>NC_048897.1:27490657-27685761 GCF_011077185.1 Oxyura jamaicensis
ACTACCAGATATGCTTTGGAAGACATCTGAGAGATGTATTAAGATTTGAGACATCACAGGGTACAACCTTCTTCTTGAGCTAGACTGCGCAAGCTCCCTTACATTTTTTCATGCTATTGCCAGGAGTAAGAGCACCAGCTGCACCAGATTTCTTACTGATACCAAAATAATCCGAGAAGATCAAATTTACTTTACTTCAAAAAAGCACTAGAGCATCTACTCTTCTCAAAAGTTACTATTTAGAGTCAAAAGCTTGTAACATATAGTAATTTTATATTATTAATGTTATGCTGTTTTTGCTATTGACATAGTCTGTGCTTTGAAGAGTTTGCAGATTAAGGGAATACTTGGACACTGAATGCCTGAATTGAGCAAAGCATAGTTTTATCATGCTGTGTTCACACTGCTTCAATTTAAGAATAAAGAAAGCAAGTCTGAGACCCCTCCTTCCCCAGCCAGGGTGTTGAAGACTGTAGTATAGCAAAGCTGATGTTCAGTACTCTATCCATGGACTTGAGGAGAAAGATGAAATTGCCACATGTAGGATGCAGAACCAACAACTAAAACCCTGTTGCCTCAGATCTTGTAATTTAGTTCTGGATACAGATCTTTTCTATTCAAATTAAGTGGTATTCATTTACTTACACATAATAAATTATTATTAACGTTTCAAAGCCAAATCCAGAATAACTACACTTTGCTTTGTCAGCACCCCTGTGTGAACTGATGCATGAACAAAAGAAGTATTATTGGTGATGGTGTCATTTTCATTAGTAAAAAAAATTGTGTGTGTTAAAATTAGACATTAGTACACGGTTACACCTTAAATAGCCCATGCACTTAATTCTGTGTTGATCTTGTCTTTAGGCAGAGGAACACCATTGGAGGGAAAGATGATTCTTGAAGGCATGTCAGAATACATACTAAAAAGTAAATGGTCTGAGTTATTTAGACTGGAGCAATAATTTACGCTATGTAACCTCAGTGTCTTTCATCTGATACTTGTCACTTTAAAATTCCAGTAATGTGGTTCAGCTACCACAATAGTAGTGTTTTTCTTTATATTCAACATACATGCCAAGCTCCTGAGGGTTCAGCAGGGTCTAGTTTCTGTACTATGGAAGCTGAGCTATGTTTGGCTTGTTTTTAAAGTAAGTCTGGGTCTAAATAGCCTTTCTCTGTTAATTAGTGGAGCTCATCTTTTAAAGCACGCTCTGTGGAGAGGAGGGAAATTATCCTTATGGACTGGATGCCTTCAGTCTGGAGAAGGATTCATGAGACATTCTGGTAGCTACCGAGGCTTATGGCAGGCAGTGAGCTCAAGGAATGAGAAAATCAGGGTTTAGCTTAAATACTTATCTGTTTGAAGGATGAGGGAAGGCTGTCAGCATAGCATGGAAGACAAAAACTCAGATATCACAGACTGAAGCCAACTTGCAGGGGCTGTGGACATAGAGGAAGACCATATAGCCACAGACCTACTGAAGGTGGATGGGGCAACAAAGACTAAGAATCGTGATGCCTATAGAAAGGAAAAGCTGCAAATCAAGGCAAATTGCATGGATTTTCTTCTTTGAAGCAATTGTTTGTGGTTTAGAGAGAGGGAAGAACTTAGTATGAATAAGAGTGGGGGAAAATGCAAAGACAACAGACTTGTGTTTTCTCTAGTGTAGACTGGTTTTTTGAGCTGCTTTGTATCATGATTTTGTGGGTGTAGGGGTAGAGGGAAGCTACCAAAAAGGGCATTGTTAAAGTGGAATCTAACTCCAAAGAGGAGGATTGTTTCCTATATGCCAAAAAATGGCAGCTAGACAAAAAAGAAAAGAAAATGTAAATAAGGGTGGACATTTCTATATGTATATATTTGAATTTATTAGCTGCCAACATTGTCAAACAGAAATGGAATTAGATACTTTATATTCCTAGTTATAAGTATTCCACTCCTACTGGAATTCCTCTGGAAGATGGTTTGAGCATTGGTCTGCTTTAATGTTTGTTTGTCTTCAGAAAACAGAAAATTGAGTAAAAGCGGATGAGGTATTTCTTCCAGCAGACAGAACAAGCATCCTAACAGTATCCCTAACCAATGTTACATGAGTGATTGCTAAAGCCTCACGGTGATGTTTCAGTCTGTCAGTACCTCTACAAACTATAATATTATTTCAGAGTACTTTAGGGAATAACATAGATTTTTACATTTAGAATTAATATATATGTATATATTTAAAAATCCAGTTTCACTACTGCCGCTTTATAAAAAGCAGTAGCTGCTTCTGTTTCTTTCCATGTGCAGCTGGCTCACCTTGGATGTATTCAATAAGAATCCTGTTAAATCCATATTTCTGCCGTCTCATGTCATCAGACTCCAGCTTTATATAGTCGTAATATGAAGGCTCCCCTTCATGCCTTTATTTTGTGCATCCTCCTCCTTCCTCTGTGAAACTCCAGTTTTGGAGTTGAGGAGATGAGGATATCCTTCTACCAGATCGCCATTCTTGCAACAATCTGTCATGTCATCCTTACACAGAGCTTTCATAACCAGGAGGGCACTGCAGAACTTCATCTCATCAAGTCCACCTCACACTGCCTTAAGTGTTCTCTGAGTCAGTCGTTTTATTTTTTCTTCATCCTGGACTACATTTGACTGTATCCTTACCCTTCACTTCTTTCTGTCTTCCATACTTTCCTGTATTTAAAAAGTGATTAACTAGTTTACAGCTTCAGTTGCAAGTGCATCTAAAGAGGCTCTTCTCAAAGTGTTTTGACCAAAGAACTATACTGCAATCGAGATGATTATGTACACATTGAAGTGTATTAAAACAGTATGGAGCTCTGTCCATAAATCCACACAGATGAACTATATTCAGGTTTCACTGAATGCAAGTTGTTCCTTCCATATCTGACCTATCATCACTTGTGCACCTGAAAGAGAGATCGCATCTGTTGCTCCCTTTATTTCATTTTACCTTGTTTGCCCTGTCTTTGAGAGACTTGGAGGTTGGATCTGGGGGGGTGGTGTATGCACATCTTTTTTTGACTTTTAACACATGCTTCCTGTTGGTCATTTTTGCTGTGTATGATCCATCACCATCTTTCTCTTAGAATATATTTCAAAGGTGTTGGAGTGATGTGCTCATTTCCTGTCTTTTTAAGCTCAGGCACATTCTTTTTTATCTCGGGAACTTCATTTAAGTAACCAGGGTCTCTTAAGAGCAGACAATGAAAGGCTCCACCACATTCTCTTGCTAAAGAGGTGGTGTGAGGATGACATCATTCATCTGTGCTAGACACTGACTCATAGGCATCTGACCCCAGGGTGGAACCCAGTTACAGGGGTTAACATGAAGTCATCTGCGGTTGCACAATGCATTTCACAGTTGCTCTTTCTCTCGCATTTTTTGAACCGTCTGAATAATTGCAGAGTGCACAACATAACGAAGTACAGCGATGAGGGCAAACATTGCTTTTGGTGCTTTTCCAGGGCGCTTTGCAGACCACAACCAAAAAGAACAGGAAAATTTTTATGATAGAGTATTGGATTTTACATTTGGATGCAGAAATAGTTTTGTCCAGTAGCCAGAAAATGGAAAACAAATCTGTCTTAAAACTGTAGAGCATACAGCTGTTTTGCATTGTTGCATTAGTGTTGCTTGCATTTTCGTTGCATTAATTTTCATTGTGAAATACTAGACCTGTTTTTATATTTGTAGAGTGGTATTCTATGCAAACTTCTGAGGCATCGTTGACGTGTTAGTATCCAAGGCATGTTTTGATTTGTGCTGTGTTTTTTCCTGACATTTTTTGGCTGAATTTTCAGCTTGTCCACAGTTGCTTTTTTAGAATTCTTTGCTTCATATTCTGGCACAGGGTCTTGACTTGTTCTTGTGAAATACAGTCTGCGTGTGCATTTAGGGGCTGAAAGTCACTAGTGATGTAACTTGCAAGAATATCTGTAATAATAACGAGTTTTAGAAAAAAAGAGAATTACCTGTTGGGCTCTCTGGTTTCTTACCCTGTTTGAAACTTGGCTGAATTTGTAGGTAATACCATCAAGATGATGATTGCTCAGGACTAACTGTTTCCAGGATCTCCTCTTCAGTTAGTTAGAACTGTCTTAATGTAGCCACTTTTCCCCTTCTATAGCATTAGCAACGAGCTTTTTCCTGCTTGAAAAAGCTGTGGAGAATGTTAAAGGCAGCTTGGTTTTGCCCACTGCTGAGTGCTGTGTAAATGTTATAATCAAAAGAGAAACAGTTGGAACAAAACACCAATTTCCAGTATTAGATTCTGGAAATCTGAATCTTGTAAGCAACTTTACATTCCAGTATAACTTAATATAAAACTGAGCATATATAATAACTTACCTAGCAATTCCCACTTAGTCTCCGAAACTTAGCTTATAAACAGGCAAGACAAGTGGGAATTTGTATTTGGAAATTTGGAGATTCTGTTACGGAAGACTTTGTAAGAATGAATGAATTATTAAAATCAGGACTGTTGAGGGAGCAATAACGTTTTAATTTTGAAAAAAAAAAAAAAAAATCTGAAAGTGATTTAATAGTTTAGAATATGCAAGGCTTCTTCCCTCCCCAAAATTTTAAGAGACCTGTAGGCCACTGCAGTGTCCTCTTCCTGCATGGAAATGTGTTACATGTTTCACTTCATACAGGTAGTTTTTAGTAATATAGTATTTAAGGACAGAGAGAAAATGAACACTATAGGGCTTGCTTTTAAGAAAACTCCCCCTGTGTAAGTTCAGGGTAGCCTGCTTCTCTCCACTCAGCTGATTCAGCAAAATATTTGTTGAGGTCTGATGCAAATTGCATGCAAATTGCTGACCCTGGAAGCACTGTGGGGGCAATCCTTACGTAGGCAAGAACAATTTCTCCAATGTATTACAGCATAAATAGTCTTGGTTTTGACATCAGATGTGCAGATGTTTTTTTTCAAATTGTATTTTTCTGGTGCAAATACATTTAATAGAGTGACTTTAATAAGTCATTGCACAAAAATCTGCTTTGCAAGCTAGTCAGTGATTCTTTTAATTAACTTCTGTGTGTGCATTGGAAGGTGCAACTTTTTATGTGATATGGTTAAGGTGTGTTGAGCTGTATCTTTGAAAGTGACAGACATCTATGTTCAAACACAAATGAGAAATACCTATACCTATAGGCATGCAGGCAGCTTCTAAACATTCTTTGTCTTTTACCACCTGATATTATATATTTACATCTTGTTTATATTCATTAAAATGTAATTATAAAAATGATTACAATTAATCAGATATGCACGCATGTAACCAAAGCTATGATATAAGTATTCAGAGACATCTTTTTGTAGATGAAATTGCTTGTCTCTACAGAACTAGTGAAAAGTGGAAATGTTTTCTTTTTGAGTAACAGAGAATTGTAGCCACAGCTCCCCACAATGTGTTCTTTTAAGGAAACACAGCAACAAGCAGACTTCTGTTTATGACAGATGGCAAATATATCTGTACCTATCTATATATATCTTCATGCCCAGGAACTGTAAATTTTATAATCTTCAAAGCACTGTGTTTAGCTGTCCAACAAGAAAAGTACCACAGAATAAGGACAGATATTTTGTTTGCATTTTTATTTCTTTGCTGCTGTATGAAGAAAACATAAGTTGTAGCCCACATCCTCCTTTTTTTTTTTTTTTTTTTTTTTTTTTTTAGATTTCATCTTGGAATTCTTTATTACTGAAATATAAGTTTATAAAGGAGAGCCTGTCAGAGTTTTAACTGCAGTGCTTCTCCTAGTGCTACTGCAATTTTATATGTGCTTCATTATATGTTGTACATAATTTCAGTATATGATGTACACATTCCTAAACATTAAGTATATCCTATGAAATAACGGCACCTCATAAAAAGGGATCATTTTCATACTAATGATATACTTAAGCTGTTCAGAAACTAACTGAACTAGCAACTTATTTCCTGAGGCAGGATTTGGGGATATATTTAATTTAAATGGGGCAGCCATAGTGAGTTATGAATTGTGAAATGACCACTATGTTTACCGCTTAAGAGGTGCAAAATTGTTAATGGATAGCTGAAGTATCCTTTACCAAGTGAATTCTTGCATGTTGTGTGCCTGTATTCTCAGCGGTTAGATCCCAAAAGTCATCTGCACATATTCAGGAGCATATTTTGATTGAAACATCACCCACTGAAAACTTTGTTCAGCCTTTTAAGAACAAAACATTTTTTCCCTCTACTTTAGAAAGTGCTGGGGAAAAAAGTGAGAGGAGCAGGGCAGTGTGTACAAAAACAGCAATAGGAGTCATTACGTGCAGCTATAAATATAGATATATATTTAAATGGCTGAAATGCATTCTTCATTAAAAACTAATGCCTTATTTGGCTTAAGGTAAATGTGACTGTGAAATCACTTTTGAACATTCCTTTAATCTCTTTTGAAATTTCACTTTTTTGCTTCCTTGTCTTTCCTTGGCGTATTAGAAGATATTACTACCAAAAGCCAAAGATCATGAAAGGATGGAGATTCATCCTGTGTATCTGTCCACCAGCATATGTCATTTGTTGCTTCCTAGTCTTTTTTTCACCCTGAGTTTGTACTGTTAAGGTCTTTATGCATAGAAAGCTTCAATTTGGAAAAGAGTAGTCTCATGCACAAATAACGCTGAAGTATTGCGTTATCATTGAGTGGTTCTGATAGCATATATTTGTGTTCCATTTGGCACAGAAAATTAGGTTTCAGCTTATGAATCAGGGCTTCCAGTTCCTATGATTTTATTGAGAAAATTCACTATATATATATAGATACATGTTTTATTAAAGACATAATCCTGAAACCAGGGGCTACAATTAGTGTTCTAGTTTTTATTTCATAAAAAAAAAAAAAAAAAAAAAAAACTTTTCACATAGTTGGAAGAAGGTTATATAAAGAGTGTCAGTTGCCCAGCTTTCCATGGCCATCAAAATTCGGGCTTAAAAAAAACCTATGCATGTCATCAGATTTAAGGCAGTGATAAAAGTTAGGGTTTCTTCTTCATCTGAGTGTTTTTCCTCAACTTTGACTGAATTTGCAGTAACTGGAGGTAAGAGGGCTTGGGCTGAGAGCAAGTTATTTGTTTGACCTTTTCCATGCATTTGAAACAGTTTCTTCATAATGTCTGTGTAATTTATGGGGTGGTGGAAGAGTTAGTTATGAGATAATCTGTTTCTCTGAGATACTATATGTTGAAGAACTTCTCCTTTTTATGTGAAAGAATAATGGTCCAGAAAATGACTTATATTGTTGCACCCATGAGATAATATAATGAAATGTAAAATAAATGGTAATAAAATGGTGTTAAATCAAGGAAATTCTCAGTGACAGTTAAACCTAACCCATTAATCAGGTGTGCTCTAGTGATCACTTTAAATATCAGATTTACATTCACCAGAACCTGAATTTCCTGCTTTTTTTTTTTTTAAAAAAAAAAAAAAAGTCAACACTCTTTAAGAAGATGCATTTCTTGTGCTTCATTTCCTTGTGACTGATGTGCATGTGTGGTTGATATAGACCGCATATTTTAAAGATGGCAACTACTTTTTTATTTCATTATTTTATTAAAAAGTTGTTTATCAATGTCTCTTCTGCACCGTTATCCATTTGTTTAAGTGCTCCTAGACACAATGAGAATTCCTAGCTGGCTTAAAAGACAGTTTTAAATTAGTACTTCTGCTTTCATTTTCCCATGTTCATTTTCATCATCCATTTCAGCGATGCAACTTGCCTTGCCATGTATTGCAGTCCAATAATGACTTGCCTGGCCTTGTACCATAAACAATCAAAGTGTCTTGACTCGATTGTGATGCATAAATTGCCATATCTCATTGCAGTGATAAGGAAATTTCAGAGGGTCGGGGAGGAGGATAAGGACTAGGAACACACAGTGGAAGAGAAAATGTACACTTCAAGGGAAGTGGCTGTATTGTTTTTGAAGTCAGGCATATGTTCTATATGTTTGACAAAAATAGCCTCTGATAATTACTGAAAGTTTAATATCTTTATTTATTTATTTATTTATTTATTTATTTATTTGAATTGAGATAATAAGGGAACCTTTTGTTTTCAGAAGTTGTGTGTGCCCCTCACAGCCCAGGCCTTTGCACAGAGCATGCACACGGAGGCTGGTCCAGCCCCAAGTAAAGGATTCCCTGACAGACTGGTTGCTACTGTTTAGCCTGAATATTCAAGTCAGACATCAAATGGAAAACTAAACCATCACACACAGACACTCCAAAGCTAACTGCATGTGCTAAATAGCAGAGAAATCTTATCAAAGTAAATATCTATTAAATTAATGCCTGTTAAATTGGTTGGCCTTGATGATCTTAGAGGTCCTTTCCAGCCTAAGTGATTCTATGGTTCTGTGAAGGGGGCTGGACTGACAAGTCTAAAGGAAAAAGTCTTCACATATGCACAGGAGGGATTCCGTGGTTTCTGGTTTTCAATTTGACCTGGCTTCCACTCGAATCTGGAGGAACCTTCTTTAAGAATTAGGAAATGGTGCCATGTCTTTGCCAACTCAACCCCTTGCTCTTTTTCCTGAGGACTGGAGAAGGTTGCACTTTGTCTGAGATGTGTGCTGGTCCAGTAGGAGCGAGCAGCTTTCAATAACTGAAGAATCTGACTTGCTTAAGTGTTTTTTTAAATCCCACCAGCTGTTGAAGTCTGCATCTTTAAGCATGTAAATACTTTTATTTCTAGTCTGGCTGTCAGACTAACAGTTTATTTCATACACCACCATATAACATGTCTGTCTGATGCTTTGAGACAAAATATATGTTAAGTAGATAAATGTAACTCTTGCAAACGTTGTTTTTGTCTTTTGCCTCAGTAAAGAGGTTTCTCACAGCAGTATAAGAGAATACAGGGCCAGAAGCATAGAATGAGATTTCTCAGAAACTCCCATTAACTAAAATCATGCACATTGAGTTAATGGAATCTTGTCATCACCTGTAAAATTTCTGTCAGCAAACATCTGGGTTAGATTGAACTTCCCAATAAACTGTGTTAAAATTGACAAGGCACAAAAGGGTTTGTATGCGAAGCACTAAGACGAGCTCTAAGAATCGTGGCGTTCTTTAGGCTGTCATCTCAAATAATTAAAATATCCTCCAGAGGGAGATGGTCTCTTTCTGTGGAACTGTACTTTACTTGGGCAATTCTGCATGTTTAAAAAAAATAAATCACAGCACAAATGTCAAAGCCTTGTCTTTGGCGCAAGACAAAGGAAAGGAACTTTGTCTTCAGTTTCTGTGAGCATTTAGCAGGCTGAATCCTTGCAAAGAGAGCCGTGTTAATCGTGAATATATGTCCCAATTAAAAAGCAGTTAATCTGCTTGGTCTTTTTTCATGCTATAATCTTGTTGCTAATATATAAGTTGTGAGTGAATTGTTGGTTCTGGGTTCTCACTTCGTACAGCATGACAGTAGTGTAGTTCAGTGATGTCAGGGCACAGCCCTCCAGACAGATTATGAGGAGTTACTTTTCATGAGGAACAGACATCTTTCTACTGTATTTTGTTGTATTTTTTATGGCCAACTGTCAAGGAAAAAAAAATCTTCTGGAATTCTATCAGAAAATTATGTTGGCAGAGGATAATTAAGGATCTGGTACTGAAAATTATGCCTTCTGGGGTGTTTGTTTTCAGCTAATTCAATAAAATACCTATTTGGCAGCTTAGGGCTTCCATTCGGAAAGTGGTAACTGGTTCTTGGAGGAGTCTGCTTGCAAGGCTGTGATTTCCTCCGGATCACCAAGAGGTGGTGGGATAGCTTGCAGGGCTGGAGGGCTGCAGTGTCTCTGTAGGCTCTTCAGGAAGGCTAAGGCAGGACAGCGAGGTTTGTGTTTGACCAAGGTGGGCAGTGCATTTGTGGGTGTCTGCACAGACTGCCTGCCAGCAAGGAGCAGATGAAGCCTTCTTCAGACAGCTGGAAAATGCCTCACTTTTCCAGGTCCTGGCACTTGGGGGGGGGGGGGGCTTTAATTCACCCCCACATCTGCAGAATGGGCAATACAACAGGGCCCAAGCAGTCCTAGGGGGTTGTGAAGTGCACTGCTGATATCTTCCCACTGACTCGGCATGGATGAGACATGTCTGGAGTGCTGGGCCTGGTTCTGGGCTCCCCAGTGCAAGAGAGACATGGACATAGCAGAGTGATCCAGTGAAAGGTGACAAACATGATGAAGGGGCTGCAGCATCTGTTGTATAAGGAGGGGCTGAGGGAGCTGGGCCTGGCCAGGCTGGAGAACAGAGGGCTCAGAGGTATCGCATCACCATGTCTGTGGAGGAGGACCTGGGAAGACGGAGCCAGACTCAGAAGAAGAACACTCCAGAGTTCATTTCTAAAGCATTTTCTTTTAGCATCCCTATACACTGTAAAGTCAGTTGAGGATCTTCATTGTTACACTTTGGTTGTGTCTGTATTGATGTTTTGGGGATAGAGTCTTTCTAGCGATTAAGAAATAGTTGTGTGTCTACCTCTCATCATTATTGTCGAGGAGATAGAGGACTGGCTTACCAGGAGCTGGAACAGAGCTAGGGTTTAGGGGGAGGACCATGTTTTGGAAAGCACAGTCTTGAAAGGACTTGGGTATGACATTGGAACAGCACTGAAACCTCAAGAGGGTGTAGTTGTTAATCCAGTGCAATGGGCAATATGACTTATAAAATGAAAACACTCAAATTCATTGAAGTGTTCAAAGTGTTCAAATTCAGTGTTCAAACATTAGTGAAGTTTGGTTCCAGGATGTCTTCATTATCACCACGGAAAGGACTTAGTGAATGGTCTTGTGTTTTTTTGACAAAAATAGATACGTTTGATAATCTTTAAAATGAGCTTCTGATCGTCTTGTTGTATTTTGCCTACTTCACATGGAGACAGTCTATATTACCTTTTGAAAAGTAAAATATTGACATGAGATGTGATATTTGTTGATAGCAGGAGGAGGCAAGAAGGTTTCAGTGTTCTGGGGATGCCTAGTCCTAATAAGGTACAAAGCTGATTTATGCAGTTATTTCACTGAAATGAACGAGGCGGTTCTTTTGGCAGGAAGGCAGTTTTTGTCTAAAGGCACAGATCTATTTTTTTCCTCTAGATTTAACTGTTCTGACAGTTGTATTATAAAAACTAGACACTGCACACTGTAACTCAAACCGCTGCTTTGAGTGCATTCTATTAATTCTCGAAATTGTGACACCAAAATGACTGATCTCCTCCTTTTAAACACATTTTGTTGTCTAGTTTCACCTTGCCATGTTTCAGTTTTACTTAATTTTCCTGCCATAGTGCTTCTGAACATCTGCCTGAGTTCTTTCAGTTTCTCTACTGCTGGGTCACTCAGCTCCTGCAGCTGTGGTCTCTGTCTCTTAGGCAGCAGCTCTCGAGAGGTGACAATTAATCCCACACTATTTGCCACGTTCATCCGGAAGTCTTTGTCCTTCCTACCTGACCTTCCTTGAAAGACCATGTCTTTCCAGCTTTTTTTCCCCCCAGTTTTGATAGTAGCGGATTGGATTTCTCCAAGTCATCTTGTTTCTTTAATCGTCTATTAAAAAGTATTGCATTTCACCTGGGGCTCAGGCCTGCTGCCTACTGCTCCCTGTCTGGGTAGAGCTGGTAATAGGGTATGGAGAATATCTGCCTGCTAGTCTGTTACTTCTTAATGAAGGCAGAAATTTTGTCTTTTTTCCACCCAGTATCCCATAGGTAATTATCCATACTAATTATCCATACTTAAGTCATTTTCAGTCCACTGTACTTGACAAACTGAGGTCTTAACGAGTTTGAAAAAAAAAATTCCAACGCTTCTCCAGCTATTACTTAAGTAAAACAAAACAAAGCAGATGGCTAGCAATTGTGAATATCAATGTTGCTTTCTTTAAAATGCTCTCAATGAAATGGGAAGTAAGCAGCTTCTGTGTAAGCATTCCCTGCAAAGTAGAAATAGTCTTTTTCCTGCTTTATTGTCTCTGAGGCAGGTGTCCTGAATGGTGGCAATGTCCTCGGAGAGCAGTTGTGATGGCTATTGAGACAGAATCTTAAGTTTACTATGCCCATTCTCCAAAAAAAAAAAAAAAGGGGGGGGGGGGGAGGGGGGGGGCGACCAAAAGCCCAGGTAGTTTGCCAGCTGTAAAAGGACAAAAGGGGAAAAAAAAAAAAAAAACGGAGTATGGCCACTGTGAGTGAAGTGGAAAACACAGGAAAATCTTCAACGGCAGCTCCTGTGTGAGCCATCAGGCTCAGACTTGACTTTATCTGTCTTTATTTTACAGTGTCTAGGGGCCGGGGGCTGTTCTCAGAGATCGTGGCATTGGCAAGGCTGTTCACTGCTTGTTCCAGTCCTCCTGGGTAGTTCTCTAAGATATCTATTTTTACCGCTCCAGTATTTAAAACTCAGTGTGGTTGTATTTTATTTTGCAAATACCAGCTTAGACCAGGAGGATCAGCAATTAAAGCACCAGCAGCTGTCTGGTATAAGCCCAGGAGATATAAACATGCCTGCATACAGAGCCCTTCAAGTAGCTTTTGCCCTCCTCCCTGGCCCCCCATCCTATTTTTCAGATCACTGGATGTCATTTGTGCCTGTGCATGGAACAGGTGTCTCTTGTGAACTCCTTAAATAAACTGAATTTTAGAGAAAGATCCTGATGTCAGTTTACACAGGTGCAGACATCATTCAGGAGAATGCTATTTGCACACAAACACACTACTGTTTACTGTCTGTGCTGCAATCAGAGCAGTGCCAGAAGGGCACTGAAGCAAGATGGAGCACGGTTTGCTTTGCTGCTGCTGCTGTCGATTGATGTGAACTTTCATAAAGTTCCTTCTCGCTGGGCAGGGAGTCTTTTTTGCTCCATGAAGCATTGAAAAAGCTCTTTTAAACAGTGGATCAGAGAAAAGCAGGAGCCATTTTTAATCATGATGTGTGAAATGACACAGAAAATGTGTGTGACTCTTTTCTTGGCTTTGCCTGGTTACTTAGCAGAAACTTTGCTTTTGTTTGGGATTTCCCCCCTCCTTGTATTAAGGCTTACACAGGAGCCTATGATAGGACCAAATCAGGTAACTTGCAGCAAATCTTAGTGTGTGACTGTGCCCAAGTATTATCACGGCACAGCCCTGCCAATGCTGAAAAAGATGGCTAATTCCAGATACTCCAGGAGCAAAGGAGCACCTAAGTGTCTCCTTGAGCTGCTCAGAGACTTCTCCAGTCCCCAGTACAGCAACAAGAACAGCTCCTGCATTAAAACAAGGTGAGCAAATGGGTGCAAAGCTGGCTGTACATAAATCATGGCCTGTTCTGTCACAGAGCAGGGTAGCATTATTAATGCTTCAGGGACTTTAATTTTCATCAGATTCCCCAGTGTTGCTTATGGTCTGCGTAGCTGCCCAAAGTGCATGGTGCTGGAGCTGCAGGATCCCTACCTGCCCTTGGATCTTTGCAGCACCAGAGCTGTCTGCCACATGCTGGCTGTGGTATGTATGCAAGCAAAAAGAGATGAACATCTCCAAGATATCTTGCACTTCGTGTGCTTACATAAGAGAAACAGTAGGATTCCCAGCATGAACTTTTTCATTTGTGTGTGTATATATCAACTTCTTAGTGAAGGACAGCCACAGAAATGACAGACGCTTCTCTGGTAAGAAAGCCCACAAGCTCTTAATATCAGCCAATGCCCGTTAATTAGGCTTTCTGACAAAAGGCGTGCTTGCCACACCCTTTTACATGCATTGGCCTGTGTAATTTTTTCACTAAGTAGAGCTTTTAGGTATATTTCTTCAATTGAAAATACTGCATTAAAAAAAAAAAAAAAACTTTTACAAAAGCAAATTAAGAACAGATGTAGCTGAGCAATACTTTTTAACCCAGGAGTAATAAATGTTTGGAATGGACTGCTGTGAAGGTTATTAAGACTAAAACACTGGGGTCATTCAAAAAAGAGTTGAGAGCATCCAAGGGGATGGAATTGGAGTAGAAAAGAAGTGGATAACTGAACATTATCCACTGCATTCTTGATGATGCATAATACCCTATGCACTTGTTTTATGCTTAAGACTTGAAAATCTATCTGTGCTAGTTAAACATATACTAAGGATTATGCCTTGGTAGAAGCTATGGAAAGTTGATTATAATAACAAATGCCAGCAAGCTAGTCTCTGGACTGTATCACTTGGGAGAAGTTGCAGCAGGAGAAGAGCTATTTGACTTTATTCCTCCTCCAATCTCATGGAAGACATAGATATAACAGTTTGAAACATTTGAAAAGATTGCAGTTTCATCATGGTTGTGGTTACTGTGGAGAGAGATAATGCAAAGTGAGGAACATCAAATATTAAGGAAAAAGTAATATTCTAAATGTAGTTTAAGTTCATATTGAATTGTTCGTTGTAAAGATGGGAAATGGAAGCTTGATGCTCACAGTTGAGGTGAATGAACAGCAAAAGTACCGTGCTCTCTGCTTAGATATCTGTTATTCATGGCATATTATCAGATATTTGTCCAATCAAACATCTGGGAAAGTCACTCTGTATGAATGCTGTAGGCATTGCTGCAGCTGTACCTTTCTCAATTTTGCCTGTAGGAAAGCCTAAAACTTCACTGTAATATTTTATAATATAAAAAAGACAGAACAAACCATTTTTACTGCTTTTGTTTGTACACATATAACTACAAGAATAACTCTTAACTGTCCAAGCACTGTGAGAGCCTAAAGGTTTCCTGTGGAAATGAGAAATTGTGTCCACAAAAATTGTTGGCTCCAAAGGGACATCCACAAATCAGAAGCTGCAAACAGAAGTTTGGGCTTCATTGCTTCTGGGTACGTGGTATGTTGAATCTGGTAGATAGGTACTGCAATCTAGTTCTCAGATTCATGACTGAAGTTACTGTTGATGAGTTTTTAGACCAAGAGAGAATAACAGAATGAAGAACACTGTGGTTTAAGTTAGTAAATCCTCTGCTAGGATGTTTAGAGGGCTTAATTTTGTACTGTGAAAGACAAGAAAAGGTGGAGACAATTTACCTGTTGTACTGACTACTCAAAAGTAACCACATCAAGTAATTGCTTATGCAGAGTTTTCAGTTACTCTGATTATCAATAGCCTTCTGAACAGTAATTACGCCTCACAGCACAGTGTCAGATGGCTCCTTTTACCCCTGTTTTTAAGATAGCAAACCTTAGGCATTCACTTCAACCATTTTGCTTCTAGCTGAGGTTGGTTTGAGACCCAGCCACAATCTACTGTCTGATTGCCCTCCCTGGACCTGCCAACAGGAGAAGAAATTAAGCAAATATTTCTTTTTGCTCCCACTTGAGAAAATAGCATCCGCTTTCTACCCTGTGCGCTATTTATTCTCTGTGGCCCTGTTGAGTACCTGCCATGGATCCAAACACCTGCCAAGCTCAGGCACACCAAGCAGCCCTCCGTTATAAGCACCATTCATCAGAGCTGCGAGAAAGGCAGCGTGCACAAATGACTGGAATACAATGAGAAGTCTGTAAGCTTCCAACACCTCGGTGCAGTTGTTGCTGAAGTTGTTGTAAAACAAAGGGTAACTTTCCCTTTCACTGTCTTACAAGGATCTTGTTGACTACTACAGACCTGAACTCTAACCTTGTAGGCTATTGTTCGCCCAAAATTATAAAATATTTATGAGTGGGGAAAAGGCACAGCCTTTTTTGTTTCCTTACGAGACTCTGACAGCAGAGTAAAGCGATCAAATTTTTATCCTAAATTGTGAGGATTTCTGGGGTGAGGCATTCTGTAGCCAGTGGTTGCACTTGTAAAAATAACAAAGAAAAAGCAATAAAGTAAAAGATTTGCAAATCACATGAGGCCTCAGCAAGAAGCGATTATCTTCAGAGGCAACTTTAGTAGAGATAGGGAAGAATGTCTTGCCAATTTGCTGCCTTTCTGCCTTTGTTCCCACTGCAGGACGGTCCAGTGCCCATATATTAGCCCTGTGTTATCCCAGGGTGCCTTACACATGTGCCTTGCCATGGTGGAAACAAAGGCTACATGACATGACCTCTTTTCCTGTGCACGTTTTAGCCTGGAGCCATGAGTCCAGCCTGCCTTAACTGATGACAGTCTACCAGGTGCTTTCTGATCTTAATCTCCTGGCTGAGCCATAGCCCTAACGTGGTAAGCTATAAATCTCAACAGGTCACAGAGAAGGCTGCTGGTGTCATTTCTAATTGACCTCAGGGAAAAGCGACCGGCTTACTTCATAATTTCCTAGGTTTACAGATTCACAGGCTGGCATTTGCAAAGCAACGCTCGTGACTTTTCAGTAATAAATTAAACTGGAAAGCCTACAGCTATAATAATTTATGATCTTTCTGCTGCTCTTATAACACATGTTAATTGGAGGAAAAAATTATTTATAGAAAGTATTCAGTGCAGGACTGGGAAGAAAAATAGCATTGGAAAGCCAGTGTTTTCGACTGAGTAAACTCTTCAGCGTAAACATATTTAGCATTTTCTCTGCAGTAGTAAGAAACAGGGTGCAGTGCTGGAGCAGAAAGCCAACAGCTGCTTAATGGCACACTTTGCAGTTCATTCCATGAAGCTTATTTCTGAGTTTTATGCTGAGGGTTTGAGCCCTGGGGGCTTGATCGATCTTTGGTTGCACAAATCTGTATGGCTCAAACAGTTCGGGTGAGATGTGGTAGAGCTAAGCTAAGGACTGGGTTTATTTTGTTTCTATCTAGGTGTAATAACGTGAAAGGACGTCAAAGCTCTTTGAATGAGCTCTCGTGACCTCTGCCAGCAAACCAAGCAGTTGCTTAATGGCTAAAAATGATTATAACTGTACCATTCCGATTTTTTTTTTTTGCAAAGAGGGAATGTAATTAATCTCAATTAATGCATATTTAATTAGTACAAAAGCTAAAGAATATTAGGAACAATTTGCTATTTAAATCCTTTATTGGAGCCTTTCCTTTTTTTCCTTTTCACATTTTCAGCACACAAGCATTTAAAATGAGTTCAATGTCATTTTAATGTGGAATAACCAAATATTGTACTCCTTTAAATCTGAACAAAAATTTTGTTCTTAGCAGAAGTTCCAGGAATTGACTAAAATTTCAAAATTGTTAACTCTGATTCTTACCAAAATAAATTTCCAGCTGCAACTGAATAATGAAGATCTTAATTTTTGCCCATTTTCCAGCTGTCTTCTGTGTTCAGTTACTGCTTCAGAATTAACCACAATTACATTATTTTCTGATCTTTCCCAAATCCTTTGGAACCTTTTCCGGGAGGCTTCTTGGGAAAGATGTGCTACACAAAACTTTCAAAAATGAAACAAAGTGATTTTCTACCCATTTTTGAAGAATGAAATACTAACCATGCGCATATTACTTTTACCTATCCAGTAAGAATTAAACAATTTGGAAGACTGCCTTTTAGCTGCTCTTTTTTCAGTATCAGCTTTAAGTTATCTTTAAAAAGTAATGTAGCACTTTTTAAAAACACAACACTAATTTCCTGATAGACAAATGAACTTTACTATTGGGTTTGTTTTGGGAAGAATGATTCATTTATTCAGCTCACTGCTTCTGACTGGTTTTAATTTGTTATTGATTCCTTATGGATTGTTCAAGTCACAAGTTATTTCGTAAGAGCTGTGCCACTATTTAACTTGGCATTTCTGACCCAAGCTTAGCTCATACACAAAGCTGTGGATCTAAGACACTTAATCAACATTCGGTCTGGTCTCATACTTGTACATCACATTTATATTCCAACGTTACTGGAATGGTCTAAGTGAGGCAAAATATAAACACACTGAGCTAGGAAAAAATAAATTTCACCTTTCAGCTGTCTTTCAGCTCTGCCTGGTCACCTGTCTTTTAATAAGTTAACTCCATAACAAACTTTCCAGAGAAGTGCACAGTGGCATGGAACCACTGTATTTGAGAATGTGCATCTATGTCGTGCTCCAAAGTGTGGTTCCTTCTGAAATTCTGCTCAGAGGCTTTGTCATAGCCAGCCTTTGCAATTTGATTTTTTTTTTTAAGTTTATTTCCTATATTAATTATTGCAAATAGCTGCTTAATGCTTGTATGCCTACAATATGATTTTATCTGAATGTTACAGAAGTTCATCCTATGGTGTTTTATAGCCCACATGAATTCCTTGGTTATGTTCTCTGACAAGTGGTTGTTGAATATCATATAATGATGCAGAAAATAGGAAGACTGTTGCCAGTCACTTGCAGTGACTTTGCCCTTTAATTTAAATTTAATAAGGAGATTTAGCAAATTAGCGTGAAGATGAGAAAAAGCAGTCCAGTTGCATGCAAAAACACTAGGAGAAGTTGAGAAATAACATGTACCTAAGCTTGCAAAATCAGCAGTTAACTCCAAATATATAACAAGGAAGAAAAGGTTCTAGGAGTAAAGCGACTTAATTTGCAGCTCTTTTCTAGGAAAGAAGACTGTTTGTTATTCCTTAGTGTTTGATGAATCTCATACATGCATATCTACAAATGCCAATAGCTTCATCTCTGTCTCTCTGATAACCCATGCTTCTGCCAAGTATTCTGATTTTAGACCATTTCAAAGGTACTAGGACACCAAAGTGAGTGTATATTTGTTTGGATTACCAAAAATAGTCAATTTATTTAAGTACTCAGCTTAGAAACAGGTCACTGTGAGCAGCTTTGTTGCCTGTTTCACACAAGCTGGAGGCCACCTCCTGGAATCCAAAGTGTCGAGAAGCCCTGGAGCTGTGTCTGGCTCTGCAGCGTGGGCAGCTGCTGTGGCTAAACCCAAGTTAGAAAGGCAGAGGTGTTTCCCCATGAAAAACATGGATGAGTGTTGGGTAAATCACCAACCTGGTAGTACCTAGTGATGTCAAGGGATGCTCAAAGAAGGACCTACGTTTTTGTGTTATTTTGATAAAAAGATTGTTTTCCTGCAGATAAAAAGGGGGAAAGTTTCTGGCCGTCTCCTTGATATATATATTCACCCAAACCCACTTGAGCTGTGTGGGCTGAATTCAGGCTGAAGTCCTTGAAGCTTGGCATCATCCCTATAAATGTGCTTAGCTGTACGAACAAAACCAGGTATGGCTAGGTCTGACCTCTCTTGCAAGATTTAAGGGCTGTGAAGGAAATTCCCTCTAAGGAGTAAAAGTAATGACATTTTGATCCCTTGAGAAATGCTGTCATAACCCTGCCTAGATTCTCACACTGTTTGGATTTTATTTTTAGCTCTGACATTCTTGAAGATTAATAAGCATAATGTTGCTGAAATGACTCTGCCAGTGTAATGTTACCTGAACAAAGTGCTGTGTAGTTGAGTAATGAAGCTGAAACGATAGCTTAGGGAGAAGCACATGCTACAAATGGCACAATGTTTTAGAAAAAATCCTTTTTCAGTTTTGTTATGTCAGTGGTCTTTTGACTTATTGCTGTTTCAAGGCACTTGCTAGCTAGTGAGGTACAGATAAGCATACAATTAAAATTGCATGGAGTTTCTGACTAGGGGGATGGGAAAGTCGAATACAACAGAGAGGTAAATTGCAAATGCACTTCTCTGTTTGTTAACGGACCTATCTCTTTAGCATAAGCCCAGCATATATTGACAAGCAAAAAGGCATTTATTGAAGCTGTAAGCTGAAACTGATGCAAAAGCAGAAACACAGTTTTTATCTCAAGTTCAGAAGACTGAGTTCTGATTCCTAATGGTTGTTAGTAAGTATATAAATATGGACTGATTCCACCTAAGCCAATGCAGTTACTCTGGATTTAAAATGTTGGAATATTTGAGAAGAAAACTTTTAGCAATAATATGTACTGCAGGAACTGGCAAATATCCATTCATAGTTTTTTATATCTAATAAGACTTGTAAAAAAAAAAAAAAAAGTGAAAAGTGTGAAAAGTGTCTTAGTGCATACATTGTGTAACTTGGTGAAATGATATATTTTCATATCTACTATTGTTAATATTAAAATTATCTCATTTTTTCCTTCAATCTTAATAAGTCATGTGAGATTTTTTTGCTACTGTTTTGCATAGGTACATCTAAAAAAAATCTAGTTGTGTAAAATTGAACCTGCCAAGTATTGCTGAGAAAGTTAACACAAGAGACTTGTTTGTAAATGTTATGAATGGTACTCAATGAAAACTTTGTTTGATTTCACTTATGTTTAGTATAATTTGTTCTGCTCTAGGGCATCCTGAGAATAGGAGATTGTACGCAAATGAATACTGAGTGAAGCAAAGATCATTAAGAGAGGAACTGGGGGGGAACCACACATGCTGGACACAATTATGTGTGTGTGTTATATTATGCTATCTTGGACACATCAGCACTGACTGCTTTGTTCCTAAGAATGACCTTTGATCAAGAGAGACTGCATGTGTCTTTGGTCATTCCCACATCCTAGGCTACTGTAGATGAAGGGAATTTCTGTGGTGTCTTAACTATAATCTCACTGGGAGCTGCCTCATTGTGTGCAAACACTCTGGTAGATGTCTGCCTTGTTGGGAGTTTACAATTGGAGGAAAGGATGGTGGCATTACCTCAAGCATACTAGGCATTGTGCCAGTGTAACTGAGCAGATGGTGACCTGTGGGTCATGGGACTATATTTCTGAGATAGATGGGAAAGGAAATTCTACAGTTTGCAGACCAGATGGAGAGTTCTCACAGAGCTGGCTAGAAGGAGGGTATCCACACGCATGTGTGTGTAAGAGAATGTCAAAGCCAAGGAAACTAGCAAGTGGATATTATTAAATGTAGGAAGAAAAGCTTAGCAATGGCTGTTACGCAAGAGAACGTCAAGTAATAAAGGTGTTTTACGTGGCTGTTAAATACAAATACAACATTCACAAGTTTCCCGCTACTTCGCTCTTGTTTTCATTACACAGCGTTTGATTTACTCCTATATAACATGTCCATAATTAAAAACAAAATAAAACAAAAACTATTGCTTTTATTCAGAAAGATAAGTGATTTACTTTCTCTGTAGGATTTACTTCATCCAGATTTTTCTTTCAAAGTGGGGTATGTTTCCCAATAAATGGCTTATATATATATATATATATATATATATATATATATATATATATAAAGACAGCACCGTGTGCAGATTTTCTTTGCCTAAAAAGATGTTCTCTGTCTGCCAGAATTTACTTCTTTCTCCTGTTATTATTTCTTTAAGGCTCTTTGAGGCATTTAGTTGTGTTGCTTGAAGGATGCATGCAAAGCAAAACAGATATTCCTCAGGCAGAAAAGAGAGCTCTGGCTGCCAAATGTCAACATTCATGTAGATTTAATTTGCAGGTTATTTAGACATTGAAAAAAATGCTGCTATATTTGCCTGAAAATGTAGGCAATGTTCAATCTGAGAAAGACTAGCAAGTGCCTGACAGATTTTGTGTTTCATGAAATAATATATGCACCGCTAAAATAAGGAAGAGAGGTTTTTGTCTGCGAAATTTCCTTTCATTCTGTTTTAATGAATCCATGTGCCAGTACATAATCCATAATCCATTCCAGGAAGGAAAATTCAGTTGTAGGGTCTCTTTCTCAGGATGGCAATTACAAACAAATCAATAAAAAGAACCTCCTCCTGGTCTCTCTGCAGCAAGTGTGGCTACAGGAAAGGGCAGTTATTGTGCATTGTTCAGAAGGAAAAAATGAAGCCTTGAGCTCTTTTTGCTTTCCACCTTAAATAAAACTTAAAAAGAAAACCGTTCAAGAGAAGCCCAAGCAACCTTTTAAAGAATGAAGAGCACAAAAGTAACGAATACACCTAGAAATATAAACTATAGGATCAGACCATAATATTCTGGTTGCTGTTATATTTCATCTTCAATTGAAACAAGTGGCATAAGTGCAGATAGCATTAACTGTGCCATCAAGTAAGTAAAAAGTATATAAAATAAAGGAACAGCAGAACTGGTATTTCCAGGGGGAATTACTGTGGGAACTACTAATGATACTGTCTAGAGAATTTTGTTTCCTTCAATTTCCTTGAAGGCCAATATTCATTCAGAATTGGATATATTAGCATCTGTTGTTTGAAAACTTAAATTAACAATAGTTTTCCACCACTGTTTTCCTTTTTCTCCTAAATCTTAATGGCATTTAACCGTATCCCTCGAAGATGACTGCACTAGAGGGCGATTGATGCAGACACCCTTTAAACTCAGTACAGTGGTTAAAACCTTTGTGGACAGTTGTAGAATGGGAGTCATCTCCATTGAGCTTTATTTGTACTGAGGAAAGTCAAGAAAAGTTGAAGGGAAATTGGTGTTGCTCCTTCCAAGTGAGTGCTTTAAATACTTGGCAAGTGGTAGAAGGAGCTGATGCTGCCTTTTCAAAGCCAAACTCTGGGCAAGATTTCACCCAGTAGTCACGTCCTTAAACCTGGACACCTCTGGACTAGTCTACCTGAGTATCTGGCCAGCAGGTAGATGTCCACCTCTGGGACAGAATCAGGACATAGTGGCATAATTTTAGGCTTGTAGGTGACGTTTATGGGTAGAACCTGGTATCTAGGTAGATAAGTTCCTCTGAGGTAAGAAAACACATCACTGTTTGGGACTGAGATGCTTAAAGAGGTGTTAGGTTCCTGTCTCTTTGTGCCTGTCTCTCTAATCCCAAGGCCCCAAGCAGCGAAGCACATGCCTAACTTTTAAGCACAAGTGGTCTCACTAACTTAAATGGGACTACTCGTGTACTTATAAGTTAGACATATGTTAAACTGCTTGGTTGAACTGGGGCCCAGATTTCTGCTTTTATGGAAAACTCACATGTGCAAACAGTAATAGCATAATTAATCTCTTTTCATGAAGTGTTGGTTTTATTAATTTTACTTAGGACTTATTGTGCGTAGTACTTTTCATCTTCAAGGCCTTTTACAAACATTAGCTTGGGAATTTAAATTAGGTGTATGGTTGTGGGAATTGCACAGTCTTATATCTGACTTTGCAATTCTGTACCTCCACGTTCTTGGCAGGAGGCTCCTGCCATGCAGCTGGTTTGGCTGAACCAGGAACTTTGGCTCTGTCTCCACTTAGCACCTTGGCAAATTATCTCCCAGGTGGAATTCTGAAGGCTGTAAGTGGTTTCAAAGCTTCTTCCAGATCCAGATTTTCAAGCTAATGACTTCATTCACCACTGAGTGAAACAGAGGTGGTGACATAGGCTGCATTTGGCATGTTTTGCTCTTATCCCTTCCTTCTCTTCACCACAAGCTACTCAGAAACAGGAGAAGAACCAGAAATGTATGTTGGCCAAAATTTCATTTAAGATATTGGCATAATTCTCACTGGTTTCAGAAACAGTTGACATACAGGCTCTGATTTCAGCTCTGCCTCTATATGAATTCATCACAGCCTTTATCCCAGTGTGTAGAATCTCAGCATCTGATGATGGAGGGCCTATTCTGAGCATGTTTCTGAGGCACAAGAATCATTTGGGGATACAGTGAATAATGATGGTTGATTTAGTTGGTAATGCTGCCATGCATGGTACTTTACCATATGAAAGGCCTGGATGGCAGAGACTCCTGAGTTTTCTTCAAGAACCAGCAGAAGCCCCATTGTCCTACAGTTTGGTTGACTTGCTTGCTTAGAGTGGGGTTTCTTGTTCCATATATATCACTGGGTGCAAGCCTTGCTATCCCTGGGCCCTTGGTTAAGTTTTCTCACTGTGAATCGTGTTAGTAGCAGCTTGAGTAGGAAAATCTAGTGTTTGGGTGTTGTTTTGTTTTCAGGAAGAAAATTTCCTTAAAAGATATTTGTTCAGTGTTTTCAGCAAAAGAGCTCCTCCTACTGTTGCAATTTCCTTCTCAAAAGCAGGTGATCAAGATACTTACTTTTGTCCCTTTCATAGTAAAAATTCACATTAGCTCATGTTGCAGAAGAGGAATTACTGTCCTATTCTGTTTTTCTGTTCATGAATGGGCTGAAGATAAGTTGCTTTTTACACATTGTGAGCCTTTTTTCTGTGGGTGGCTCTATAAAATACTTGGGTAGGTTGCTGACTTTGATATTTTTCTGCTTACTGAGTAGTGTATTTATTGATGGCTCCCTGGGAAGATACGGGGCTCAGATGAAATATGGGGAAAACAGTTTTCTGCCCAGCAGCCTTTATAGCCAGAAGTGCTGACACTGTCCAGCACTGATTTTTCCCTTCACCTTTCCTGGAGATAAATGGAATGTTTAACTAGTGCAGTGATCAAGCCGATAAAATGCATTAAATGACTCAAAATATCGTATGAGGTAAGGGAATAACTAGAATGCTGTGTTTATGAGCAGGATGATCCTGTAAAAAGATGAACGCTAGGTTATAGGAGGTCTTGGATTTAATGGTGTGCTAGTGTTCATAACTGATGTGTTTGCTGCTGTGCTATGCTTAAACAATATACGTGGGAACTCCTGAAAGATGCTCTTCACATAACTAATAAGCCACTACAAATCCCGTAAAGGATCACAACCTTTAAATAAAAGTATTGCCTCATTAGGAATATCAGAAAATAGAGTGTCTGAATAGAGATGAAAATAGAGCTTGTGACTTAACAGTTGAAATGCAAATCTAATTAGTCTGGCATTTTGAAGTATTAACAGGGAGCCATAAAAAAGATGGATTTGAACGAAGAAATTTGTTGTAAAGAAAATACTGGATAGTGACAAAAGCCCAATTTATTAACACTCCATGATGTGGAAACAATGAGAAGGGCATTAATTACTTTACTAGTACCTATTTTGCACCATTGCCCAAAGTAATTGGTTTATTGACCTCTTTGTAAACCTAAATAGTTCTAAAAAAAAAAAAAATGATCTCAGTGCTAAAAATAATTTCTGTGGAGGAATGTAGGTCTATTCGTTCTGTCACATATTACCTTGAATGTAAGCAATGCATTGCTTCAGACATGTCTGAATCTATATGCAGGGCAGGATTTCTGCACATTCTGTGTCCTAGAGCCATGTTTGCAGGCGTTATTCTTCAATCAGTGCTAGTGGTTTTATTGTATTTATGTATTTAAGAACTGATTATAAGAAGATATATATTTGGTATGATCTTCTACTCTTATTTGAATTCCAATTATCTTTATCTGTATACTCTTAATAATTAATCCCTGGAAAGAAGTTCTCCATTTATATTTTTTTTAAAAACTGATCTTAGTACTTCCAGACCTCTGCAAGGTAGCACATGCAGCACTTTGAAAATACATGTTGGCTGTAATTTATTTTGTTTGAAAATTGTTCCTTTTTGTAAACAGTGTGACTCTTTCACACTTAGGCTACATATAGGCATAGATTATACAATGTTTTTTTTACTCCATACCATTTATGAATGAATATTTTGAAAATATGGACACAAAACAAAATTAAATGTCACCAAGAGACAGATGTATGGAATTGAGTGGAATAACTTCAGATTAAAATTTGGGGTATGCAAAATTGGTGTTTTTTCCTCTTGGGGAAAAGAAAGCAGGTATAAGATTTTTAGAACGTTTCTGTGTTGCTTGAGGAAAAGCTGAACAAAAATGTTTCAGCTTATTTACATTGACAAATTATATCAGCCTTGAACCACTGAAATGTTTCATGGAAGCTGATGTCAGGTACTACTCACCCATATATATGTTGCCTAGCTCCCAGGAGTTTTCTGAGTCACTGAGTTGCGTGATTGCTGTAGTATCCCATTGTTTTTGTACTTCTTATGTTAATTAACAATTTATAGCTGACTAAGACTTTTTTTAAATACTAAATTCACTGTAGGAATCTTGTTTATTTCTCACTGTTGCAGTAATGGACTAGCACATGAACTTAAATTACTATTTCTTTTGGGTACGAGTCAATACGGGCCCAAAAGACAGATGATAAATAGCAAACAAGTAATTTTGGCTTCTGTTTTTTTTGGAATACGTTAAGGACAGAAAAGTTCTTCATTAACAGCTGGAAGTGGGTGCAACCTCTGTGAAAGTCAATGTAATTGCAGTAGGCAAGTGGTGGAGGAATGCCTGGTCAGTGTGTCCAAAGGGGAAGACAGCTGATACAGTGCAGTCTGTAACATTGCTGTAGGCAGGGGTCTAGTTAAATCTACAAAGTTAGTGAAATTTAGCTTACTGAAACTTTCAGCTACAGCTGGAAAGCTATAGCTGTAGTTCTCAGAATATTATTTTTTTCTGGAATATCTTGCACTCAGAATGGGACTTTTTATTCATGGTGTTTTAAACATATTTCAGCAAAGATCATAATTAAGTCTCTATCAAGTAAGTCTATTCATGTGCTTAGATATCTTCCTGAATAATTTTCCCTTCATTCAAGAAGCGCTCTCAATTATCTTTCTCTTCCTGTTTACCTGCCGTTTGTTTTTTGTGACTGGACATTGGACTCCCACTTCATGTGTGGATGGGACCATAATATTTCACAGAATGTCTCAATCTGGAAGGATCCTGCAAGGATATACAGCTTCCTTCCCTCTCTTCTTCCATGTCATTCGATAGACATTCTTCCTGTGTACCTGAGCAGGGAGACTCTTGGCTTCAGGCATCTGCCTGCATTTTCTGCTTTACAGTACCTATAAAGACCAGTGCCGTAACTTTATCATTAAAAATATGTGTGATCCTCACTTCAGTCAAAGCTTAAAATGTTTAGCATGTTAGTTGCCTTATTATAATACATAATCTGTAAAGGTGACAAAAGTCCAGTTAAAAGATGGAGTTGATAAGGCTGAAGGATCTCAATTTGCTAGATTTGGAGGATGGTTTTGTGTCCCATTTTATCTAATTCATCAGAAGGTACTTGGTGCTTCAGGTCTCTTGGGGTGTGTCTGCTGAAATAGCATCCCGTTGTGTTACTTAGATATAGTAAATAAATAGTTTGATATAAATCTGCAGTACATGAGGTGTGTAATGGGAGAGAATTAAGCCTGCTTATGTACCTGAAAAGTTACAAGGGAAAAATGTTTTCTTGTCTTATTTGATGTGAGGAGTAGGAGAGGCTGCCTGTTTATATTTGCTTGGAGGGGAGGTTGCTTAGTTGTTTAAATATTATAAATGTTAGATTGAAACTGTTACCAGTCTTTCTTCACTCCTCTGTGTGTGTGTGTGTGTGGTAGCGGTGGAATAGTCAAAGCTGTTTCAGAGCTAGAATACCTTTTTTTGGATGTGTAATCTTCAGTCTTTGTGATAGTAGGTGTTAATTTCCATAGGCCTTGTCTTCTGGCTTCTGTCATCAGGGCACTTTAGAAAAGAAACAATGCATTTTGTTTTGTATTCAGACCAAACTTTTGGGTAAACTATTTAGATATGATCTTCACCTATCCTTTCTTAAAGGGTAGAGAGAGGACTTCACACAGGAATGTTGCTCTTAATGCAAGTAAATTGGTATCATGTTTCAGAGGAGCTAAGCACTACATTTTCCTATTGAGTATTGCTCCAGAAACATTCACACATTGCATTTTATTGCCATCGGAAGGTAAGCTATTCTTGCACAGTATTAAAAAATAAAAATTGCTTTCAGGGTTTTGTTTTGTTTTTCAAGTAATAGAGGGAGGTGCAGAATTTCCACCATCTGTGCAAAGGATGCAGTGAGTCAAGATTTTTTAAGTACTTCCAACTCTTCAAATTGGCATCGCAGCATCAGAGCATAACCAGTGTTCCCCGTCTGATCTTTTCCTCCCCCAAATCCCTGGTGAAAGTGGTGCATGTTGCTGCATTAAAGTTTTTGTTTTTGTTTTCTCTACATTTAGCTCAGTTGGTTTATGGAGGCAGCCTTTTCTGTGCAGAAATTTTTAGAGCATAATAAAGCTTTCATTCATAAGAGAGCAGCCTCATGTTTACTTTTTTTGGCAGAATCCACCAGTTGCCCACCAGAAAATCTAAAGTAAAAGCAGACACGTGCATATGAAATACCTACCTATACCCAGTGTGTGACTGGGTTCCTGAGGAAATTGGTCATATCATGAATTTAGGTAGTTGGCTTCAGTTTGGACCATGTCGTAAGGAAGTAAAAGTCACTCCTATGCAATGCTGACAAGTGATGTATGTGATGTTAATCTAGGTTGTGAGGTGACAGGTGCTTATGCACCACTGCTTCCCAAGCCATTTGGTAGAGAAGCCATGAGCAAAATACACATAGAAACTGGCCTACGTTTCCTTTAAAATGTGTTCCTGAAAAACAATAAGAGGACAAAGAATGAATGAATTAAATAAACAACAGAATTCCTGTTCTCATTTTTGCAGAAGAAATAGGGCTTGCTTTTTTTAGTGCTGTGAATCAACACCTGTTTCAAACATTTCACCACTGAAGAACGGAAGACTACTCAGTTGACTTCAAAGAAGATACACCTAACTGTAAATAAATAGATCTAATTCCTAGCCCTGGGGATGTTTGAAATTTCAGCTTGAACTTTGCAGATCTCAGTATTTACATAAGGTCCAGAATTTTGAAGTGTTTGCAATCCAGACACATATCCTACTGTTAATTTTTGGATATGCACACAAGCTTGGGTTTATCGGCATCAATTCAGAGGGTAGGTCTGGTCATCTTTAATTGTACATGCAGACAAAAAGCAAAGCATACTTGAACAAACAAGCTGAATCTGGTTTTTTCATACCTATTAAAATACAGTGTGTAGGAAATAGCCACTAAAAAGACAGTTGACCGTTAAAAA
Source organism: Oxyura jamaicensis (assembly GCF_011077185.1). Classification (NCBI taxonomy): domain Eukaryota; kingdom Metazoa; phylum Chordata; class Aves; order Anseriformes; family Anatidae; genus Oxyura; species Oxyura jamaicensis. The sequence goes on from NC_048897.1 coordinate 27,519,348, forward strand.
ATTTGAAGAAAGAAAAAAGTATTGCTATGCACATCTCATTGGAAGAGAAATTCCTGTCACATTCTTCAGTATTTTTCTTTCTTTACTTGCTCTAAAAACTACCATCTACTGATCCTGCTGACTTGTACTGCCTGCCAGGCGTGGTTCCTTGGACCCTTTGGCTGCTGGGGCTCTGAGAAACCTTCACGGTATTTCAGTCTGAGTGTTACATCCATTAGGGAGCATAGCACATCACCACCTCACACTGAACCATTGGTTTCATAACCTCTTTTCAAGAGATTTGAGGAGCCAACAAAGAGAAGAATTTTTGCTCCATTAATGAGTTTAAAGGTAGTTAAGCTTGTTATGAAGACTTTTAGATGATTTTGTAAATAGAAAGGCTTTAAAACAAAAAGGTCTACAAAGCTGTTCTAGATTCCATCCAACAAAGAGACTGTATCATTCAAAATGTTAATGTTGTTTGTCTCTTCTCCTTCATTTTGGTCAAGCAGTCCCATATAAGTCATCTCAGTGCAGCCATTATTTATAGCTAATAATCTTCTTTAGCTGCCAAACCGAAACTAGATCTCCTTCACTCTCGAGCTGAAAGTGCTTTTCTTTCTACAATGTGCTGGAAATGAGCCAATTTACCAGTTCCATTAACTTAATGAGGTCTGACAGCCTGCAGCAAATTTTCTCATAATCTCTCCTGGATTTAAATTTGGTGCTGCACAAACAACAGAGTATGACCAAGTAGTTGCTTTTTAACTCTATGTATTCTAAGCAAAATTCTTTACTCATCTTAACTACAAGGACAATTAGAGTCTTTCTTTTTTACAGGCAGTATTTTCATCATGCCATCATTATTGCATTTACTGATTAATATACTTTTTAATCTTAAAAATCATCTGAATGCCAGATTTGTGTTGACCTGTTAAATGTCAGTATTAAAGCTTCAAGTGATTTAAGTGCAAGTGATTTCAAGTGTAGTGCTGTTGGTGGTGGAAGAGGGATGGTATTTATTTATTTTTATAATACACCTGAATGGTTATATGAGCTGTGAGGTTATGTCATGATTTTCACAGACTAATAAATAATCACTCTTATAAGGTCAACAGTAGTTTTAACGCAAGGTTAATCCTTAGCTTCTGTTTCCTAATACTTCCAATGATTACTGTTCATAAAGGCTGTAGTATGTTACCAAATTCATAAGAAACACGATTGCTTGGCAAATTAAGTAGGACAAAAGCAAAATCTTGCTTTTCTCTCTTGCTGGAATTACACTTTCCTAGCAGTGACAGTGATATGCTGAAGGCAACTGATGGCAAAGCTGAAAAAGCAGGATTGTTACTCATTGCAAGAATAGTGGGTTCTTATTTGTGTTTGCTGGTACATCAGATTTCTGCAATACTGGGGAAAAAAAAAAAAAAAAGAAAAAAAACAAACTTTAAATTTAACAGTGTGGCATTGTGGTAGAAAATTGCTAGCAACATACTCTACTTTGTTTGAAAATGAGCTTAGAACAAAGGTTTGACCTGAATATAAAGTTACCAGTGGTGTTTGGCTTCACTGTGTTAAAGCCTCCTTTGTAAAGCTTTTACTTACACCAGCACTTCCTGAGAAGCTGTACATTTTATCCTGAAGTGCTTTGGACACTACAAGACCCCACTACTTTGGGTAGAAGGTATACTGAAGGAATCTTAAGTATGAAAGTAGGTGACAAAGCACCTCAGGCAGAAGTATGCCATCTTATACTCTTCACTTGGAGAGACTTCATGCATGGACCTGGTGTATTTTGCATTTTATCGCTATATTTGTAAGTATTAGCATCACAATAAAAATAGCCTCAGGCTGAGTATTTGCACATCAACAATTAATAATAATGAAAAAGGTGGGATGATTTCAAATCTATTCAGTTTGGGTGAGCTTTAGAGGGTTTGGGCTGTGGAGGATTTTTTCTGATCCAAGTAGAGTGTAACCACTCTACTCCACAGTCCTCCTGTTAACACAAGTTCTGCAAACATTTAATCTGTAATACCCACAATTTTCCCCAGAACAATCTTTCAGTGAGCTGTTTACAAGAGTGAAAAAAAAAAAAAAAAAAAAAAAAGTTAGGTTTCATCCATGCAAAATCTTACAGGATTCTGTAGCTCATATGGGGTATTGCCCACTGCAGTCAGTAGAAGTATTCATAACGGCAAGAGATGAGGAAAAGGCTGAGGTAGTTAATGCCTTCTTTGCCTCATTCTTTAGTAATAAAACCAGTTCTCCAGGTATACAGCCCCCTGAGCTGGTAGGTAGGGACAGGGAGCAGAACGGAGCACTCATAGTCCAAGAGGAAATGATTAGTGACCTGCTGCACCACTTAAATGTACCCAAGTTAGATGGGATCCACCTGAGGGTGCTGAGGGAGCTGGCAGAAGTGCTCACCAAGCTGCTTTCTGGGATGCCCATCTATAAGAAGGGCCAGGAGACCCAGGGAACTACAGGCCTGTGAGTCTGGCCTTGGTGCCAGGGAAGCTTGTGGAGCAGATTATTTGGAGTGCTATCACAAAGCACTTACAGGACAACCACGTGATCGGGCCCAGTCAGCATGGAGTTATGAAAGTCAGGTCCTGCTTGACGAAACTGATCTCCTCCTATGACAAGGCAACGTGCTCAGTGGGTGAGGGAAAGGCTGTGGATGTCTACCTAGGTTTAGTAAAGCTTTTGACACCATTTCCTACAGTATTGTCTTCGAGAAACTGACTGCTCATGGCTTGGATGGGTGTGCGCTTTGTTGGGTTAAAAACTGCTTGGGTGGCTAGGCCTAAAGAGTTGTGGTGAATGGAGTTAAATCCAGCTGGAGGCCAGTCACTAGTGGTGTCCCCCAGGAACACTGGGGCTACTTACTCTAGAGAAAAGGAGGTTCGGGGAAACCCTTTTTGTTTTCTACACTTACCTTAAAGGAGGTTGAAGCAGGGTGGGCTGTTGGTCTCTTCTCCCAAGCAACAAGGGATAGGACAATAGCGAATGGCCTCAAGTTGCACCAGGGGAGGTGTAGGTTGGATATTAGGAAAAACTTCTTCACTGAAGGGGTTGTGAGGCGTTGGGAGACTGCCCAGGGAAACAGTGGAACCTCCTTCCCTGGAGGTCTTCAAAAGACATATAGAAGTGGTACTTAAGGACATGATTTTGTGGTAGGCTTGGCAGTGCTAGGCTAACAGTTGGACTTGATGATCTTAGAGGTCTTTTCCAGCCTAAATGATTCTGTGGTTCTCTGTATTCATAGCAAAATAATTACAACTGCATGATTAGGATCTGTTTATTTAAATTAGAATGACTTTCATTTCTGACTTCTGGAGAGACTCTCTTTCATTTAAATGCATCAAGCTTTCATGCGTGCAGCTCAGTGGGAAATTTGAATGACATGTTTAGGTAACAAAGCAGACCAAAGTAGTAGAAGCTAAAAATTCAACACAACATGATATGGAATGAGCCATGTTTAAATGGAGAGAGCAGTGAAGTCACCTGTATGCAACCTCTAGCTTTAATCCTGTTTTTTTTTTTTTTTTTTTTTTTTTTCTCAGCCTGTTTCTTCTCAATTTTTCTCAGCTATGCATTTTTCTCTAAATCTCTATTGCTAAAGGGTGGTTTGGGACCTGTTTTTCTATCTTTAACATAGGTCAACTCCCATGCCTATTTATGGCAAATCTTACCATGTCTATTTTGGGTCATTTTACTGGTTTGAGTCCCAGCTCCTAAAGACAACTGATTTGTAGTTTCACATGAAGAAGTAATTGAAAGAAAAGGCTGAGTTGCCCTGATGCTTTAAATAGTGGAAACTTTAGTTTCCACTAAAAAAGGCAGAAATAAATCCCATTGTTTTGAGTCCCCTATGTGTCTGATTCCTGCATGCTGACAGTATGGTAGTTCACAAAAGTTTGCAATTTCATGTTCTTCAGTCTTCCCAACATTTTTTTTCTCCCAGTATGCTTATTCTTGAGTTCCTTGAACATACACGATTGAGCGTAATGTCAGTTTGTGTATTTTGTTGCTGATGTTGTTGTGATGCTTTATGCTCCATTAAGCAAAAATGCATAACACCATCTCAGGGAAGGGTGATTTAGGTGTGTGGAGGGGTATGCAGGGGTTTTGTGTCCTGCTGAACCCTTGAACCAGTCTTGTAGCAAGGCTGGGTGTTTCTTGGTATGTTTCTGAAAATATTTTGTCAGGTTATTCATCCATATTAGCTCTGTTGAATAAAGGTTGTTTGAAGTGAATTTAGATAAAGTGAAATATTAAAAATAAATAAATAAAATGTTTTTCAGGTCATACACCCTTGAGGCAGGCAGGTACTGTGAACTAAGTCTTCATGGACATTGGCAAAACAAGAGCATGTAGCTGAATAGTTTCACCTATATACCAGTCAACTCTGCTTCAGATTAATAACCTTATTGTATATATTTCATTTCTTTTTAACATCAGTGAGCCTAGTGAGGCTGTGTCCCTACCAATGGCCCAGTTTTAAGAAAACGAAGTCATTTTCAGAAAACACTTTTATTTCTTGCATGAAACAGCAAATTTAAGGGGAAATCTGAAGAATGACAAAGCTTAGTTAAGAAAATGACATTACATGCAAAAGGCAAGCAATAGAGTTGTTAATAAGAGACAAAATTAGCAGCTGTAGAAAAATCTATAACTGTCTTTTTAATATAGATTTTGCATTCGTGTTTTGTCACTGCACTTTAACCGATAACACAAGTGTTGCCATTCATGGGTACAGGAATAATAGGAGAGTCGGAGAATGAGAATATCAATGTTGTGAGAGCAGGTTCAGTGGTGTGCTTGGCTTGTGCACTTTGGCTATAAGCATACATAAGGGCTTTCTTCTCTGCACACCGCCACTTAGTCTTTTGATCTTCACCGAAAAAAAGGTTCATGAAGTGCCTTTATAAGCAGAGATGCCTGGGTATTTTATGGCTGAATATTTTATATATCTGATCATAAACTGGGAATTGCCTGTTTTATGTTTGTGCAAGTATATGTGTACAATGTTTTCTTTGTACTTAACACTAAAACATTTTGTTGGTGGGAAATATAGGACTAGAAAAATATTAGTTCACCAGTATGCATCTCTTTTTTCTTTTTTTCTCCCTGCTCTTGTTCTTTTCTGATGTTTCAAAATAAGTAAGTAAATAAAAATAAAAAGGGAAAGTGTTCAGATAATTTTGAATTTTGTGGGACTCAACTTTTGGCTTTGCCACAGGCTTCCTGTGTAACCTCAGAGAAATTGCATTATATACTACGTTTTGACAGGGGTCTGGAAAAATGTTTATGTGAAACAAGAAAGCATTAGACTTCTTATGTTTGCTCAAATGAGAGATTTCAATAAAAATCTATCAAATGGGTCAGGCAGAACTTCTAACAAACACCTAATTTTTGAGGGTTTTATGAGATGAGATTACCTTTACCAGCATCTCTAAGAAATTGCACATTGACTTTTCAGAGACAGCCTCTGCAGATGTTCAGGCAGCCATCCAGGTATCTAAAGATAATAGAAGAAATTCCAACCCACTGAGATCAATAGCAGAACTTTTATTGACTTCAGTAGGCCAAGATTTTACCGTCACAGATCTGTGCTAACCCTTATAAAAGAACAGCTCTCTTACAAGGGTTAAAGATGAGAAATAATTTAAAAGCATATCCTTTTGTACTGCCTCTCTGCTTTTTATGTTCTCTTCAAGAGCTAGTGTGAATACATGATTGAACACTTACCTTCAGAATGTGTTAGAAAAGAACATAAATGGTGGTCTTGGCATATTTTTTTTTTATGGAAAGGTGTTTATTCACATAAATTTTAACATTTAATTTATTTAATTTTTTAAAATATTTATTTTTGTTTATTTAACATAAATAAACATCAAACACATTGATGTTTCCCAAATATAGATTGAAGTACTGGCATCACCAGCATGTGTTGTGATTTTTCCTCTGTAAATATAGATACTACCATGCTGGATATCTTTCTTGAGCTTCCAAGGAGTGTTCAAGCTTCTTTAAGCATGTTTTTTTAACTAGAGAAATCATTGCCATTGTAAATGAAGTTGTAAGAAAAGAGAGTGTATGTTCTTGTTAAATTCAGGGGAAAAAAAAATATATATATATTTTCAGGTTAAAAGTTCTCATGTTCAGTCCTCATTGCTAATTATCTACTTAGGTGAGGCTACATTACAAAGCCCAAATAATGATATGTTATTATATAATCCATGTTTTAATTTAAGGCTGTCATAGTTATAGAGCAGCACATATGAGTAACAGGTAAGAGTGCAGGTTTTTTGTTCTGGTGGGTTCATGCCATTAATTTTAGGTATCTTAGATTCTCTGCATTACCTGAGCTGGAAAAGCCAGCTGCCCTCCGCTGACTGGTGAGGACATGTGGACTTCTGTCTTCTGGGCCTTTGAGCTAGATGTCTACCTGCTTTGTTTTTAGGTGGAAAATCACTTAGAAGTTTATACATTGTTCCTGTAATCATTGCAAAGAGCAACAAACTTGAAAGGGCCTGACCTTACTTGCAGTATACAGCCTTTCCGCCATTTTGTATTCCATTTCTGTTTCCCCTCAAAACAACTGCTTTACTATTCTTAGCTGAAAAAGTGAACTAAGCCTGTAGCTCAGTAGAAGCACTCTAGCAGTAATCAAGCAAAGATGTATATATGTATATAAACACAAACACCCACTTGCACAGGGGAAAGAAATAAAGCTAATTTGCTGTTAAAACAGTGAGGATTGTGCTACCGATGATCAACTGTGTGGTGCACCTTTTAACGTGAAAGGAAATGAGATTCCATTTCTATCTAGAAATTCATATTTATGAAATTCAAAATAACTCAACATTTCTTTTGAAAACTAAGCGGTTTATTTTAGCCTCACTAGTTATATTTATTTCTGTAAGACAGAAAGGTTAAGGTAATGTCCAAATATAGTTTGGATACAGTTTAATTTGTGCTGCAGCTATAATTATTTAAGAAATGCCCACTATTGTAATTGAAGGTGAACTTTTACAATGCTTTTATTTAATACTTTAAAGCACGGGAATGAAAATAAGCTTTGAGACAGCTCTTAGTACTGCGGAAAGCAGTCTCCAGCCCATTCACACTTTAATTTTATCTGAATGCGAACCTTAAGCTGCAAGAATTCTTAATGACCCTTCAGTTGCTGGTGAGATTCAGGAAAATAATATAAAATTTAAAATCTTTGGGTTTTTCTGGCCTTTATTTTTGGTGTGACTGCAACTAGATAATTGTCCTAATAGCTTTGTAGGAACATTTCTTGGGAAGCAGCAGCTAGAGGCATCAGGACAGCCTGCTGTAGAGGATAAACCATCTCAGGGCATCAAATAACACAGAAGGAAAAATGAACTGTATTGAAAAAAAAAGAAAAACACAACAATTTGGTCACCTAATTATACAAATAATTTGTTGTTACTCTGTTTCATCAATATAGTGCATGCACACATGTAAATACTGCTCAAAGAGAACAATATTGAAGCTAGAAAACAGAGAGAAGAGCGCTCTATAGTTTCTAGGCAGAGGCAGTCTAGTTACAAGACAAAAAATACAACTTATTTGGTGTATATTTTGATAGTCCATTCTAGTAAGCAGTATCATCTTAGTCTTCTCAATAAATTAATAGTGGATAAACATTCAGAGATTTGAGTAGAGACTGCATCATATAGAGCCTCTCAGATTCTTCCACATCTCATGAGTCTTCAAAGTGGGTTGTGAGTGTTGTGAGAGAAGAGTTTGTACTGATTTTTTTTTTCCATGCTTCTAATTCAAGCTAGAGATTCTCTGAAAATGTTCTTTATTGTGGCATTTTGTCATTGGTGATTTAGGTCTTGACTCACAAACAGCAGAAATAGTATGAAGAAAAGATAAGGAAGCCTTTCTAAATATGAAAAGTCTATTTGTTTCTGGTTTGATCTGATATTATGTGAAATTGATTCTGTTTGAATTAAAGACCAGAATTTTAAGTGTATAAGGCAACTCTGAGGCATATGGGTGATCAGTAGGATTTGCCTCACTGTCCTCTAGCTATTTGTCTCTCTGCATCTTTAGGAACTTATTTATTATGTTTAAAAAATCCAGCATTATTAAGAAGTGTACTAGAGGCTGAAAGTCTCAGCTGAGGGCTTGGCTAACTGCTTCTGATCCTACCTGTCCTGCAGGTGAGACACTGGGAGCTGAGTTGTACATGTACCTTATCTTGCACCCCAAAAAAGTAAATCATCACAGTCATTTTAATGCCAAACAAGATCTCTCTTTGCTTTCCTAGGTAACATTTGCCACTTGTTTTGTGGCATGATATTAACCTTGACGTGGGAATCTTCTGATTCTCAAGGCAAGTAGAACACAAAGGGTGGCAATGTTGAGCCCCCCCTTAATTCCACTCCTAGTATATTCCCTTGGTTGTTGTCTATTCTGGACTGTAGTAGCTAGCTTAGTTTTCACCTAAAACTGCCTAATTCCTACTGGTTGCATTGAGCATATTTAAGCTGATATTCAGCCTTCATTGAGGAAATCTTTGCTTTGCAGAAATATTGTGAATCTGTGAAGTGGGCTGATAATTTTAATAAAGCACTTGAGTGTAAATCGCTTTGTAAACATCATCACGTATCTGCACAGGGAGATAGGAATATTAAGCAAAACATTTTTTCTGTGCAGCCGAACTTAAGTTGTAAGGTACACAGACCTGTTAACATCTTGAGTTGAGAGGAATAGTAGCTGGAGAAGAGAAAATAAATAAAATACAGTTATAAATAAAATACTGTTTTCTGTGTCGAACTTAGTAGGGAATAATTTCTCCAGGCCAAAAAATACGTTGTTGAGCTGCACATGTGCTTTGGAGCCACAAACAGAAATGGAGCTCACATACCAGAGTAGTTAGTCCTAGCCAGTTTCTGTCTCCAGCATATCAGCTCGTAAAATTTCCCGTCTTTTGCAACAGTAATAACACAGCATATTCTGTAACTATTAGGTTGAACAGGAAAACTCGTGTTTCAGGTCAAATTTTCCACACAAAAAGTACAAACCCAGTTAATAAGTACACATCTAGAATTCTGCTCAATATATAAACTATATTTTCTATCTTTAAAGTTTTCTTACATGTACATTTTTTTCAGGTTTCTACTAATCCCTCGATATGCAAAGCAAGTGTGCAAATTCAGGCACATGTTCTCCCCTTGACTTCTGTAAGGCTACTCATGCATATAGTGTCATCCACCAGCTTTGGTGAGACGGGCTGCAGAGTGACTTTACATTTAGGTAGAAACTTTTGCACAGAATTCCTTTTAAAGAAGGGTTATGTTGCAAATGCAATTTGGTAAATGTGATTATTTATTTTAGCAACTTTCAAGCTGCAAAGTGCTTCTGCTTCATACTCCTGCAATTTGGACATCGGGCTAAACATAGAATAGGCCCTATCATGGCCTTTATTTAGGTACCTTATAAGACTTTCAAAACTGCATGTCCAAGCCTACATAGATGGGCTGATAGACATCTTTTGAAGTCTCTTTGGGGACATCTGTAGGTGCCTGCCTACAAATATGATCTTGGGTTCACAAGAGACAATGACAAGATCTGGATCTGAGCAGCTGCAGGACTAAAATGGAGCAAAAGAGGTTGTATTTGAAATCAGACTTTGAATTTAGAAAGCTGTTATGATAATAGGATGAAGGTGAGCAGTTGAAGATCTAACCCTACATTTTTCACAAAGTGAGTTTGCTAAATGTGAGTCTTTGGTTTGAAGTTATTAAAAAGAAAATAGGAGGAAAAAAAATGTGGTGTGGTGAATTCTGTGGTCATTGCAATTTGCAACCACATGTTTTGATGTAGCATGTTGGTCATAAGAAAATTTTGTTAATAGCAGGGGTTCTCTCTTAATCTCTCTTCCCCGCCCCCCCCAAAAAAAAATTGTTTCTTTGCAAGTACAATTACATAAAACACTTTTACCAAGCTATTTCAGAAGGACTCAGATTTTCTTTTAGGTTGTTTCTCTGGTGGTTGTGGCACAATACTTCAAGGACGGCTGAGTTCTTTGAGTGCCCCCACAACATGCCTGGTAGCTAAGACTGAATTAATTTTCATGCTGCATTTTTCTAACATGCTTAGGTAGCTTCTTCATTAAAAAATTATTTAGATACCCATGTTTGCCACTTTAGAGACATTTTTCCTTTGAATTGCAATCTTTCCACTTCAGTATAGAAACACTTGCCACCCTAGCTTTTCACCAAGAGACATGGACACAAGGACAACTTCACTGAGCCGCAGCAGTACAGGGACAGAGGTTGGATCACCGTGGGCAAATACTATATATGCAGATGAGTGATGCTGCAGTAAGCTTAAAATTATCATTTCTCTTCTTTCAACCGTCCTGTGTTGGTTGGTTTAGGGTTTCCTCTAAGATATTGCATGGGTGTAGAGATTTAACATGACGTACCATCATTCTTGATTTCAGCCCTGGCTCGTTTCTGTGTTTAATCATACCATTGTGTCATATATTTGAGCGAATTTCTGGAAGGGCGGGAACTCTGACCCTGACAAGGTATAGGCTAATGCCTCTTGGCAATGCTGCTATTCCAGCCTATTCTTTTCAAAAGGAAAAAAATAAGAAAAGGGAAAAAAAAAAAAGAAAAGAAAAGAAAAAAGGCTGCATCCTAGGATTCCAGTTGGAACAGGCTATGCTTTTTTTTTTTTTTTTTTTTTTTTTTTTCCTAGTGAGCCATTAGACAGGCTAAAATGGTAGGGAAGTGCTTGGGGATATTAAAAGACAACAAATAAACCCTCTTTATGACATCTTAATGCTCTTACATATTTCTGAAGAAAAACTATTGCTAATGTGTTAGCATTAGTTCTCCTGTTGCTTGATTAAGTAGTTTATAACCTTATGGTGAGACGACAGGCTGCTAGGTACTTCTTTCCCAATGAAATACAGCCTGACATTCAAAACCAGAGGCCTGTGTTTGCCAGGTCTTGCTGTATAAGGGAGATCCTAATCTCAACAAGATAAACTGCTTAAATAAAAGTTGATGAAAGAACAGTCCGAATAGTGGATTACACTCTCGCTGTTTTACAGTGCTTTGCTTTAGGACAATTCTTTGCTTGTATCCTTGGAGAAGTCAGTCAAAGAGCTGCAGTTTTAGGTGTTCTCAGAGTTTTATTAATCATGATTTTTACTCAGCTAATTTCTGTTCAGTTCTTGCATATTCATTTTGAGCTTGGAAAGAAAATATGGGGAAAGGGTTAAGAGCATGCTTTGCTCTTCATCTGTTTTAAATCCATAAATGTGAGCCCCTGTGCTGTTTCTAGGTTTCAGATTACTCTCTGTGATTTATAGGAAAAGGCTGTTCTCCGCAAGTTGAAATCCCATGTGTTTCTCTACCATTGTAAAACAACAAATCTTTGAGAATGCTTCCAGTTGCAAAAATTGCAGTTTTGAGCTACATTTTTAACTGTTTTTCGTTGTTGTTGTTTTTTCTTTTTCAGTGTGATGGCATTGACATGGGAAGTGAGGTCCCCTTGTCCTAATGCTATCCGTGCAAGGTTTTACAATGCTTTTCGCAGCAGCTTGCACAGACTGTAGCAACACCCTTGTGTTTATAGTATTCTATCACTCTGCTTTTGGAGGATACACCCACTAAAAAGTGCAGCTGGAGGCAGACACGTATCGTTCTGTATAAATTACATGCAGAGCGGCTACAGAGATGGCAGGCCAAGAGCTGTGATGACCTAGCAGTCCGTGTGCTCCCATTCACTTCTGATGTCTCCTGGTGTAAATCAGTGCAGAACTTGGCCTCGTATATTTTTCGATTGATTTTTGTGGGAGTTATATTTATTTATTTATATATATATATTTTGAGTTGTATCATCATGTAATCGTGATGTGGTGTGAGTTCACAATGTAATGCTTACAAACAGCTTCACAGCAGTGACATCCATCTTCCCTTTTTCATTATTAAATGGCAGGAGAATTTACCAATCACTTCTGTGGTAAAAAACAGCATGGAAAATGTTAAGGATTTCTGAAATAGTCTTATCACTAATTTTGGTAATGTAAACATTGCTAAAAAAGTCAACGGTCTTTTCCTTTCAGATGTTTTTCCTGCTGTAATTCCTGTCTGCAACAGGAGAGCTGCTTTATTTTGTCAGTTGGAACTGTGCTTTGAACAGCTGAGATGCTCTCTAGGTTTAGCTACTTGGCCTTGGTAGAATAGCATGAAGCTGCAAAGGTGTATAACTGAATCTAAGTTCTTGCCTATGATTTATGAAGAAAAACTTTTCTTTGTCTCTACTTACTATTACTGAGATGAGGAAAAAAAGTGAAGGAGGTTCTGGCTGAAGTCACAGTGTGAGGTTAAATAAGTATCAATGCAATGTTGTTTTGACCTTCAGATCGCAAGTGAACTGCGGCAGTAATTGATCTAATAAAAGCCTATTTTTTTTGTCTCAAAACAAAAGGTTAAATAGGATGTTGTTGTAGTATTGCCTGATGTGTCTTCATTAAGATGGGGGATACAGCACGTATTAAATTAGTAAGTTCAAGTCTTATGTAAAGTGGAAATCAATAAGCGAAACTTCTTAATGAGTCCTGATCATACTTCTATTTTTTTTTGCTACTTGTATTCTGCCTTAGACATTTTTGCATACGGGTTGTACCTGGTGCTTGTTCTGAGCAATGCAATTTAAGCTAAATAGAAAAGCCAGTCTCAGACTTGAGTTTGCAGTGGTCTGGCAGCTCCTTAGGATGAATACAACAAAGAGCTACCTTGTAGTGTTAACAACTTGTTGAGCATAATGAAGTAGTGTAACAGAAGCCAGTTTAATATCCAAAGGTTATTGTAAGTTTAATAGACCAACAACAGAGAAACAAGCAACCATAGGCAATGTGGTTATTTCTTTCCAGTATCACTGATTTTAGCCCTGTGGATCCTTGTATAATTCAGAGCCATGAATGACAAGTTCTGAAAACAAACAAACAAACAAAAAACCTAACCGCTTTTAACCAGATGTTGCAAAATACTAATATTTGTGTCTTTCCTTGTGCAGTGAACTACAGCTCTATTGTCTTCTATCTTCAGCTTCTTTGGAAAAAGAGTTTAACTTGTCAGACAATGTCTGGAAGACAATGCCGTATATTATTATTTACTTATCTGTGATCTCATTTGTGTCTAGTTACTTTCAAATTGCTTGGCTTTGAAAACATGTAAAAATAGTTGGGTTCTGCCTCAACAAGATGCAGAGAGTGAAGAGCTGACGGAAGATTCGCTATGATTGGATAATGGGGAATTCACCAGATTAGGGAAACATAACCAATTCTGACAAAAAGGGGACTGTTTTTTTATATTTGTCTTTCATTTGGAACAGGGATATTTCATTCCCTTTCAAAAATAATTTTGTTTTCCTTTGTTTTTTTCCATGCCCTTTGTGCAACTCTTTATACCCTGTTAAAAGACATAAGTAAAAACAGAATTGTGAAAATATACAGTCAAAACTGTTTAGGATGTACAAGAAATATCATGCTTTTGTCTGATTTGAACACAAACCTTTATACTAAGGGTTATGTTCTTAGCTAGCATCATTGACAGAACAGAAATGAACTTTCTGATGCTACATATGTTCATCCCAGCATAACATTAGTCCGGAAAATGTAGATACCATCTTTATTCTAGTAGCTACAGCTATTTGTCTTACTTCTAGAAGTATTGTGTATTTGACCATTTCACCCAAGAGAAGTTGAACAAATTAGAGGCTGGAACTCCAAAATCCTATGCTCATAATCATTTTCTGTAGCTGGAAATGAGTTTTTGTTCTGTTTGTCAGAATGTGCTGAGGAACAGAGGAACAGCTGGGGATGGGCTGGGAGGTCAGCATGCTAGAAAACTTTGCATTTAATGATGTGCTTATCTTCCTTACCCCCTAGCCAGTCTTCCACTACCACATAAACACTTTGCAGAGAGCTGTTCCTGAAAATTTGGTTGCAAAAAGGTTCCACTTTGAGTAACAGCAATATAGTCCTTGTGTAGCAATACAAATATTAGAGAGTTTATACTTGATATGTTATGTAGGTAACCTCATGAGACTCATGGTCCCTATCAGAAAAACAGCACCCAAAGCCAACTGTACTTTGTGCCAACTCTTGCTGGTCACATGGCAGTGGTAACCTGTGTTAATTCTGGGTCAGAAAAGCAAAGCTTCTTCCCCTTTTCAGGCCTACATTTCCATATACATTTTAGATTGCCTTGATAAGAGCATATTTTAAAGGGCCAGACTGATTAGCTGTATTTTCCAGACACCCTCTGAGTCTCAAATTACCATTAATGCCTTATACAAGTCAAGTCACTTCAGCTGGTTCTCCCCTTTCCGTATTAACCCCCATCTCCTGCTTCCCCACCACCATCTCCCAGGCCATCCCTGCAGACCTCTGGTCAGCTGCCACCACTACTCACAGTCTCCCAAAGCAGCAGCAAAGTCACAGTGCTGTACTAAAGCCAGCATACATGCCTTTCACCTACGTATGTTTAAAAACAACAACAAAAAACTAACACAACCACAAGTACAGTGGGAGAATACAGTATGGGGAGGAGCTTGGTAATGTTAATTCAGCTTAAGCTAATTACCCTGGGGCTATGTTCACATTCAGTAAACAATCACCAAAATGTTTACTGCTTGAAAGTTCACCAGGAGAGTGGATTTGACATTACTTTTACGCAGCATTCTTGCAGAGCAATTTATGATTTTATAGTCACTCAGAGTCCTATGGGAAGTCAGCTTCCACGTTCCCCTAGGTAGGAAACAGCAGTTATATTCGGGAACACACAGTTAAGTCAAAGCAGCTCATATTTTTAAAATTCACCACTTCAAACAGCCTATTCTGTATAAATTGTTAATGCAAAAATCCTTATAGAAGTTGTTTGCTGCTGACTTTGAATTATTCAGTGCTCAGGTGAGGTCAAATCTGTTCAGGAGCAACAGGCAAACATGAGTAAGAGTTAAGTAGGCATCGATCTTTCATAACTAGATAACTTGTTCGCCTGTAATTAGTAGAATGCCTTCTTATGTAAGACCAAAGAAGTTTGAAAAATGTTTTGTTCCTGCTATTTTTGATTCTCCTTTTTTTCTTTTCTTTTTTTTTTTTTCCTCCCCTGAATATAACATCTATTATTTCAGCATCCTTTTTGCATTTAAACCTGTGAAGACCCTGGAGAGTGGGCACTAGGGGGATAGCTGCATTCATTTCATTTGTGTTGTTACTCATTTCTAATTTTACTTTCTCAAATAGATGGGAAAACTAGAGGATAAAGTCTAGTAAAAAACGTTTGTCCATTGAAAATAAACACATTCATTCATTTGAAAATGTTCTGGGAGCATTTATATAAACATTAAGTTTGGTTGAAGCCCATTTAATAAAACTTTCCTTTTGTAACTGGTTTACTTTCCAGTTGTTGTCATGGTTTTCTGACACTTTGGGGCAGCTTTTACTAGTTTGTCCTTAAGGTGATTTTTGTGAATTGCTTATGGGTGAGGGTATTTTTTGAGAGCCCCTGGTAAACACTTAATGATGGTTGCAAAAGTACATCAGAAGCAGGCAGCAGTTGCCAAGCTCTAGCACCAAAAGTAAGAAGTTGGGTAGCTCACATTATTTGAAAGAAGCAGTGATTCTGATTTTGTTCCTGGGTACAGTGTGCAAGCACTTCCTATTACAGGACACACAGCCATGCAACCTAATCTATCCCAACTCATCACGTGTAAAATGTTGTCCAATAACAGAGGCTCCCATCAAGCAAAATGTGTAGGGAATGACCAAATGTGTGAACAGACAAGAATAACCGTGAGCCACAGCAAAATCTATACCAAAAATCCCTAGAGGACTAACGATGAAAGATTTCATTAGACTTAAATGCACTAATGAAATGGCTTAATGTAGTTACTTTGAATCTTTTCCACCAGATTTTGTTACAAGGACAGATTTTCAGTGCCTGAATGGAAAAAAATATTTCAGTTCACATGCACAACATATTATTAAAATCTGATGTGTAAAAGATAAAGCTCAAGTCTAAATAATGATTAGTGCCAAAAACTTCAGGCCAATCAACTGCAGCCTTCGTTCTTAATACTTTAGCTCTGTCTTAAGTCAGAAATTTAAGAAGACTGCAGAGAATTTAAATATGTTTGAAAACTGAGCTTGACTTCAAATCAGTGTTAGGTTTACTGAGAAGAGGGTATTTTGTAAAAGATACTGGAACTCTGTGACTCTTTCCTACTGAGTTTTCCTTCTGGTTTAACTCATTTTGAAGAGCATTGTTGACCTTTTTACTCCAATAATATCGGTGTCCTTGTACGTGGGGATGTCTGTGCCAGACATTATGGGCCTGAAAATAATACATTCTACAAATGAACAAAATACAAGTGTTACAAATAGGAAATTAGCACCACCTTTCCTCTGTCTTGTTGCTTTAATATTTCTGTTAACACTACACTAATATATGGAATACCTTTCTAAGATGAGAAGGGGGACACACTTATAATGGAATTACTAAGGTTTTGATATCAAATTCAGCAGCAGTTTAAGGACAGTAAATATTTCTAATTAGATTCTTTTTTCTATCTAGTTCTTTACTTGTGTATTTTATAACAGGGATGAATCTTAGAAAACTTCATTAAAAAAAAAAAAAAAAAAAAAAAAAAGCTTTTAGTTTTCTTAAAATGTGAAACAACCAAACCATACAACTGTCTACTTCCTGATGTTTGCAGGAAAAAATAAAAAAAATCCATTCTTGGTCCCAAAAGCATTCTTCTGGGGAAGACCTGCACGTCCCTTAGCAGAAAAAAGACAGCAACATACCTGCACTGCAGACAGATGCTGGCCACAGCCTGGGACTTTCACTGTGGCTGTCTGTGAATGCAGGACTGTGGTATGAGTCATACCTTTGGGAGGGTACTGAGGTTTTGGCTGTGTTGTAAAAAATAAATAATTTTGCAACACTAATGGCTCTATTACAATAGAAGTTTGGGGCATTTGTAAATATGTAACTTTCCAACCAAATGTGAACGTCTGTAAAAGTATCTTAGGTTCTTCAGTATGCTTGTTTTCCAAATTATGTGAAATTGCAGTCCAGATTTCTGATGGACTAATGAAGAGATCAGGTTTCCTCCAAATGGCTTGTGGTAGGTTAAGTAACCTAACAACAAAAGAAGGCAGAAAAACTAATGATTTCTAGTCATATTATTCTGTCAGGCTTTCTTTTGTAGTGCGGGTGCTCAACCCATTCCATTTTGCTGCGGGGTCATTTTCTTTGTCCTCATTCATTTTGCTTCAAGGAATGCCTGCATCAACAACAGGTTACTTTTCCAGTGCACAAATAAAGCAAACCTCATTTCTAAGTGTCAGAATAGGAATAATTTAAGCTTGCGTGAAGCTATTGACCCTACTCCTACCAAGATAGTTTTCTGTTATTGATTTGATGTTATATTCTCCTTAATCATTATAGATAATCCCTACAGGTTCTGACAATTTTACTGATTCATGGGCAGCTTCAGACCTTAATTATCTGATTTTAAGTCTACTGGAAATGTTGTGTAGTATATGCTGTGTTAAAGATCATCTTGATGTCCTATTTATATTGAGACAGAAGTGTATCGGTAGCCAGTGAAAGCTCCTGGCAGTTAGTGGCTGTGCAGTAAGTTCTGTATGAGGAGCTGTTGGTCTTGGTCCGAGACAGGACAGTAGATATTTCCGGCTATATGGCTGACGCCCAAATGAACGTTTGAACTGTAATGTTCTTCCTGCCCCTCCTATAACTGATCCCAACACTGGCACAGGGGACAGTGCAATGTGTGGTGCTCACATTGCCTTTCTAGGTTACATCCACAAAGTGGAAAGGATATTTCAGCTGTTTGGGCTGACTTTCACCAACATGAAATTCATGGAAACAGAACTATGAAGTATTACTTGAAAAAAAAAAGTATTTTTTAATCTGATTTTTCTTTGGAAAAGCTCATGCTGAGAGGTTGTCTAGCATTGGAAGCTGTAATCTTTAGGTTGATTTTACAGGCATAAAAAGGTACTTAAGCTTATTTTTGGAGGTAATACAATGGGGTTGTTGGAATCGCTCAACTGGTGATTGGCAAGTCACTTCAGATGCTGGTTATTGTGAGGTTAATGGGCATGGTGAGAGTCTAAGCCTGATAAATGCTCCCAACAGGAAAACAGCTTCATTAAGCAAAAGGTGAAAGCCTTTCCTGCTGCCCTTGTTACTAATGCACTTACCAAACACGCTTTCTACCAAGGTTAGGCAAAACCAAACTTGCAAGAAGTAGGGATTTCATTTTCAGGAGAGCTTAGCTCCTACAGCAAAATTGAAACAGGCAAGCTTTTGCAAGTATCCCAGTAGTCCCTGTCTGAAAATGAAAAAGTCCTCTGATTCATGATGACCCAGCTCTAGCATGGACAAGGAGGTGATGGCACTGCCATTGGAGACATGGTCTGCACAGACATAATTTTCCAAAGGGTGTCTCCCACTTTCTTTGAGGATCATGCACCAGGAAGGCATGTTACCTCTGTATCTAGAAGCACTCTCAGATGACGTAATTTCCCACCACACTCCTTTAAAATAAAAGAAAAAGTCTACATGAAAATCTCGTTCAGAGGATAACAATGCATTGTGTGGCTGTTTGGCATGTAACAACACCGTATGTCCCCCCCAGATTGCAGACAGTCATTCTGTAACTAGAATTGAGAGATGTCACGAGTGGCTGAACAAACAAATATCTCCTGTTAATGTTTAAGCTCTCAATTTACTAAAGCATTTGTTACCAGTTTGCAAAAGAGATCAAACAACTGTGAATCATAACCTTGGCTACTAATTAAATCCTTTATTCCCTTCTCTCATTGCAGAAACATTTAATCTTAGGGAAGCAGGACAGCCTGTTGGGCAGAATTAGATTTTACAGCATAAGCAGAAACAAGCTTACTGCAAGGTTTCCTATTGCAGTTGGAAATGTAAAGGAACAAAATGAGAATATTAACTTCCATTCCTGGCATCGAAGTTCATGTTAGCACTGAAAAATGATTGATTTAAAATTACTGCATTGGAAAATCATTTTGGTGGTGTAGTATTGTTATTTAATGGTGAATCTCATTTTTATTATCCTATTGCCTTGTGTACAGATGAGGTTCTGCACCTAGACAGAAGATGAGGGATTTGGTGTACTTTACTAGTGACTGTATGCCCCAAAGAAAAGTGTTTTAGTTAAAAATAATGGACTGTGAAGAACACCCCAGAGGAAATGAGGCATAAAACAAAATACTATAAGCAGTTTTACTCCAACTGAAATGTATTTCTATTTGTCATAAGATGTTGTTGGGTGCATTATGCTGTGTACATCTGCATGAAAGTTACATTGTCGTACCTAACACCAAATTCAGCAACAGTTATCTTTTTGGCTCTAACTCTGTAAAGTAGAACTTAAAAAGATAAATGCTTTATTTCCTTCTGGTTCTGTGGAAGTTGTCCTTGTCGCGAGCAGTGATGCAGCAGGGGCTCTCGGAATAGCGACATCAGTAACTAAGATTGGGCTGACTCAGTTCACCGGGAGTGGATCCAAGAAGGCAGCTGGCCCGGTTAGAAGAAGTGAATTTCCATTCTTATAACGTGAGCATGATGTTGCAGTCAAGTGTGCATGAGAGGGGACCTGGACAGAGCCTTCTGTAAGGTATTAATAGGGAAGGGCCTCCCGTACAAACTCAAAGACAGAATCAGGGAATGCTGTGTAGTTATTGAGGCACAGTTACTCCAAATGAAGGCATATTGTGGTTGGTGGACCTGTGTGGAAAAGCTTCACGATGTTAGTTTGAAAAGGAATCCTATTTTATGTTATATTTGGAGAAAGTATTTTTTTTCTGTCATTATTAAATTTAAGTAATGTCTGTAGCAAAAAATCTATCTGATAGGACAGTATCTGCAAGTAGAAAATCAGAGTGTTTTGTTTTGTTTTGGCTTTTGTAGTTAGATAAAGCTGTTCTCCCACAAAGAGTGAGTTTTCAGAAAGGCTCCACTTGCTGTATTGCTCACAGGACAGGCACCCACCATTGGCACACACAGAACTTCTCTTTGCTGGGAGAATTTTTTCCTGAGGAGCTACCTGAATACTCACTGATGCTCCAGGCTATATTTAACTAAAGAGGATTGGGTAATAGTGTGCTGTAACATACTGAAGACCCAAACTTGTACAGGACTTAAATACGATTTTTCCATCCTATAGTGAATATGAACATGGTCGGGTTCAACACAGGGAGAAAATATTGCATAGGGACCTCTTCTTATGCCTACCTATCAGCACTTTTAGTAATGATTTATAATGATAGAACACCTGGAATATCTTAGTAAGGCCAGCTCTGCTTTGTCTGCTCCTTCCCCGAAGCCATCGCTGGAAGCCTACTAGGGAAGAAAATTTCAAATGCCAGAAGTTCACTACTGAAAAACAATAACGTTGTCACATCGTTGTCAATATTGTCATTTAAATGTGTGGAAAATAGTAATAGTAATAGAGTGAGCAAGTAGGATAAGTCTTCAGCACAGCTTTTATATATATATATGTGTATATATATATATATATTTACTGTTAAGAAGAAAAAAATGTAATTCTTATAAGCTTTAAAAATAATGAAAAACGGCAAATATGTTGCTGTTAATGAACAGATTTCTTTCATATGCTTTATGAAAAATAATTTTCTTAGATACTATGAAAATTTATATGAATAGCAGATTCTTTGTTTTGGATTTTCTTTTTTAATTCTGTTTTTAGTTTGTTTTAAGACAGTCTGGATTTATTTATGTACACTTCCAATTCAGTTTGGGGATGCATGTGGATGTAGAGGTTGCATTCAGCTACCACAGTATCATTTGTATTGTTTAGCAGTCTACTT
This sequence comes from Oxyura jamaicensis, assembly GCF_011077185.1. Taxonomy (NCBI): domain Eukaryota; kingdom Metazoa; phylum Chordata; class Aves; order Anseriformes; family Anatidae; genus Oxyura; species Oxyura jamaicensis. Next base: position 27,540,292 of record NC_048897.1, read on the forward strand.
GAAAATCTTCTAAGTGATTTTTTAATGGTTTTTGAAATCCAAATTCTTTGAGTGAAGGGGCATATTGCACAAGACTTAGTGAAAAGAAAAGAAACAAAAGCTGTAATTCTAGAGTGTGTGTAAAAGCTCTGCATGACTGAATATACAGAAACTTGACAGCTCTTTTTTTTTTGTGGAAAGGGAACTGGGAAAGACAAGTGGAGGTTTGCTTTGACATCAAGGTTATGTGGACGCCACTTTTTGCTGTGACATGTGCAAACCTAGCATAGAGCAGATAAAATCCTTATTTTTATAGCATTCTTGGGAGGTGGGGAAGGTCAAAATAGTAGTCTGCTGACACACAGGACGAATCGCTACTACTAGTGTTACACATCCATGTGTTGGTGAAGCACTTTCTGAAGGCTGCTATTTTACAGTTTGGAAAGAGATGCTCCTTCACCCCACTCATTTGCTTCATTTTCCCCACAGGCTGCGAGAACATCACCGTGCTGCGATTAAGGTGATTCGTAGGATGCAGTATTTTGTGGCAAAGAAAAAGTTTCAGGTGAGTTGTGAAGAGAAAGCTGCTTTTCTAAATAAGCCCTTTTATTCTCCTACTTCATTGTTTCTTTTAGAAACTTAAAGAGACAGACACAATTCATTTCAGTAACGGTGAGCTACACCCACTATTCTCTCCCTCCTTGAATAGGGTGGTTGTTTAGGAGCAGGTTAGTCAACTGTGGACACACTGGAAATACGCTAAACTCCTGAAATGAGGTCTGAATTAAAATGTTATTTTCTGCTAATGGACTTGACCTCTAACCCTCTGTTATCACACTTTCTTGCAGTGCAAGCATTATCATATGTCTGCATTAATCCCAAACCGTATGTTACCGTCATGCTGAGTCAGTAGAATTGGAGATTAAAATACTACCTCAGCCTTGTTTCTGTCTCTTTGCTCTATGACAATGAAGTCCTGATAAGAAACTGGGATGGAAATTTGTTAGTGTATCAGTAGGTTTCTGCTTCCTTTTCCCTTGTCCCGTCTGCATAGGTAGGAGACTTCTTTCCCAGTTTGTGAGATAGTCAGTTTTCTTTACTCTTGTCACCCTCACCAAGAAACATTTCCAGTGCATCACTTGCTGGGATATTGCTATACCGTAAGCATTTCACAGTAGCTAATTAACCTGGTTGCCTGGTCTGAATAAAAAAACGTGACTGCAAACTTTCTAACAACATGGTTTTTAAATCAATTTAACTAATCCAGCAAAAACACACGTCAACAGCCTTCACCTTGATTTAAAACATGTGAATATATCTATATATATAAGAAATATATTACTTGACTTAAAATGAATTAATAAGGGACAGTCCCTGTTGAACAGGCTTCACAGCTGAAAATGCAAAGAAAAGCTTACCTGCCGCATCCATTTTCAGGTATAACCTCGGCACTATTGTGTATAAGAGACTAAAAAGCTTTCTCACCTTTAATCTACAGCAAAAAAAGGCTGTGATGGGGTGGTGGATGATCCTTTTTCCTTCAAATATTTGAAGGGCAAAAAGTTTAGGAGGAAAAAGATGATGGTAATTAATGATGCAAGACAGCATTGTTTCTGTAAAGCAATGCTTGCTTCAAAGCCTGAATTCTGACTTCATTGCAGAAATTTAGAACCGCTGTGTGAATTCTTCAGTCATTTTCTTCCTTGAATCTTTTTATTTTTCCTAAAAATCATTAGCCAAATTATAGTTAAGGTTGCCTTACTGGTTCCCAAATTTCTTTTAGTTGTGGATAATGTGGTCATACTGTAACCATTTAGGCTGAAATCTCCAATGACAGGGATTTTCTTGGAGGAAGCACATTCAGAAAGTTTCTGTTAGCAAATTTCACCTGTTATTTTTCTTAGACTGAAGTTAAGAAAGCCACAATGTCCAGACTACTTGAAAATACTTTCTGTAGTCATTTTGTTGAGAAGCTCCTTAATGCGTGATGATCAGTACTTGTAACTTGGAAAGGGATGTGGCTCATTCCAGTGATGTGTCTGTTGCTATTTGGTGAAAAACAGCCCAAATGTGGCCAGTCACATTAAATTTTAATTTATTCTCATTCCACAATCTGATTGTGATCCTTTGGTCTGTGGTAATTACAGAATCATTGCTCTCATAAATTCAGAACATAAAATATTTGCCACGGTATTAAGTAAGCTACTTAGAAACAAGAAATCTACACATCATGGATCTACCTCCCAAGTGGTGTTTGTCAAAAACAGATTTGGAAAATGCCTGAACACTGTGTGCAACATTATCCACCTGGCAAATAAATGAAACTCCCCTGCGGCAGATGACTTGATAGAAGCTGAAAAAGCATTTGACTGAATAGAATGGCACTATTCAGTTCTTGCTTGAAACTTGTTTGTACTCGGTGTCCCATTTGCTAAGCTGGCTTCTCAGTTGCGCTCTCACTTTCTCACCTGCAAAAGACCTCTTCCTGGCCATCTACAAAAACCCTTAACAAGGGTTGTCTCTTATCCTTCTTTAGTAGAGTTTATGCTTCCTGAGCTATTAATATGAGCTGTTAGTAAGGAGCTAAAAATCTAAGTTAAGCTAAAGTAAAATATCACAAGTCACTACTGCATTCAACTGATACACTGCTGTTTCTGTCGGAAGCAGAGTCTTCCAGTACAGAGATATCTGATACTTCTCCATAATTTCTGAATACAAGGTTATGACCGAGTTTAAAAACTCTGAGAGCACCGAAAGTACAGTTTTCAAAAGCATCTAAGTAACCTAATGCATAAAGTCACCTTGAAATTCTAGCCACAAGGTGCTTTTGGAAATCTTTCCCGTAATTAGGAGATAACCACTGTCATTATTCTTTCCTCAAATGCATGTTGTAAATCTGCTTTGTTCTATTGTATGCACATAAAATAACCATAAGAAATTAAAATGTTTAAACACATGCCAAGTAATGACTATATAGTTTGTATTAACCAGTCCAACACAATACCTGAAACTAAGGTAAGAAGAATATGCATTCTAAAAACTTAATATTTCAGATTTCTACATTTCTGTTTTCTGGTAGATACTTGCCTTTCAAACATTGTGTTTATGTGAAAAGTAGCTTCCTAACAGAAAATTCAGATTTTTCCTTTGCCTGTTGAAAAAAATAATTTCTGTTGAAGTCCATTGGGCTATTCACGTTAAAAATGAGTTGGAAGAAGTAATTGCAAGGTTGGCACTTAAAAGCAGAATTTTTTAGACATGCCTCCAAAGCTTTTGGCAGGGAAAGCATAGGAAGAAGGGGAGGAAGAGGAAAATTTTACAAAATAGGTCTCAGCATGAACCCAGCATGGTTCTTAAACTATACCAGCTGTTTGCAGGATACACCTGTATGTCTAATTTTGTATAGATACTTTTTTTTGAAGACCTCAATCAATAACAAGTGGTGATGGCACCACAAGGACAAATGTCAATTAGAAAACAGAGACTTCCCGTTTGAAAAAACAACAACAAATAAAGAAAGAAATAAATTGAAACTAAACAAATCTCAAAGGCCATGAGAAGTAATACTGTGTGAAGCATCAAACATGCACATCATTTCCTCTTTAAAAGAAGGAGACAGATTTATACTGTGTTTTAACAACCAGGTCTGAATACAGTCCATATGATGTCCTTGTAAGAACCCAGCATAACATTATAAACAATTAATACCTTTTTATGGATGTGTTTATGCTCTTGTAAAGGGGCTATAACACTTGCAAGGTCTGTAGGACTGGTTCAAATTGTGTAGAAAAGATCTACTAGTAATCAACATGAGTCCTGTGCGTCACCAAAGGTGAATGACTCACTGTTAAGAAAGGATACTGTAGTTCATAGGAAAAGGAGTACTTAGAAATTAATGGTTTTCTGGGCTTTGTTCACTCTTCATAAACAAAAGTGAATTTCACGTATTAAGTATAAATCAGATATCTTCATCACAGTCTAACCTTATAACTGTATTTCAAAAAGCAATTCACCATGGTTAGTTACTTCCATTAGGTGAATTCATGGGTAAGTAACATTTGTCTTCCGATTAGGAAAGTTTCTAAATGTTTTTTGACTTACACACATGGATACAATTGTGTTGTCCATCATATACCCAGAAACCAGGAATTTGATCTGATTTCCCATTGTCATCTTTAAACATTTTTTTTTCTTTCCAGTTCCTTTTTAAAATATGTTTTTAATTTGTGTTGTGCTCTTCACTATGGCAAATATTCTATACATAGCATAAACTAAAAATACAATTTGGAGTTCCACTGATGACATGAGTAACTGTTGCCTGGTTTGTTATGATTTCACTGGAAAATCTTGCATTTATGCTCTTATAATTCATCACCTTATGTAATTCGTTTGTCATGGTATGAATCATGAATTGTGTGTGTAATCTGTTCTAATCTCCATACTGGGCTGTAGCAAACAATGTAGTTCAAAGTGTCCTTGCTTCAAAGGATCCCAGACCCATTTTATTTGACTGTTACTCGGTTACATTTACCAGTAATTCCCATTGCAGGGATTCCCCTTTCCCTGGTCTGCCTCTTGGGAAATTTCTCTCTGAATGCAGCCACAAGGGAACAGCAGTGTGTATTTGTGCACATTTCGTATTTGGCATTGGCTTTTGTGACTTGCAAACTTTCATATATGACAGGGGAAAATCTGTTTCATGTGGGAAGATTTTTGCCATGGGTATTGGTTAATTAGCAGAGGGAAGAAAGTGGAGAAGAGAAGAAAAGCTGTGGTGATGGCTTCTACAGTTTTCTTCAACGGTCATCCATTACCTACTGCAGTTTTATTTTCCACTTACAAAACTAACAAACTGTTGTCAACAGCAGCAACATTTTCTCCTGAAAGATAAGCTTTCACTACCACATAATTACAGAATAACCAGTACTGACTATTAAATACCCTATTGGACTAGAAAATTCAACTTCATAAATTCTGTTTACTCCAGGTTTTCAGTTTTTGTTTTAAAGAGAAAGAAGTAGCCTGGTAAATGGAAAACAGGCAGTAACCTACTTAGTGTTTTACTATCAGACTCCTACTGCAGAGTGCAGGTAAGGCAGGATAAGGTCTGCATGCTTCTTTTCTACTAAACGGCTTTTCTGAACCTGCAGTTTTCAAGCTGATCCTACAGACTAGCCTTGTGGTGATTTATTGCACAAAAATAATCCAAGACATCTTTTTAATTATTTTTTTTAAATACAACCATATTTCCAGTACTAGTCCATGGACAAGACTTACAGCTTATGCCATTGTTGGGTCAGGCTTCTTTCTCTGGGGGTGTCAGCTATGACTGAGGTGTAAGCACTTGGGTTTCCTGGGAGTTTCTCTGTGTGCTCTGTGGTGGAATGGAAGCAGTTCTTGTTCCTGGCTACCCTGCCATCACAGAGTATCTCACAGGCACCCAAGGTTTGCAGTTGGCTTCTGGGAATCTGGCAGACTGAAATGTAATTTGCTTAATGAAGTGATACTTTACTCAAAAAATTAATATATGGAGAGAGAGTTTTAAAGATGAAGTGTTGAACTCTAGTTTTGTAATAGCAGGTGGAATAAGAGCAAAAAGTGACAGGAGACTAACAAAAACTATTATTTTGATGCAGAACACTGATTTTCAGAAGATCCACAGATTTTGAAGAAGCTTAAGGCAATATTAGGAGATAACAGATGTCAAAGTAATTTAATTGTAAGATAGCTTAGCTGCCACTTCCAGTCTGTCTGATCCTTGACCAATATTTCATTTACTGAACAGCAAGAAAGTATGATAGAGCAGAGACATTAAATTACCTGATAAATTGGAAATCATCCCCTCAAAAAAAAAAAAAAAAAAAAAAAAAAAAAAAAAACCTTTAAGAGGTGGGAGTGTACTGTAATGCATTTGTATTATAACAATTTTTCCTGCATTTAAGTGAAGACTGCAGTGATGTTTTCAGTCATGTTTTTGGATGGCTTCTTCAGCTGATTGAGGTAATGTTGAAGGTTGTGAATTCATCAGTTTTTACCAAACCTTGAAAACTTTCTACATAGCATCAGTGGACAGCATAGTGAATGAGTCAGAAGTATCAGTTATTGTTACTTTGTTGTGCCGTGTGACAGCTTTGAGTAGGATCTTTAGAAGGAAGTTTCCTTCCACATGAGGGTAGGAAGGGAGCTGTGAGGTGCTGGCTGAGTGCCGCAGTTGGAAAGGCGGGAAGCCCTCAGGAGGTGTGGCAGTGGCATGGCTGAGGGGAGCGCTAGGTTTGGGGATCCCGGCAATGCCTGAGGGGCTTCTGCACCCCAGCACCCTCAGGCTGTGTGCCCTGCTTGCCTGCAGCCTGCTCTGCTCATGGCCTCCTCAACCAACAGCAGCGTGTTGAACAATTTTCTGTCAGGTGTGTGGTGATGAGGAGGTGCAGACATGGCGGCCGCCGGCCAGAAAGTCATGGCCTCTGCTTCTGTTCCTCCAGCAGCCTTGAGAGGCCTTGAGGCTGTGAGGTGGGACTGGGGCTAGTCTCTGAGATGGAAGGCGAGAGCAAGCACAACTGTGGGAGTTGTGCCATGGTAAATGAGCTGCTCTGCCTGGTGGCCAAGCTTCAGGACAAGCTGAGGAGACTGAGAAGCATCTGAGGTGATAGATCAACAGAGCTGTGCTCTGCCCCCTCTGGTATGCACGTGCCAACCTAGCATGGCCACTACTGAGGCAGGTCTGGTATCTGATCTGCATCAGGATGAAGGCAGCAAATTAAGAGACAGCAAGTTGTGGAACCGTGTTGCTGCACAGAGCCATGAGAGGAGACCCTGTCTGCCCACTCAGCTTCCATCACAGAATAGGTATGTGGCTTTAGGTATGGTAGATGAGGAGTGTGGAAAGATGGTGGAATAGATAACAGAACAAATTCTCTACCAATGTCAGATCAACTAAATCCTCATAGCAAGTGCAGCATCAAGACCAGTGCTGTGAAGAAGCAGCAGTTGTAGCTGTAGGTGACTCCCTCCTGAAGGAAACAAAGGCCAAAACCTGCAGACCAAACCCTCTTTACAGAGGAGTTTGCTGCTTCCCTGGTGCTAGGATCAGAGAGGTCACCAGTAAATTTAGGAGCTTAGTGCAGCCTTTGGATTATTACCCACAGCCTTCAGGTTATTACCCACTCCTGATCTTTCATGTGGGTGCCAACAATGTCACAAACAGAAGGCTGAGGTCTATCTGATTTCAGGCCCCTCTCTACAAATTCCTGAGGAGGGGAAGTGGAGAGGGAGGTGCTGGTATCTTCTCCCTGGTCACCACTGACAGAATGCATGGAAATGGCACAAAGCTGCGCCGGGGGGGTTTGGACTGAATATTATTCTTTACTGTGAGGGTGGTCAAACACTGGAGTAGGCTTCCTGCAGAGATGGTTTGTGCCCCATGTTTGTCATTGTTCAAGAGTCATTTGAACAACACCCTCAATAAAATGCTTTAACTTCTGGTTAGTACTGAATGGTCAGGCAGTTGGGCATGGTATAGGTCCCTTCCATCTGAAAACCTGAAATTCTATAATTCTATAATTTCAGGTGTTACTCTTCAGTCTAACCTGTGAAGTTTACACTCCTTTCTTCCCTTCTCTCCTCTCCTCTGTTGATTTAGAGCATCATTGATTCTTCTCACATGTAGTTCTGGTACTGATTGGATTCCAGTTTCTAGATTTAGGATTAAGACATTTGTAATTTGTTACCACATTTTGACAATTTCATTCAGTAGCTTTCCAGTTAGTCTCAGTATTTCTTGGTAAAAATGATGGTCTTTGTTTTTAATACTATACAAAAGTATTTTTATTGCTAATAGGTCAGATTATGATTTTCCCATGTATGGAACACAGATTCCTGAAACAGGGCTTTCTCCGTGGTCATTTCTTGCACCAATATTTTCCCAGTGGACTTGAAACCTGAGTCAGGCTTTCTGTAAAAGGAAATCAGCATTTCACCTTCATCCAGGAGTCTAGTTTAAAGTTCCCATGGTATGAGCTGAACTGAGAGCTTAGGCTGAGAACAAGGGCTTGCACTTGAAAAAGTGCTTTACTGGCCAGTGGTTGGAGAGTATGAAACTTATTTCCAGAAAACACTAAGATGACCACAAAGTTCTGAACAAAGTACCAGAGATCCTTTTTTTGGTCTCAAGTTTGGTAGATGGTCTCTTTAAAGGCGTGTAGATCTGCAATAACAATAATGCAGATGAAATTGGAACTGTCCTAATTATTCCATGATAAATATATGATCATGGCAACAATCAAAATATCTCAAAGTTTTATACAGTATTAAATGGGTTTTAAAGAATTTTCTGTTTGCTTTTGAAAAAATGTACACTAACAGAGATCATTTGTATATTCTTGTGGCTTACTGGCATATTTCTGGTTTTTATTTTACAGCAAGCTAGAAAGCCCTATGATGTCCGAGATGTTATTGAGCAGTATTCCCAGGGTCATCTGAACCTGATGGTGCGAATCAAGGAGTTACAGAGGAGGTATGACAACTGACAGGGTTATAAATGCTGTATTGGTATGGCTGTGCAAGTTTGCAGAATACAAAAATGGCATTCAAGTAACATGTAACTTTTCAAGTAACTTTTTACAGATGAAGGAAAAGGCAGATTGCCTAAAAATCTGATGTCTGTGGTTTAATATTTGCATTATACTTGCATGTATTGCCTCAGTCCCAGCTTGCTGTGACTGTAGGCCATAATCCCTTAATGTTATGGGCTGTGTATGTACAGAGTGAAATACCATCACCTGCTCTCATAGAATTGCACTTGAGAGTAAACAAAGAGACAACAGATGGATGCTGTAAGTAAGCTGCAGTAGACCAAAGAAAAGAGGAAACAACGATGCAGTTCGTGTGGAAAAACAGTGAACACTATAAAAATTTACAGCAGTTAAAGAAGCTGAATGCTAATCTAAGTTTAATTATTTTTTGTTGTAGTTTTTTAATTTCAAACTATTCTTAGTCCAAAGTAACTACTTCACTTACAGTACAAACCACAACTTTTTTAACCTTCATGCTGCTTCTTTGTGAGGAGGTCTCCCCATCCCAGCTAGAAAAGGTGAAGATGCCACTTCAGGCTGATAAAAACTAAAAATGATTCTTTTTTGTTTACAGGTTAGACCAATCCATAGGAAAGCCATCTCTTTTTATCTCCGTCTCAGGTAAGTTACTATGAAGGAGGTGTCTACAGTTAATCTGATGAGTAATTTGTGGAAAATACTTGTAAAAATACTTCTGATTTTGTTGAAAAAAAATTCAAAAATTTCAAAAAGGTCCAACCTGATGTAATCTGAAGTTTAGACATACAATAATTTTTAGTTATCAACACTTTTAAATAGGGTTTTTCTTATTTAAATATTTAAAGCAACTCTCACTGGAGTTTTCAAAATGTTAACTAATCTCTCCGAGACTCACTCTGTTTTCAGCAAAACGGCATGTTACAGAGTTCCTGTGAAATTAGTAATATTCACATAAAGCTTTGATATTTTTGAAAAGAGAACAGAAAAGGAATGCCAAGGTACTGATTTTGTCTGGTGACAAGTCTGGGTAATCAAAACTGTATTAATGTCATTTTCAAACCTACATTTCTCTACAGTATATAGAAAAGAAAAATAGATAAAACATTATCCAAGTGCACTGATGAAGCAGGCTGTAGATTTTTTTTTTTTTTTTTTTTTTTTGCATAGTGTCAAGTTGTTTCTAGCAATTAAAGTAATTAAAATATGAAGTAAATTGGGAACAGTTTTGTTTTCCTGTGTTAAAGCACAAAACAAAGGTCAAAAGTGCCTGCCTTTAACTTAAGAACTTAAGGGTTATTAAAACCCATGGCTTGGGCTAGTGCTAAAATAAAATAAAATAAAATAAAATATTTTTTTTAAAAAAGCTGCCTTTAAGAAATAAGCTACCAGCCTGGCAAAGGTATTCAGTTACACTGCGTTGGTGGGCTAGTTGTACACACCCTGTTGTGGCTTACTGCTATTTTGTAATAACACCATTTATTAATTTGAAAATGTTTCTTGTTCAACAGAAAAAAGCAAAGATCGAGGGAATAACACGATTGGTGCCAGGCTGAACAGAGTGGAGGACAAGGTAAGCCTCAGGCTGGCAGTGAATAAAGATATGTTCTGTGATTGAACAGTACTTTTTTCATAGGATGCAAGAAAAAACTCAGCTTAAAATAGAGTTGAATGCCTGGCTTTTCCAGGTGATGGAGCATAATTTTTGTTGGAGATTGCATTTTTGGTTCTTTCTTGTCCTTTTAACACAGTAAGAAAAAAAAACATACTTTAATTGATTTGGGTCTCTTTGGGGACTTGCTTGGTTTTTTGATTTTTAATTGTATATGTTACACATGTCTCAATATTCTACTTCCTTCCTCCACAATAGATAAAAGGCTCTGTTCCTTTAATACTTCAGTATATTACAGTCCCAAGATTTCCCTTTGATCATGACTCTGTTGTTTATATAACTTCACCTACAATTCCTTAGAGAGCACGAGAGCAAACCTCTTTCTGTCCTGGTTTTCATTCTCTATGACAAATGGAGTTTCCCCTTTCAAGTGACATGAAGCCTGAAAACATCAGACTTGTTCTGTAATTTCAAATTAACAGTTAAGTGCCTTGTAACACCTTATTTCAATGTTCGTTGTTCCTGAAAAATCAAATGACAGGTAGAGGCTATGTCATTGTTTAAAAAAATTTTTTTTTTAAGTTTGTTCATGTTGGTGTAAAGAAAAGTGGAAATATTTTTAACTATCTTGAGGAAAACAGCTTTCTTCCACAACTTGCACTGTGTGATAACTTCATGAAGAATTTGTTCTGAAGAAACATCCAGCAAATATTCTGCAAACCAAAAGAGTTATGAGAAAGATTTGCCAGTGGATGCAAACTGAACACCCTAATCTGTATTGAATCACTTGTGATGTGTCCATTCCATATGCATTTCTCCTTAAATGTGTAGGATAAACTTGAATGATGTTACTCAGAACTGTACTTCTATCATAAATAAATGGCACTTTAAGGGGAACAGGTGCCCCTTAGTATACAGGGTGACACACAGGATGAGTGAAGTGGAAAACAGGAGAGCATACTGCATTTTGCACAAAGATGAATCACTGTGCAGTGCTTGCTCGGATCTATGTCCGGTAAGTGTTCTTACAAATGGAAGCTTTCTCCAGAAAGTTTGGATTACATTTATTTATTTTATCTCCTTAATGTCAACTAGAAGTGTGGAACATGAAAAAATGTCTCATGAATAGTGACAAGGAACAAAGACTTTTAAGTTTGAGCAAACAATTCTCAGATGACAGCTAAAATAGATTCTCAGTGCTGTTTGTAAAATCTTCAGTGAGCGTGAGAAAGTTTTGGTGTTGTGCTGGCTCAGAGATAATCTACTCGGGGGTTATTAATTACTCTTTTTACATCCTTACAAGTAAGTACACTGTGAATTTATGGTGACTGTTGTTTTATGTCTTGTAATGGGACTGTAAAACACTCCCTGTTTAATTTTAGTATAGCTGGGTTAAATTTTAGCCTTGTTTTAAGTAACAGACCCTTCTTTCTTTGTAGTTGCATGAGGTCATCTGTGGTTTCAGAGTTGTATGTTATCTGACCTATACAGCTAGTCCTATCTGCAGGAATTTTATCTGAAAGTAGCTGAAAGGCTAAAAATAGAGAATTTCTGTTGGACTAGGCAAACAGCAGTGTACATGACAGCACACTGGAACTGGTGAAATCACCTTTTTACCGCAGCTGCAGATGGTGGCCAAAGCTAGTTTTTTGGTATTCTTGATCTCCAAGGCTGGCTTTCTCTTTTCTGTAGAGTACACAGTACATGGGATGATTTCAACACACAATTAAACACTTCCCTTGCTGAGTGCTGTATAAAGGGTATGTAAATCAGCTGGTTTTTAAGCTAACTCTCTATTTTAAACATTTAGCTGCATCCCATTTAGTTTTGAAATAGTTTTGGATCTTGGATATCTGAAGGACAGATTATCAACAGTGCAGGCTACTGTGCAGCTTCTAACCACCTTTGTACATTTGAAAAATATCCTTTCAGACATTTTAAAATGAGCTGTAGCCTTCTGAAATTCTTTAGATGCTCCTCCTGCAGCAAGGAAGAAATTATGTGGCACATTATATCCCACAGGAATAAGTTGAGATCTTCTAATAGTTCTTCATCAGTGATTGTCAGTACGCTTGCTGCTGCAGAGGGCTGGTGAACAGGTGTCAGAAAGTCTGTATTACACCTTTCTGTGTCTCAGAGTGATTTGTCAGCCATGGGCAGCTCTCTAAGTGCCACTGGGAGCAGCCTAAACCTCCAGTGCAGCTAGTCCATGCTTCCCTCTTCCTCTGAGCCTCACCAAAAGTACAAGGTTGCACATAAGCCATTTCCAATTGTTGTGCGCAACCACAAAAAGGTTGTGCCAGAAAGCTTCCAGGTGATGCTGTGCTGTTTAGCCTTGAAATCCTTTGCCGCCTCAGAAAATAGAAGAAAAGTCAAGTTTCTGAAACTTTTGGGTGCTTCTGTTGATGGGCATCTGCTGTTGGCCCAGGATCTGCTACAAGCACATCACAGAGGCAGAATCCAGTTTCATTTTAGGTCCATTCCTGTAGGTTTTTGTGGAGGTGGATTTTGAGTTGAGAAGCTTCTACAAATAAAGTTAATTTTGTCTTCAAGAGTATCTAATCATGGCTGGGACATCCTGTCACTCTTTCAAAGCTTTTCTGCATTTTGTAGTGAGACAAGCAAACGTGCTCTCAAGGCATATGTACGGCTGGCAGTACACAAGAGGCAACACTTGAAAAGGAAGTTTTTAAAATAAAATGTTCAAACACAAGTTATTGACAGGAATTATGATGCTTTATGGCACAAATCTGAACTTCCATGTATTGAAATCAGGAAAAAACAAAAAACAAAACAAAACAAAAAAACTTTTTTAAGTTTAGAAATGTGTTTATTTGGGGGGGGGGGGCGGGCTTTAGCAGAAAACCACTTCCATATCCTTTTTCTATTTTTTTTTTTTTTTTGAAACATAAAGCTATATCACTACTAATACTTTTTTTAAAATCTTTGGGTAAAAAGAGGGTCCTGTTAATATATCAGTATGTAGGCTCTATTAATCTTGTGATCTTGTGCACTGAGTAGAACATTGGTCTTGTAACATATAGTTTGTGATAATATAATTAAAGATTGTTTCCTAGTATGTAAATGCCGGGGGGGTGAATCCAGGTGGCAGGAATCTTCCTGCAGATTCCTTCCTGTAGATTTTTTTTTTATTTTGGCAGGCAGCTGCAAAGGTGTTTTTCTAAATGTAACTAGAAACTGCACAACCTGATACACCTCAATAAGAAAAATTACAATCCAGTATGTAACCACAGCATATTTAGATTTCATGGCCGTTCTCTGTTGCTTAAAAAGCCAAGAGGATCAAGTGCTATGTTCTTTAAAGGTGTATTGCCATGGCTGAGCACAGGCAGTTGCAGGCATTGGTTGTGCCCATGCCCTGGTCTGTCTGGGCAGCAGAGCCAGCTGTGGTCCAGAAGGTATGCATCCGCCTTAGTGCAGTGCCCAGACTGGGCTCATAAACCCCACTAAGTAGCGATTGTCCAAGTCTGTGCATGTAGTTGTGCTGATCCGGTCCCTCAGAGAATGTAGCTGAGCAGGATTACAGCAACAAATCAATCAATTTGTGGTGACCAGCCTTCTCTCTTTTTATCCGTGAATGGCTGTTCAACCTACCCTCAAGAAACCTGGCCACTGTTGGCTTCCTACCAAAGTCAAAATCAAAAACAGTTTTCCAGATATGCACAGCTGTGTGCACACCACTGTTAATCCACATGCAAAGACCGCTGCATGCCAGTGGTTTAATATAGGGTGTGCCCAGGAGCTTGATCCAGGAACAAGTCTACAGTGCACTCAAGAACTGCTGCATGCTACATCTCCTCTTTTTTTTCTGCTTTAATTGGATCTTGACTAAAATTGACTATAACACTAACTTTTTAGAGTAATCTGCTCCTTTTCAGACTTTTGCTGACCATTAATTTATATGTAAAAGGCCTGGCATGCACTTTGCAGGTGATCAGGTGGCCTTATGCTTGGCTGCCCTTGGATAATTCAGTCTTTTACAGGGGCATTGTAGAAAATCATTGAGAATACTTAGTGAGGGCAAAAACTTATGGTCTCTGGGTTCTTGACAGTCTGTTTTGCCTATGTATCAGATTCCCACAGATGTCAGTAAGTCCTGCATGTTTACCTTCTGGAGCAGAATAACAGAATTCAGGTTTCCAAATAGATATGTGTGTGTATTATACATATACATATTTCTGAGCAGTGAAGGTTAAGCTTTATTCTCCATTAAGTTGTTTTAAAATAGGACATAACCTTCAGCAATTATTTGGACACTTTTTAAAATTTGACTTTACAGAACGGTTACAGCAATCCAAAGTGGTTTCCCAGGTGTCTTTTCTACATGCTCAGTAATATGCTTGTACCTGACAGTAAGCGCAGGTATTAATATCAGCATTAGCAAGGTCACCATTAACGTCTTATAACAGTATTTTTGAATTACAGGGAACATTCAGAGTAATACTACCTTCTGCTAAATTTTAAACTGTAGAGATTTTAATGGAAATTTCTGTTTAAACAGAAGGTATGTAGTAGTGAGAGCTATGACACCTTTTAATGCAAGTCCAACAATTCTGCAAGACAATATTCATTACAAGCATATGCACATTTTACGTGTTCCTTTTTGAAAACATGAACCCTCTTCTTCTGAACCCTCTTCTTCTTCTTCTATCTCTTCTTACCAAAGAGATAATCATTTCACTTCTTCATTTTTACTGTATATGCAGATTGCACCACTTTTTAATCAGTTAAAAACAAATCTATTGTGAAAGCATCTACCCTAAAATAGATGCTATTGTGCTTCTTGAGCTACATACTGGAAATCTGAACTGCTCTAGAAAACCAAAACTGAAAGAAAACCAAAACTGTCTGTTCTCTTGTATGTATGATTTGTCTGAGTTCTGGTTGTGCTAACTGAGTTTGCTGTCTTCCATCTACAATGTCTTTGATTATTAGATATATAGGTCCCATGTTCAGTAAAACTGTAATTATATGGTATATATTTGATGTGTTTTTAATTGAGTGCTGATTATGGAACTTTAAATGAGAGATAAGTGTAACACGTTATCTGAGGTGGCTTTCAAAAAGTGCTGGAGACCTGTAATTTGCAACTTTTATAAATGTCATGTGACATTTTCTTCTGGCTAAATCATTTTCTGTATTTCTTTCACCAAAGGATTTATTCTATCCATAGTTGTATTAGAAATCAGTTGGGCTGACACCTTGTTAAACATGATACAGCTGATCAGAATGGTCATTGATATGTCTAGGTCCAGTTACTATTTTTTACTGTTTTGGCTCTCTCCTGCAATCCCTATCGGATCAACTGTTGTTTCCCATTGCAAAAAGTTTTATATCTAATTCTTCTATTGATTTGTTCAAAACTGTATGAACTGAAGTTACATATTGCAGATGAATTTCACAGTGAATCTGTGTAATCTGCAGTATTGGGTTGTCTTGGTCATTTGCAAGTATTTGAGATGAGCATTTCCATACAAATGAAAGTAAAGGCCTTACTCCTTGAATGAATATGAAAACTGGGGGATTAATTGCTCATTACCATTACAGCACTAAGGGTATGACCCACTATCTTTGTAGAATCTGAGCTCTGGTAACTGTGGTTTGCAGACGTAAACTGCAGAGATGGTTTTGGAATGGGTCTGGCATGGAAATATTCAGTACTTTACAGGCTGAACAGGTGCTGAGAAGTTCAGGTTTTGAATATTGGCAGATTCCACAATACATATGTGAGGACTGGCCTTTCTGATAGCTAGAAACAAAACTAAAACTATGGTTTTGAATGGATATTTTTTAAGAGATAAAAATAAGTAAAAATTAAAACAACCACCACCAATCAGTTACTAATCTTGTACATAATTCTTGCAGTAACGCAGAAGTAATAGCCTGGGGGATGCAGAGGAATATTAAGAGGCATATGGAAGATTAAGTATCCCTATTAATTTAATCCTTAGTCTTTTTCCAGATGCTGAAGTACAAGCATACGGAAGCAATTTCAGTGCTGGACTTTGTTATGGAGGATGCCCGTTTTCTATAAATTGGACTACAACTAAGCCCATCCTTCATCAATCTAGCTCATTAGGCAGCCTTAAAATTTTAATAGCTTCTCTCTCACCAGTCCGATAATATTTCAGTGGGTAAACAAAGAAAACCCTCTAGATTTCCATCGCTAGTATCTGATGCTATCCATCCCCCCTGCTACAATGAAATAAAATTCTCAGACATACATGCTAAAAATGAATACAAAAACCAATTACTTGTTGGATTCAGTGCTGCCAAAAGTTTTGGTAGCCAGAATAGAAACAAACTGAGAGAGATTAGGCAAAGTCATGGAGAAGGGCTCACTTGAGTATTATTAAACAGGATGTCTGTATGTAAACTCTAGCAAGTGCTTTGAACAGAAGTCAGTGGTGAGCTGGTAAACAAGGAAATGCATGATTTTATATAAATGTGCTTTCTTATGCTCTATTTTTCTTACACTCTATTTTTAAGACTGTTCCAAACCTTCCACTAGAAACAAGATACCTGGGGGAAAAAATACTTAGTATAGCCCCTTTTATGTATTGTTGTTATACACAGCTGCTTGCTACTGGATTTGGTCACCCATACAGCCCCCTGCAGCTGAATGTTTCTGTACAGAGTCTTAGACGTTATCTGTTTTATGAAGGTCATGCAAGCAGACTCCTGCATCTACGTAGAGGAGATTCCTGTGATTTTTGCAGCACTATACCTTGAAGATGGTAAGGTTTTTGGAATAGGTTTCACTTGAGTTTATTTGTTAGCATTAATTTAATCTGTTTGAAGATCCTACTGCACAAATGAAAACAATCAATTTTTGCATTCATTTTGGAATTGTTCGATATACTCAGAGTTGAGTACTATTTATATTTATATATAACCTTATGTTATCTATGTGAAGCAACTCTGATATAGTTGCAGACCTGGCCTACAGAGCAATCTTACAGGCTGTCATGATGTTGTATTGTCTGTTTCTGAAGAGTAAAGGGCTTATATTAAAAAAAAGAAAAGAAGTAGCATCTTAATATAAAGGCAGCTACGGATGGTGAGGCTATTGCATCTTAATAAGTGCCAGCTCATTATCTCTTTTGCAGGAATTGAGTGTGTAGACCCTCATCCCTGTAAAATAAAGCAAGACAAATATTAAATTTACTCTACAGAATAGTGACTAGAGAATAGTGACTGAAGGTGGTTCAAGTTAGCACACGGTTGCTGTGCTGGTGTTCACAAGCAATGGCTTAATTAAGCTCTGGTCATTTAGTCACATGAAGTTACCTGTGATACTGCTTTAAACATTTTAATAAAAGTAAAAAAGCAGAAGGAAAATACTATGAAAGAGTAGATTTCCTCTGTCAGTGAGTTGTTGATTTCACCCCAGATTTCAAATGCTTCGGGATGCAGACAGTTGCTGGGAAGCATGATACTGAAGGCAGAGGGTAAACTTTTACAAATACCACTAAGTTATATATATTTTATCTCATGGATTTCTTCTTGGCTTGGAATCTGACTAGTGACTTTTGAATTCATGACACTGGCAATGAGTGCATGCTTGTGATCTACTTCCTTATTAAGAGCAGAAATCCTAGAGGAATTGTAGCTAACATGCAGTGTATCCAACAAAATCTAGTAATTCGGGGGAAAAGATGGAGTAATGAAATAATGCATTACCAGTTGATAATCTTTCAGTCAGCCCTCAGAACAGTTGCTGGCTTTGGGATCAGCTGTTTGGGCTTATATTTGCATAGGTATACAAAGGGATGTAAGGCCTGCAAATTGAGATGACTCGGTCTTTTTATTAAACCACATAAAGCCTGTTTTGCCTGGCATTTCAAAGATAAACCCAACAAGATTTGTAACTTAGCCTCCATCATTTTTGTGTCTAGACTGTTTACATTTGATGTGGAATATAAATGCACAGGGGATATGCTGAGAGAGAATGAGGATCAGTTGTAAGGAGTAAGTAAGTACTCTGTGGAGCAGATCACAGAAAAGGGATCCAAATGAACACATGTGCATCAAGTGCTACACAGAAGACTTCTATTTGTCTTTCGTACGGGTTTAAGGAAAGCAATAACAGTAAAACCATCTCTATTTTTGTTTTGTGTGTGTGTGTTTTCATGTTGCAGATAAGCAACCAAAAAGCATCCTAATGTGTAAACGGCTAATTTCAGTTTTGATACAGAAGGGTGAACCTCTGCTGAAGTTAGATACGTCAAAGTTGAAATTCTTCCTTGTCAAAGATCTTTTGTTAGAGTGAGCTCAGTGGAATTAAAATATTTTCATTTGCAGTTGAATATCAGGGAGGAAAAATGCATGAGGTTGAAAGGACTCTATTCAGGATGTAGTCTTTTCAGGTTGGAGTCTTTTCAGCTCCTGGAAAAACTTCAGAGTGAAGGAAGGTATGCTCCTTTTCCTACAGAAACGCAAAGACCACACCTTCTGTCACCTTACCTGCCCCCTAGTCCTTCAAAATAGAAATTGCTAAATGCAAATATCCTGTGCTGGTTAGATTGTATGAAGAGAAAGTGGAGCCAGCCTTCTGTCTGACTCCTATTCAGAGCATTGGGAGTCAGCAAGAAGATAAGAAGAAAACCAGTAATCAGTAAAAAAAATATAATACAAACACCTCGTTCAAAGTATATCCCTCCTAGAGCTCATAAACCTAGATGACAATTATAGTTTCCCCAGATCTTCTCTGCTTTTGCATCTTACCCATGGGCTGGGACAAAACCACAGTTCATCTTTCAGTATCATCTTTGCTAAATCAAGTTTTGCATTATTTCTCTAAAATTCCAGGGCAAATATGATCACAGTGACTTTTTACACTTCTTTAAAGTATCCCACTGCCTCAGCAGTTTGAGATGGGCTGTTTGAACCCGTATCACAGGTTCTCTTTCTGCCCCCCAGTTAACTGATGCTACACACCTGGTCAGCTCCAGCAGGCAGCTAGCAGCCCAGCCTGACAGTGTGATTGCCCTTGTATGCCATGGGCATAAGAGTCTGATGAGCTACCTCCCTTTAGAATGAACCTTTGTTGTGGTATCTTCATTATATTCATCACAGCATAAGAGCTCCTGCTGTGACAGACTAAACATACAAAATAGAGTAAGGAAGGGAAAAAGAAAATACTGTTTCCCTCTTTTACAGCTAAGGTACAGGAAGCAACTTGCTCAAGAAATGACAGTGGCATCTGTGGCACAGCCGGGAATTTAATTTAAACTGTCTGGGACTTCAACCACAAATCAGCATTCCTTTTTGTTATTGTGTTTAAAAGCCCCTCTAGTTCTGAATAGTTATATTGGCCAGCATGGTGTTCAACATAATCATAGTCCATTAATATTAAAACCATCCAATACTTGAGAACAGCATATATAAACACATAAACCAGACAACCCAGCCAATATAAATGTACTGGGACTGTTTTAGACAGTAGATTTTAAATCATCCAGAAATTAATGTTCTAACATCATTTCCTAGCCACAGAGCCCAGGGATGGAGAGAAAAAAGAACATGCTTGCATGACACAGAAACTGTCCTACATACAGATAATTATGCTTGTAATATTTAAAACTAAACAAATTGTATTAAATGTTAAGTTTACCCAGTCAAGCAGAGAGAAATATTCGAGTTTAAATATTCGTGTAAGTTTCTATTTTGAAAGTCTTGAATACAACATTGCTCGCTCAACATTGACCCTTCTGCAGCATCTGTTAATCTTGGGTTTATTTCTATTTCTTTCTTTTGCTCTTTTAAACAGATGACTCCACTTAAATCAACACTTGGTTTCCATTAGACAGGTAGAAGGTGATTCACTTAGCAACATGTGCATCTTTACCTAGTTAAGTCCTAATAGCCTTAATATATCAAGGAAGCTGGTGTGATTAACAGCACTAAAAGCTTTGTCAGACACTACACCTAATAAATACTGCCCTTTGCCCAGCCCTAGAAAAATAGTGAATAACTACTTTGTGTTTCCAAACTGTGTACAGCCTTATAAATATACTATAACTCTTTCTACCAAGAAAAAAAAAAAAAAAAAAAAAAAAAAAACTTGACAATAGAAGTTAATTTTACATATACTTATGTGTTCATGCATGTCTATCAATTTGAGTGTGGGTTGGCTCTTTGCCCTGTTCGGGCTGTCTTTTCCCTGTGTTATCATTTCATGATGGAGCCACCATTTATGTGTGATTTTCTTCCTGTTCATCTGAGCTTTTTGCAGATGCTTTCACAGTTCTTGGTCTCTGGTTGTCAGAGCTTCTTTGTCCTGGGGTAGTTAGGTATGTGAGTCAGTTATGCCACTCTAGTTACTGTTAGCAACAAAGACATCTGACTTGGCTTGGTGGTGGACCATGTGATGCTCCTGCCAAACGAAGCAGTCAAAACAAAACAAACACACCCCCAACTCCCTAGAGTAAAATATATTCAAAATGTCAGCTGGAACAGAGCTTGGTCCTTGCTTCATCATAGCTGAAGTTTTCTGGAAACTTTCTAGTTGTGCCACCACTATCTCTGATTGAATGCTGTGGTGATCAGGGTGCTGAAGGAAGTCTTCATTCTGCAATTCCTAAGTTTCTAAAAAGTTTCAACCAAAGCAGTTTTACAGAACACCTTAGAAAATAAATGGTCAATAACATATATATATATATATGTATGTATGTACTTCTCAAATGAGTCATAATCATGAATCATCCACCTATGCATTTACCTCATATTGCAATAGGGAGTTTTGGCCAAGCTTTGAGGTGAAATAATCAGTTCCAAAGAGATGTTTCCCAAAGCTCTCAGCAGAAGTGACTGGAGAGGAATACAGTGCCTCTTCACCAAGGCAAAGGAGCAGCAGTTTCTGATGTAGCCCTAAGCCCATACTCCTCTATCTAATGCACTGCATGCAAGCATGCTGGCCCAGGGCCCGGAGACCTATCTAGCAGCATTTGGGTGGCACTACATCCAAGCATGGCTTATTAGCTCGGGCATGACACTTTGCAAAGGTCCAGATGTTTCTGATTTTAGCTTGGGCAGCATTGGTTCAGCTATCCTTGCAGCATGCTTTTGGTTGTTGCCAACTTGACATGATAGTCAGAATGAATAGATCATTCATAGGCTGCTCCAAGATAGTGGTTGACAAAGCTGGCCTTGAATCCATGTTCCCTGAATCTCTGTGCTGAGGATTTTCTGAGTCTTATGGCAACTAGTAAAAAGGCCAGTTGAACATATTTCCTCTCTGCATAGACAAAGAGGGGAAAGCAGATCAGTTAATGGTGCTACACTTGAGAACCAAAAGAGCAGTGATTCCTACAGACAGAGTTACTTCATTTTGTTTTCTGTGTACTTCCTGTACAATTTCAGTGAAAAACCAACTATGGCTGAGATGCAGATCATCATATCAGATCTGAAACAGAATGAAAACTTATGTTGTTGTTGTTTGGTTTGAAATGGTTTTTTTGGTTGTGAGTAGTTGTGGTAGAGCCAGAGCGTCCTTTCTATACTAGAGAAATAGCTAGTAGTACTCTAAAAAATGGGAAGGAACTTCAGAAATTGTTAGAGAAAAATGTGGATTCATCCATTCGCGTAGAATGATTGCAGTTAGGAAAAAAAGGAAAGCTTATTACAAAGATGACTTATTAGAGGTAAACTGGGATAAATCCAAGTCCAGAAAAATATAGTTGTTGCATGTATTTAAAAGTTTTTAGAAGTCTTTTGTGACATCTTGAGCACAGTGTCTTGTGGAAGAAGTTATTGCTATGAAGAAACAAACCTTTGAAAAGGTAGGATAAGTTTGCATTGAGATTCCTTTTGGCAGAAAACTTAAAAGTCTATCACTAATTCACAATAAAAGTGAGTAATCTAAGTAATTTTTATGTAAAAGATTTTTTTTCAGAGTAAACAGACATGTAGAATGTAGGGTCAGAAACACTTTCTTTTTAGGCCACTGGTGGAAAAGTGTGGGAACAATACCAATGTTGTAATTAGCAAAGCATCCAGGAGTCCCTTAGAATAATATAGTACATGTCAGTTTAAGAAACAGATGTCTTTTTTGAAATGATCTGAGAAAGCTAGCACAAATTGAAGGTCATATGCAGATAAGGGCAGAGACTAGCTTGTTACCCCAAGTGGTCTTTTCCTGTCCAGGAGTATCTTGTCCGTATGGGTTCATGTGGAGTCAGTCTCTTCACAACAGAGCAGTGTGAGACATTCCACTCTGTTATCAAGGGGATGCTAAATCTTTATAAAAGACTAAGTGGAGTAAAGGAGAAAAAAAAAAAAAAAAAAAAAAAAAACACACAGAATTTCCATGCTGCTCACTGCCTCACGTTGCTGTTAAACTACTACTGCTAATCCTCAAGATGCTGCTTTTGTCACCAGCAAGGATATGTGGCTCTACCACAGCTACTCACAACCAAAAAAAACAATTTCAAACCAAACAACAACAACCAGCTGTTTGATATGAATGCTTTTGAGTTTCAGCCTGGACATGTAGTAAGGAAGATGTCAGGGATGAGGTTTAATTGGGCTGAAATTTTATTAAGCTCAGCTGGCAATTATTGGGCAATAACTCATGGAGCAGGGGTCATGTATCCTTCCTCTATCATTTCAGTATCCTCCTCTCACTGCTAGAATAGGTCTCCCTCACATGAGGTGGAGGGAGCTAGGGCCAGAGATTGTCCCTTTGCTAATCTACATAATAAAATCTGAATCCATTCTCCAGATATCTTCAGAAGACATTTCCAGTCCACTTCCAGGGAACCAGGCTTGGTAGAATGCCTACTTGTATTAAATCTGTTGACACCTGTAAACAGCTTGAACCTTGCTTCTAACCTGGATCCCAGAGCAGCTGGAGGGAACTGTAAAAACTGATGCCAACAAATAAAATTCCTTTCCAGTTTCAAAAATATTGTCTGGTGAAGTGTCAGAGCACACCTAAAAGCTACCTGTGTGTTGTCCTTATTCTTGGTGATGCAGAAGGCAATGATGGAAGAGTGAGTGGTCTCTGGCAGGACGGTGGATGTGAACGTACATAGTCCATTGCATGCCTCTAATAAGCCTTGAGCTCAGAGAATTGTAAGCTTTTCTGCCCCACGTTTTAAATTTAAACCCAAAAGAAAAGGAAGCCCTTTTAAAATGCCAAGACCTGTTTTCTTCCGCTTTACCACAGAAAGTCCCCCTCTCCTTTGAAACCAAGAAGTTTGCAGTTCATAGTGAATAACAATGAGGATTATTGTTAATAATACATTTTACTCCGGTTGTTTTCACCCTCATTTTAAGCTTTCTTTCATTTCATCATAGATTTGTTTTGTACCAAAACGAAGCTGTGAGATGCACACATTGAACAGAAATCAAAGTTGGGCTTTCATCACAGTTCTTAAGCTAATTGGTTGGCTTGCTGCTACAGGCATCTGCAGGCACCTTGTAGTATAGTACAGTAGTGTTATGACTTTGGAGGCCCAGCTATTTTAAATCATAATAGTGACACAGTATGCATGCTTTCTTTCAAAAAGCCTGGGCAAGTCATGCTGTGCTGAGTTTCTTGGCACACCACGTACCTATAATTTTTGTCTCATATTTTGTAGTGTAAGTATCTGGGCATAGAATCAAAAAGCTCCACTGAATATATAAGATTTTTTAAAAAGAAATACAAAACAACAAACACACTCTTTGTCTCTTTAACAGCTGTAGATGTTTATGAACAAAGGAAGTTGCTGGGGAGGGGGGAGGAGGGGGGGGGGGAGAAAAGAAACATCATGATTGTAGGGAAGCATTGGGTTTTTTAAATTATTATTATTATTTTAATATATAAAACTGTCCAGGTGTTTTGTTAGTGATTTTTTCTATCACAATTTTGGTCCTATGCTAGTATACTTATAGGGGATTGCAGCTAGGGGATGGCTAGAAGTAAGTGATAACCTTTCATGAATAAAATGAATAGCTGTATGTGTGCTGTAATTGTGGTCAGTTGAACTTATTTATTCTAGCAAAATTGTCTAGCAGGCACAATTTAGTCCAATTGTTCGTGGTGTTGACAGAAGTAAAGTCGAGTTTGGAGGATCCAGTTCTGTTGCTCCCTGTTTTACCCCCCAGTATGGTTTCCAGAGTGAATCTGCCTAGTGCCAGCAGACATGGTGGGTGCTCAGCATCACTTTAAAAAACAGTCCCTACCTCTCATCTGGAAAGCAATATAATGTCATGGCGCTTGTGCACAGCTGGAGATAGAGCTGCTTTTCACACTGAGGACACTGGGCATCAGAAGAGCTAAAACAATGCTTGCTAATTTCTATGGAAACAGAAAAAGTTCAGCAAGGTTCTTAAACAGTCTGTAAGTCGGGACAATGCCATAAGTAACCTTGTGATAATAGAGTGAAATGGATAAGCACAGTTACATGAGGCTCTATTAAATTACAAACAAGAGATCCAGCTTCAGCTGGAAGGCAGCTGAGAGGAACCTCTCTGTTCCTGTTTTCTATTCATTGTATAGCATTTGTAAATGCTACCTGTGCTGTTGGGAAGGAGACTAGGGAGGAATATCTCCTGCTGTGTTTTTCTTGTATAAGCTCAGAGAATTGCCTAGGCCTGAGTTTGAAAAGGAAGGTGTATGTTGAGGGGGAGGCGGTTTGCTAATGAGCTTTTATGTGCACATTTTTGCAAGTGATCTATTGCTGTAATTGGAAAATTATAAAGGAGAACTTTTTGTGCATGCATTACTTGGTCAGTGCTAGCTATTTCCAATACATCGATGATCGACTGCTCTAAAACACCGTGTTGAAAAAGATTGCAAATTACTGTGGTCAAAAGTTTCCATGTTTTCCGAAGTATTTTTTTTTTCTGCACTCCAATAAATTTGCTCTGCAATGAGGAACAGTATGTTGCATCATTTTTTCTCATCTTATTTTTGTCCTTAAATGTATTCATTCCCTATGGCTGCTGATGGTGATGCTTTCGCTGTGTTCTGATTTGACTGGTTCTAGCACAGACTTTTTGATATTAACTTTGCTTACCAAAGGCAAGAAGAAAAGAACAGCTTGGTTTTGGTTCATGGTAGTCAGTAGACCTAGAGCCCTTCCAAGTGTGTTCTATTTCTTTGTGAGGCAGAGAGACAAGAGGATTTAATTTCAGAAAATTAGTCTCTGTAGCTAGTGGTAGGGAGGCAGATTGGTTCAAGTTTACATCTTTTTGTTTAGCCTCTGGAACAGTGCCATGGAGTCTCAAGTTTCCTGTATAAAGAGAGATCTGTATTCAGTCAGAAGGTAACCAGGCAAGGTACATGAAGTCCATAGGGTGAATGGCTCTTTCAACAATGAAATCAGTTTGGGGTCTTTAAGATCCCAGCAGTTCCTTGTCTCAAGACAATGTTGAGCAGAAAAATTCCTATAAACTTCAGGGGGACAAAATTTTCAACTATGGGGTGGAGGAAAAAAGTAAAGAGAAAGAAATTTCCTGCAGATATGATGATCCATATGAATTTCCTTGGCTCTCAGTGAAACAAGAAGAGGTGAGGGCTAGCCACATCTTCATTTCTCTCTCAGTTGAGTCCTTCATGTTCTGGTTGTTTGCATGCGTACACATGGAGAATTGAATCGTATGCAAAACATCTGGATGCACTGTTGTTTGGGAAGCAAATGCTCCAATGCAACTTGAGTCTGAGGATTAAGGACTTTAAATAGTTATTCCTGAGAATATAGGATTCACCTTGTTCCTGTCTTCCTGAAACTGAAGGTGTCACTCTGCAGTTACCAAATCACATTCATGTGTTATTCCAGGGTACAGAAGCTTTGCCTCTGGGAGAATTAGAAGGCAGGAAGAAAAGGAACATACTCTTAAAACATTGCACTCAAGTAGCAACTTACAGTTGCTACTTACAGTTGCTACTTGCAAGGAAGCTCTGTATTTTTTAATCTCTTTCTTGATTTCATAAAATCAATGAGGAAGTGCATCTTCTGTTTTCTCTGCTCATTTATCTGTTGTAGCATTGTTGCCTTTTCAATAAGCTTCCAGTTGCATGCTCTTTGATTCTTTGTAGTAATTTGCAGAACAAATTCCATCACAAAGAAAATGAAACGCTAGGAATCTGGTTTGGGCCATCTTTCCACACTGGTTGGAGAAGTTTGCAAATTGTCTGTAGATGCATAAGCTCATCTTTCACTATCAGCAAGTTATAAATGGTTACTGTTCTGTAATGCTATTTTGATGCCTGTGAGTTGAGTGGGAGATGAAGATTCTGGAGTTGTTCCAGGTCTCTTGACAGCCCTACCAGGGATGATTTACTGATCTCTGTCCCCTCTCCCCCACCCCAGCACAGTTATCTAAACTTTGCCATTTACAGTATGGTTCTGTAAAGTATTAGAAAACATGATATTTCAGTGTTTCTGAGCACCACACAACTCTTTTGCTGTCAGTTACTATTCAGAAAACATTACCAAATTAATCATGGTTTATTCAGAAAACTCTTGAATGCCCCAGTATTTTTGGAATTTTTGTGGAACCCTGGTTTTGGCAAAACCATGAGGCTAAGGCCTGAATCCATTTTGTTTATTTTTAGACACACAGGTTAGGAAAGGTGCTCTACCATCCCCTTCCAGGAAGCTGAGAAAGACTCTATTAAGACAGCTTCTGCAGAGGAGGTAGAGTGAACCCAAGGCTGCTGCTCCTTGTGGTGCTGAGATGGTACTGGCAATCTCTTGTTTTTGCTCATATTACAAGCTGCTCCGTCCTGAGCTGTGTTTCTGCAGGGTATCCAGAGGTGGAGGGTCTTGTAATGAAACCTTTCCACGAGTAAGCATTTCTTGTGCTCTTTTTCTCTCATTTCCTGGATTTCTACAAGTAAATCTGATGCAAAGATGTTTGAATATTTGTTTTTAGACAAGTGGGATGGAGAACTGCTACCTATCAAGATTTGTGCATCTCTCCCAATCCTGACTGGTATCTGATTTTTGTGAAATACTAACAATTTTTGTTCTCAGCTTCAGCTAAGCGAGAAATATGAAATAGATGTAAAATCTATTTCACTAAATGTGCGAGGTGATGTCAAGCAGTGTCAAATATTCCTCTTCTGCCAACAATGGGCTATTGTTCGATATCCCAACACAGGTTAACCGCAGTGTTGTTTCTGAGAATCTTTCTGATTTATGATGACACTGCTGGCAACAACCAAAGCTCTCTAGCAGTGTTTTCCACAGTGCTGCGTCAGCAGTTTTATATACACGCACTATATATATATATATATATATATAATATACATAGAGCAGAGAAGTCTGACCCGATTCTAGCATTCATCTGGCTTTCTTTGTACTTAAGTGATGTTTATTCAGCAATATGGGAGCTACCTACATTTCTAGTTGCCAGTGTAGGGTATGTCATAGTTACAAAACCGTGCTAGTCAGAACAGCCCCGGGAAAAGAATTATATTGATCTTATGTTGCAAGTGTCTTGCTAGGAGAAATTCCTTGGAGA
Source organism: Oxyura jamaicensis (assembly GCF_011077185.1). Lineage (NCBI taxonomy): Eukaryota > Metazoa > Chordata > Aves > Anseriformes > Anatidae > Oxyura > Oxyura jamaicensis. Next base: position 27,567,907 of record NC_048897.1, read on the forward strand.
GGAAGAGGCATGTAATTGGGTGTCAGGGATGATACGACTTGTCCCAATAAAACACATAAAATGTTATCAGAGAAGAAGCTCTGGATTCACATACATAATAATTATAATACAATTAAGAATACAAATAGTCATCAGAACAGTGTTTCTGCTGTTTGAAAGATACGTCTTTCCCAAATTAAAAAAAAAAAAAAAAAGAAAGCCTTTCTACCTATTTATAACCAAATTTGCTTTAAAATATCTGTATCCTTCAGTGTCATTATTGACATTCTCTTGCTACCTTTCCCTCAGTTCCCCCAAGAATTAAAAAAAAAAACAAAAAAAAACAACAACAAAAACTGCCCTGCCTTGTCTTGTGTGTAGTTCCTATTTCATCTGTTTTGTACTCCCATTCTCTTGTTGGGCAAAAATACAGATTAAAAACTAAATAAATCTGGAACTGGTGAGATGTGTAAGTTCAAACTCTAGCTGAAGATTTTTGTTGCTGTGGTGTTTTGTTGGTTGTTTTTTTTTTTTTTTTTTTTTCTGATCAGTTTTGCTCAGTTCTCCGGTCTTTGGTTTGTCTAGCTCAAGCAGCAGTTTTGTCTGTGTTCTGAGGCAGTAACATCATTTAATCCTAGACTCTGGGCTACAGATGTGACAATATGAAGCTACATGCTCTCATACAACAATTTATAGATGGCAGCCTGTGGGCCATGCACTCATCTCCAGCTAAGATCTGGACAGTCACGTAGTTGAGGCTTTTGCTCCTTTCTTCCAGCTTGTGAATGCCTAAAGAAAAAGAAGTCAAAGCACATAAAGCACGTTTATTATTATGTTGGTATTTTATTGTTTCTTGTAAGCAGCCAGTGCAGAGTCGGGAGACTAATGATGAGCAGCAACTAACAAGAGGGATATAATGCAAGTGATCGCAACTGGGAAGGAAAGCCATGGTGAGGCATTCATTACTGCTATGAACAGAGATGCATGGCCATACCCATACAATACAGCATTCAGGCCCAAATTCTTCCTTTGGGTGCAAGTGCCACAGCGTACCACACACAGACCCTAAAAAGCTGACCTTTTCTGCTCTTCCATCATTTTTGGACATGAAGTTGTCCTGCATCTCAATGGAGTTTTCAAGGGTATAACTTAATACTGCCTCCTGAAGAAACATTTCCTCCTTAATTTTGCAAAGGCGGTTACAGTTAATATCTAGAAGTGCCTGGATTTGAGATTCACTTTTTTTTCCTCCTAAAGAAACTTGTATAACCTCTGAGTAAATAATACAGTTGTTTTTCTGGATAAGGAAAGCACTTGAATAAATGGATTATCATACTGTCTTTCTATTTGGGCTAGGGTTTTTTGTTTTTGTTTTTATTTTTTTTTTTTTTGACAGTAAGATTTGGGAGAAGATCTACTGAGTTCTCTGATATTGTTGAAGTATTCTTGATCATATGTATATCAAATGCAACTGAATAGCTTTGGGAATGAGACTACGGTAATGTTCTTACATAGGTCCGTGATGTACCTCGCTTGTAATATGACAGGAGCAGATGTACCCATAGGGACCATAGGAAACAAGGAAAATTTCTGCAGTAAGGGTTGTGCTAAGAACTGGGCTGTCTCAGAGAATCAATGAATTTACAAGGTGATGTGGCTATGTGTATCTTTAAATAGGATAGCCAAAATAAAAGGTGTTCCCAGTTCTTTTCTCCCATATTATGCAAAGATAAAACTGTCCTTTATGGATAGCATCAACTGCATGTAACAACGACCAAAGGAAGCACACCTCAACAGCCTGCATCAGTGGCAAGTAATGGGAACCAAGATCCTCCAAGCACCTTTAAAGAGCTAGACATTTTTATTTAAATGGGAGAAGGCACTTAAAAACAGTGCTGAAACAAATGTTTTGTGTATTACATGGTGTGCAATGCGTTCTTGGCAGGGGAGACACCCTGTCCAGGATTTCAGCTCAGGATATCATTAGGCTTCCTATTTCCTTGCTACTCCTGCAGCAGCCCTGTGCAGGAAGCTTGAGTTGCCTTCCACGGAGCAGGAACCACAGCCGTGCTGTCCTCTGCTGAGGAAAAATGCCTCCTACAGAAAACTTGTGCTTTTTCTTTCTTGTGATTTTTCTTTCCACTTTCTGCCAGGTTTGATGTCTTCTGCTTTGCAGTCCACAATAATTTTTTTTCCCAGTTTTTTTTTGTTTGTTTTTGGTTTTTTTCTTCTGAAGCCCAAGGCCTCAAAGTTCATTTCCTTTACTCTACAACCTTCACTCATGTTTATCATCTTATTTTCTTGTCATTACCAGGCTCATCTCTACCATAACTTTCTTCCAGGTGCTTCCCACTCCATTCTAATCCATGGTGGTTTTTTTCTTCTGTGCATTTGAGTCATTTTTCTTCTGTGTTGTCTTGGCTCAGATAGGCTTAATTGGCAGTAATTGGATAAGTTTCCTGCACTCACTTGTGGTGTTCTCAGTCTTGGCATAACCTACACCAGTCCTGAATAGCAGGAAAAGAGAAAGTCCTGGGGTTTTTGCTGTTTGGGATCATTGGCTAGCAGACTGCTGAGGGATTATTTGCTGCTGAAGTATCTGTACTAGGAATGTAAAAGCTGCCATTTTCCAGACAAGTAAAAATGTGGCTTTTACATGATTAGCAAGAAAGCACACCCTTTGTCCAAAATGGTATCTTATCAGTATTCAGAAGATGGAAAGCCAGAGCTCTCCTAAAAAGCCAGTTAATATTTTTTAACATTAATTCATTTCTCCTTGACACTGCTCTTAGAACAGTTTATTAATTTGTCTGAAATTTCCCAAAGACTATGAGGCAGATATTCAGCATGAAAAAAATCTGGCCAGAGGGTTATACTTTGGCAGAATTACTAGAGTTATCATCTAACAGGAAGCATAGGATAGACTATACAACTGCTAATGCAGTAGTTACAACCATTCTTATTACCTGAGTGAATGTCTGACCCGTTTTACTATTCTAAATATACATTTTGATGATGATTATAAAACCTTTTGCAACTGAACTTATGTCAAACACTAACTGAAGGAGGAAATACAATGACCTTTTAAGGATTTGATTTTATGACTATAGAAAGTGAGTTTTCTTGCCAGTCTTTTAAAGCCCGTAATATTTACTTCTGCCAAAAAAAAAAGGAAAAAAGCCATATTGGCGAACCAGTATTATTTAGCACTGAGCAAGTAATTTGATACTTTGAGTAAATAGGGCTATAGTTCCAGAAAAGCTCAAAAATTAGGAAGATAGAGTGAAATGAAAGAATAATTCTGTACTAAATATGTGTGTGCATATACATACCTGTGGGTTTTTTTGTTTTGTTTTGTTTTTTGTTTGTTTTTTGTTTTAGAAGATTTTCAACATTAGCTGTAGTAAAATAAATAAATAAATAAATAGTCCATAGTTGCAAGTGCTTCAAATCTGTCCCGGTCCTCAGGCTGTGCCAGGCAGCACGTGTCAGTAGTGTGTGCTGGAGGCTGGAGGCACTGCGCCTCACTGCAGCCAGCCAGATAGTATCTCCAGAGAAGGGGGAGCTAAGGGGAATGTAAAAGCAGAAGGGAAGCAAGGAGGTAAAAGAGATAAAAGCAAACTTGCCATATGCTACTGTTGTGGGCACCTTTACAACAATCCATCAAAGTAAAATTGCCAGGCTCTTTGCTCATATAAATGATGAAGTTGGAATACAGTGGCACTTAAAAATCAGTCAGCCATTTCAAACATTGTTTTCACTCTACCTTGGTGTGTGTAAGTCTCATTAATGTCAATAGGGCTACAAGTATGCAAGAGAAAAGGGCAGTAAGTTTCCAGAACTGTCTCTGAAAAACACCAGGAACTGAACCAGCCATAGCTGATTTAACCCTTAATCTAAAGGAGAGATGCTCTTCTTTAAAGACTTTTATGAAAAAAATAAAATGCAAGTAAATGGCAGAACTTAACAGAGGTAGAGAGTAGGCAGTAGGAGAATATTGAATTGCTTGGCATTTGTTTGCAAGTCTAACTGAACCACAGCTGAACAATTACACACTGGCTTAATTACACTGCTTTAACCCACTGGACTCTGCTGACCTTCACTGCAGCAGGTTACATTCTCTGGAAGTGCTGGTTAAAGCTGTAGCACATTTCTAGGTTATTTGCTCATTGTAAAAGCATTTTGTTTGAAAAAAAAAAAAAAACTGTTACCAAATTTAATGTTGCACACTTGGCTTTAATTCAGCAAGGTACTTAAGTGCATGCAATGTTTAAGTATAAATGATTACTGTCCACTTCAGCTGGAAGTACTATTAAGATTTATATTCTGCTTAAGTAGCTTGTTGAACAGAGGTCTTCATGCATAGTTAGGTTTTTTGCTGCTGGTTTGTTTTTGTTTGTTTGTTTTACTTTTAAAACAACTGTGACTTTACTTTTAAGAGGCTTACAACTTTTACAAGAACAGTTGAATCATGACTGCCGTGGCTTTGTCTCTGTATGTATAAGTCCTGCTTAGTGTGTGAAAGCAGAGGACTGTAACCACATGCCCTAAAATCCACATATGGCTAGAAATTTTTAACTTCCTTATCTCTAGGGATAAGGACTAGACAATTTGCCAGGACAAAAAAAAAAAAAAAAAAAAAGTCAGATTCCTAAAGTTCAGATCACTGCAGTGAATTCAGGGCTAAACATCTTCAGAAGCTTGCTGTAGGTGCCAATAAGTTACATATTACAGTGTTGACTGCTGAAAAGCAGCAGTGTCCCATGTGTCCCATTCGTTTATGCAGGACTCATGAGATTTCCTTCCAGCCCTTTACTCCTTTTCAGCAGTCAGCACTGTTGTAGAGGAGTTAGGAAGTCACTGATAAATCTCACATGGCAGTACAGATTAGAGAAAACAGGGTGTGATTAGAGCTGTAAACACATTTCAGAAGTCTACAAGGTCCTTGTGTTTTTGTGTGGTCCTTGAGAATTTCTCTCATATTCCGCAGTGAAGAAGCCTTAATCATGTGTTAGTCAAAGGACTGGAAACCCTCACAGTGAAAGTAACTGTGAAGGCTGCTTAGAAAGAAATCAATAACTGAAATAAGAAAGTTGATGCTGCTTTAGTGTGAAAGGAAGATCAGTTATGAGTACTGTGCAGCGGGAAAGCTCAGAAGACTTGCATGACAAGAGGAGACTCCCTCCCCCTGCTGTTTTTCAGAGCAAATCACTTAAATTCACAGCACCTATCTCCCTGTGTTACAGGGAGAGCAGCTCAGTGGTCCCCTGCATTTGCTAGATGCCTACAGCTGTACAGGGGGAAGGATGCAGCTTGTGCTCCTCACAACCCTGCTGCATTTGTCTGGGTGAAGCGGCTCTGGACATGGCCTGCAGCCCCAGTCCAAGTCACCCATCTCTTGCTGCTGTGGGGAGGCCACACAGGTAAAGGCTGGGGCTCCGTCATGAGGTTTGGCAAGGCCCAAGTCCACCTCCAGGCCTGGTTTTTATTATACAGGTGCATTCAGTTTCTCTCTCTAAAATGTATGATGGGATGTTTCCTTTGTTCTGCTTCTTGCTTTCTGTGTTTCTTTGAGACCAATTTGTTCTTTGAGACTGGCTCAACAGCAGTCAGGGCAAGACTGATAGCCCTCTTCGCTCTACTGTCAGCATAGTTGATGGTATATATAGAAGTGGGGGAGAGAGGCCAAAAATCTAAGTACTTCCGTACACCTACTGTTCAGTGGTTTGAATCTGATGGTGGACTTCTGCAGAGGTCTGAGAAACAGAGGAAGATATGGACTGTTACTTGGCAGACATCTTCAAAGGCAGGTTGGAACAGAATGTGCCCAAAGGAAAATATGAGAAGGCTGGCAGGCTGAGATGGCTGGGAAGGGAGAAGGTGTTGGTAGTGCAGGGAAGCACTCAGAATCCAGGAGAGACTTCTTGTCATAGTATTATTTCTTGAAAATGTGTTTGTAACTCACAACCAACCAAACTTTCATATTCTTCAGAAGATTTCCTCATGTTGTGGCAGAAGGTAACAAAAGGATTTCACATTTCAACGTGGACATAAACTCAGGGTTCTGTTTTGCCATTTTTTTGTCATAAGGAGATGGCAGTTGTCCTCATTGTTGGTAAAAAAAATAAAATAAGAAGGACTGGTGATTTCTTCAGAAAGGAGATTCTTTCCTTTCACACTTCTAGCATCTTTCATTAAGCAGCTTTCCTTCATGAGGCACAGACAGACGACAGACTTAGGCACAGCTATAAAAATTGTTACCAGTTCTTTAGATGCTTTCACAGTCATCATATCGGTGTTGTGTGTGCAAGCAGACATAATACCTGGTGTGATGTTTCTGTTCCCATCTCAGTTCATTCTCACTGCCAGTAGGTCTCCGAATTAAATGCAACTTGCTAAAGAGACACTCAGGTCATGGTACACACCTCAGAGTCGTAGCAATTGTATCAAATCTGTGCAACTGTTGTAGAATTAAGTCATTTGATTACCTGCAGTTAGTGCCATTTTACAGAAATTATGGCAAAAAAAATCATGAGATGAATTTTAGGGTTCAAATATAAAGTTCACAAAAATATTTATTATTTTACAATGAAATTAATATTTTGCTGAAAATATGAGGTTCCTTCAGCAGTTTCTTCAAAGAGAAAAAATGCACAAAGGCTGGGAGGACTAAAATAAATAATATATATATATTACTGATACAAAGATGGAAATTCTGCATTTAATGTGATTATATCAGTAGCTGTCACTTCTTCCTAAGCCAAACATGCCATCTCTTTCCATTGTTTTCCAATGAAAACACTCATCTGTGAGCTTGTACATAACCTGGCATTTCTCCCAGTTGTTCTCTGATAATTTTTTTTTTTCTAAATGTAATAACTACTTGTCCATAAAGAACATGTTGTTAAATAAATAGTGAGGAGGAGCTATGACATGGACCATTTTCCACTGAATGCCACCTTCTCCTCTTAAGTATTTTAGCCCTTCCTTCAGTGTCTTTGATTTAAAGGAACTTAAGTATATCCATAATCACTTTAAGCCCCACTTCAGCTCACATCGAAGTGTGTGGAAAAACTGCCAATTAACTTTAAGGTTGTAGGATCATGACCTTGCTTCTAAGATCAGAAGTCCGAGCACAAGTAGCAAGTTAGGCAATGTCACACTTAAGTACAGTAGCACCTCTATAGCCAGTAAACTTCAGCGACCTGTATTCTGCACCAACTAGAGCTGCATGCTGATTAGAAACACGTATGTAGTTATGTTGGGAGAATTTTATTTACAGTTTTCATTTATTTTCAAAAGCTAGTTGAGAATTTTGTGCAACAAAGTATTAGTGTGGTGCTTCTTATGTAGCAGAAAAAAATACTTTGTAAAAATACATTTTGCAATGTGTATGTTACGTTTGTAAAAGTACTTTGGCTGAAGTGCTTAATTATCACTTGAGTAATCAGTCTAAAATTCTGCTGATTAGACTGTGCTGCCTGTTGCTGGAGTACTGTTTAAAATGTCTCTTGAGGTCAGCTGAGTATACATGGGAGCTACTGCAGCATCTAGCTGCAGTTTGGAGAGCACACACCTTCATTTCACCTCTTTACCAGGGTCCCCACCAGATTAAGAGGCCTACAATGTTCTGCACTTACGGATTTCTGTGCTGTAGGAGTGTTCAGCTGGAGAGAGGTTTACAGGGCATTGCAGGGAATGTATTTCAGCTAAAGAGCATAGTGTATCTGGAAAGATGAGGGATTTGACCATCTGAACTGCTTTTGCCATGAGACACCTCTCTTGCTCCAGGCAGACATTATGTGATGGCTTGACAATCTCAGTAGTTTTCTGACAACGTCTGTTTCAGTTTTTCAAATTTTCTTCTTTGAAAAGAAATCATGAGTTGAAACATTGATACTACAGAGCTTCTCTTGGACTTAATTTTGCATTTAGAGGGGGAAAAATGAAATTTTGTGATCTAATTGTTACTCACAAGAAAAGTACAAAATCAAAGGAGTGAGGAGATGATGTCAGACCAGATCACCCAATGCTGTAGAAGAGATCAAGAAAGAATCAGAGGTAGGCAGTCAGTGAGTGAAGTTCTGAGATCTGTATCTGCAAGAGGTCGTATTCTTTGATGTTAATGCTGTGAAGTAGGAGAAATAGGAGCATGTGTGTGTACTCAACACTTGTAACGAGGTATACTTTTACCATAATTTTATCAATATTGTCAATAGTGTTTTTCCCCAGTCTGAATTTTAGTGGGCATTTCTTTGCAAGCATGAAAACTGCAAAACTTCATGGCCACATTTTCAAACTCTTATGCTACTATCTTGAGTAAGCTACTCTTACGAGACAGATGCTGCATCTGAGGAGGTGCAATACAGCTTTAAAAGTTTTGTTCTCTTTAGTGATGTGTGATGCTAACATCAAAAAGTCCCGCATTTGGGCTTGATATGCTTTTCATTATTGGTGCCAAATTGGGTCCCAAAGGCGCAGAACAGAAGAACTCGCTCAAGTTTGCATAATACAGAAGTGCTTTCTGCATATGGCTTTACACCAAATACTTACTTTGAAATATTTTTCCTCACATAAAAATCACTTTTTTTCTTTTTTTTTTTTTTTTTTTTTTTTTGTTGAAAGCACAGTCACTTCTAAGGAGCTGGGTGATTTATTGTTTGTCCTGTACTTTTCCTTTGCTTTATAGAATATTTAATTAGCAAAGGTCCTTCTGTTCCTGCACCTTTTGAAATGAGTTCAGGATCCCTCTGACAGCTGCCATTTTTTATACCCCGCTACGATTACCTGCAGCAAATCTCTGCTGCTCAAGCTTGCTTTTCTCTGATCAGACTCAAGCACGAAAGGAGGTGCCGTCTTCCAGCCTAGTCCTTGATTTTTCTTTGAGGAAGCCAGATGGTGTGTGCCACATGTAATTTGTGTCAGAACTAGTTAATACTGAACTGCTGCAGCATTTTTTCGTATGGATCGATGGATCTCATCTCATAAGAGTTGATCTATTTCACAGCTGTTTTGGTTAAAGGACAGTAAGAAAGAAGCAGGTACTCAGTCATGGAGACTCAATAAGATAAGACAGATCTATCCTATGCTAGCACTGTACAAATAGTGTCTACCTCAGTGTAGTTAATGTTAAATTGTTTCTGTAATACCAACACAGACAATTTTCCTGAGAGATGGAAGGAGATGCTGCTCCTGTCCTCCTCTGGCCCCTATGGATGTTCAGTATCTGTATTGTCATCTGGTTAGTCACAGTGCAGGCATAAAAGTGATTGGTTTCAGTTGTACAAAATCTGTGAAATTAAGCTTTGTTTTCATTAAATATATTATGAATGCAGTATGATGGATGAGAATTAATTCCAGTGCAGCTGAAAAGATCATTTTGGAAGACAGAGAACCACAACAAAGCAGAAGCACAGGTGGAATATGTGGTTTGCTTCATGGCCGAAGTCGCATCAAGGCAAAGTATATTCTTATGTGACGGCATCCTTTTCAGAGGGAAAAGCAGGAAGATTAAATAGAGGGAATGTTGTAACGTGTTTAATCTACTAAAGTAGGTTCCTCTCCTCAGTGAGATGCACTTTGATGAGAAGAGTTTTAGATCATTTCAGATGATAGAAGGTGAAATGTTCATGGCAGAGACTACAAAGCAACAATGTTCCTTTTGCAGGTGCTTGAGCATCAGTATTTATTAGTCATATATCACAGAAAAGTCCATTTTGGTAACATAAATAACTGATTATATGTTTGCAAAAGCAGAGCAAAGTTATAAAATCAAGATGCTGATGTGGTACATCTAATATAGCTCAGACTAGCAAGTGTGTACATCTCTAAGTTTCAAACTTATCTGCACTTTATCAGCTGAAACATTGCAATTTTTGGAGAAAATTCATATAATCTCAATTACTTAAAACTTTAAGAGCCTGTAGAGTTGTATTGGACTGCTGTATAGGTAAAACGTTTTTCTACCACTTTTGGTGTTATAGTGAAATACAGTACATTAAATTTTGCTGTCCCCTTCCCCACACCTAACAGAAGCAGTTTCCCACTGTGTTAGGCTATGTTTTAAAAAGATGACAATATGAAATCCCTACTTTGAAACATTTTACAAACTTGTAACTTTATAAGGGAGTAGAATAAAGTCAAAGAGCATATTAATAAATAAATAACTGTTGATAAAATCAAAAACGAAGATTTTGACCCCTAAATCATTACTTCACTATATTGTTGGAGTCAATGGGAATTACCTTGGTACTTGTGAAAAGCTGACCATATACAGTGTGATGAATTGTTTTGTTATTCATAAAGTTAATGTGTAGGTAACCTCAAATTCTTAATCACATTTTATTTAATCCCAGCCAACACCTGTAACTTCTACCAGATTGTGAATTCAGTGTTCGGTACACCTTCGTTTCCAGATTACGTTTCAGTCTAGTTTGTGTGCGTACGGACTTGAGGGACTGCCTATGGGGTTAATGCTATAGGTGGTTTGTACAGGATGGGGAGTCTGCACAAATAGGATCATATTGATAGTTCTGAGGTTTGACTGCAATACCATGAAACATCAGGAGCCACTATATAAATGATTCAAAGTCAGTAAATGAACAAAACGCTGTAGTAGATTTTAATTTCACTTTAGAGCTTTGTAAAACACTCCCACAGAGGAAGTCAGTTACACCTGCATCTACCTGGCAGAATGTGGTGGTGGTCTCTTTTGCAGATAGCTACCTTTATCTGCATATATTTTTGTAAAGCATATATATATAAACCGTACATGCATGCATATATATTTATTTCAAGAAATGAATTGAGAACATTTGCAAGAGTTGAAATTAGATCTTGCTTCCAAAAAATCTGTTTTTAAATCTTATGGCTTTGTTATGGTTGCATGTTTTATGTTACATGAATTACGTCCTTTAATGTGAATATCTGGAAGATACATTCGCCATCGGATTTAACTTGCATTTTGGAATGTCCACAGAAAAAGGATCAGCAGAGCAGTAATAAAAAACAGGCATTTACTAAATTTCTTTCTGACACATCTGTGAGCAGTAAAGAGACACAGGGTTTTACCAGCCCTGAACATTCAATCATAAGGGAAACTTTACAAGGGCAGGAACAACAGCGCTGTGAAAACATTCCCTGAACTGCCACAAACTCTGTACTTACTACTGAAATCCTTAGATAAATATTGAATGAAATTTCTTATTGCAAGGCATGTCAGAGTAAAACAAACACACTTTCATATCCACTTTTTTCCGCCTCAGAGGTGCATCAGGTGACACAGAGGCATGTTAATTGAAGCTGATGTTTAAAGGCTTGATGTCCAGGCTCTGGGTTGCTACAGGTGCATCTCTTGTGGTTAATGGTAATGAGGGGCTGAGGTTGTCAACACAGCAAAAGAAAACATCATGAATATACAAAATCTGTGTATGTGGCCACATACAGCTTCTGTATTTTTCTCTTTAGCTTAGCATCTCTCAAATGCTGACAAGTTAATTGAAAGATGGGGTCTGTTTTGTGTTTTGACAGTATTAGAAAAGGATGTTTATAAGAGAGGCAATAAAAGATGCAGACATCCCCTTAGTTTGTAAAGCTTCAGTTCTGCAGGCCTAGGTAAGCAGTGTTTTCACTTCTTGGAATGAGGAATGCTGTATTTATCTTGGGATAAATTTTATTTCTTGCGTTTGTTTGTTTGTTTTGCTTAATCAAATTCTCTGACGGTATTTTCAGTATCTCCAAATTTCAGTACGTTTTTGTCTGATGCAGCATGAAAATAACATTACAAAAAAAGAGAAGTGTGTATTGCAATACCAAAATGAAAAGCTTTCCTGTTTTTTAGGCACATTAATTCCAACTGCATGTATTGAATCAAATCTGGAGTGAATCTGCACATGGAAGGCTTTCTCTGTTCTTTTGCCTTTGTCCTTGGGAAAGCCAAAGTATAAGAAAATTACCAGAACATTGATTCTGTGCCCAGAACGTTTAAATTCGCTTAATGCCAGGAAAATCAAATATGCACATCAGCAGGATGCCAGCAGTTGGTCAGATGGTAAAATAGTTAACTGTTTTTACCAGCAAGTCGGGCTGTGGAGAGGTGTGGGCTTTATTTATTTATTTATTTCACTTTATACAAAGATCTTCGGACAATATCCATTCACACAGTTTCTGAACTCCAGGGCCGAAGGGATTTTAGCAGTGGTATTATTAGACTGAAGGCAAGTCATACAATGGCAGAAAATAAGATCAGAAATAGAAAAGCAATAAATATTGTTCCTGTGCATGGTGACGGATTTTCAGAGAACTCTAGGAGTTTTGATTCTCAATGAGTGCTGGGAGTGTGCAGGTGGTACAGGGGGCTGAGCACCACCGTGATGCCTCCCACTATCACTTATCTCAGTTTTGTATAGGAAATGCCACTGCTAGACTCAAAGCAAAGCATTGTCCTGGTTCGGGTGTGCCCCAGCAAAATGCTCGCTGCAGGCTGAAGGTTGTATTTGTCCCTGTGGCACTGGTGCGGTGCTTCAGGTCAGCCTGCTGCTTTCTGTCTGACAGGATGGTGCTTGTAGCAAGGCCCTGAACCTGAAGTGGACAGTTAGTAAGAGTGCTAGAAAACAAGTTTCTACTCCAAACTTGCCTCTAAGTTTTCAGACTCGTACTTTCCTTAGCAAACTGATTTTTCAGGGCTCTGGAATAAATGAATTCTACAGGGGATAGTTTATTACCATCATGTCTGTCTGCAGCCACCAGTGTCTAAATCAGGTTTTCGGTGTTAGGGCAACTGCCTCCTGGCTTGTCCCTGCTCATGGTGTGTCAAAGGATACAGCAGTCGACTGAGTAATAGCAGTCTGCCTGGGAAATACAATGATTTGAAAAGGAACTTTGTATTAACCTAAGAAAAAACTAAGGCTCTAAAGTGAGGTTACGTTTTGTTTGGTTTGGATGAAGACAGCAAATTTAAAACTTTTTTGTTACCATTTCCATATTGAAGTTTGTCAAAGTATCAAAGGCTAATTTTGATGATTTGTAAGCAATTATGTGGTGATGATATGATAAACAAAAAGCGTGACTAAGCTGTGTGGGCAATAAAAGGACGAGGTGAACTCTTCTGTTTGGTTTCCAGGTTGGTCAGAGAGAAGTAATTGCTGTGTTGCCCAAATTAGAAACCAGAACTCTGGTTTTGCTGTGCTTAACCTCAGCTACGCCCATCATGTCCTCATGGTGACCTCCCCATTTGCTTATGAATAATAGCTCATCAAGGAGCGAAGCAACCATGTTATTCTGAATTCTCTAATACAGTGCACATTTACTAACATCAAAGCAACCACTAAAGAAAGCCAGGCAATACTACCAACCACATGGAGAGGCTGTGTTTCCGTTAAATGTAGCTGCAGGTAATGATGCTGAGTTTTCTCCAGCGAGGATTCTTCTGCTCACATCTTCTCTGTCCAAAATAATCCTTAGTTCTCAAAGACGTGCAATTTACCTGTGTTATTCTTGCGTGTAACTGAAGAATGTTATTTTTATTCTCTAAAATCATAGCTTGATTCAGTTCTTTCTGGTTTAAAATGGAAGAAAAGGTACTTTATTCTGTACTCTGAGAATCCTTGTTTTCTCGTCTTTAAAAGCAGCCCTGCTGGTACAGCATGCTGGGCATGTCATGAAGGGTCTTTAGGTTCTGCTGAAATCAGCAGGAACAAAGGGAGTTAGTCATGTTGATAACGTGGGATCGTGAACAGTATAGATTTTTGTGGAAGGTGCAGAGACGCAGAAGTCCCAGGCAGGTGTTTGTTTGGGTAGCAGGCAGCTGAGTGCCACCTCACCGCCACTGAGGCCTGCATGAGGTTGTACTCCAGTGCTGGCCATGCATGGGAGTCTCGAGGCAAACAGTCTCCGTTTTTTCTGTGCAACCAAGGTAATGATACTTTCTTTGCTTTTTAAAGCACTTTCTAGTCTGCAAATGAAAAAACAACCCCCCCTCCCCAAGAAGAAAAAGTAATAATAAAAAAAGCTAAATACTAACTGCTGCTCGTTCTTTTTAAGCTATATTTAAAACTATATAACACCACATTCATCACTAAGCTTTTGAAGGCCAAGGCCATTTTACATCATGGTAATAGCAAAGAGTGCGTGAATGAGTTTTATTTTTAGATTAAGGGTAGATGGGTGCTGACATCTGTTAGAGTTTACTGAGAACATAAAAATGAAAGCTACTAAACATTTTGTAGCACTGAACCTACCTTTGGCAATAGGAAGGCAAAAAGAAACTTCCCAGCTGGTGTGTGGCTCCCACTGAGTGCGGGCCGTTTTTAGACTTCTCAAGGATTTAGCTGTAGGAGATCCAGAGATACTGAACATGTTCTCCAAAATTTTTTAGATAAACAGGTAAGTGCTCGAAGACAGTGGCAAAAAGCAATTTAGCAACAGTACATGAAGACAACTTCAGGCTCCTTGGGTTTTGCTATCCCTAAGGAACTGTGCTTTAGAAAATTGGACTTCAATATGCATGGCGAAGCCATGGTCAGGCCCTACTGAATCAGACGTCGCTGGCAAAATTCCTGTCTAATTCAGCTACCAAAAATAGGTCACAGAGCTGAACACATAAAAATTCAGGCATATTTTGGAAAAGTACTATAAAAAGTACCTAATATAACATACTAACTATGTATTTACTGATCTATCACTGTTTCTGTTTCAAATCTCTGCCTTCCTGTTTTTTCCCCTCTTAGTGTCCCAAGGACCAAGAAAAATCATTTAAAAAAAAAAAAAAAAAGACTGATAAATATGTTAAAGCTGCGCCTTCTTCCCCTGGCATTTCTGGATTCTCTTGCCAATGCAGTTCGCTGTTTGATTTGGGTATTTCTCCATGACCTAGATTTTCTGTTTTGGCAAGCACTAAAAAGGAGGGAGAGCCCATCAAAGTAACGATATAGCAGCTTTACCCGCTCTTTTCAGGAATGTTTTTCCAGCCCAGCTGATAGCTTTGGAGAAGGAGAAAGGCTCAAAGGAGAAGTCTCAGACCCAGTGGTCTTCCAGCCTCTGGTGTGGCCTTGGGAACTGACCTGTTCTATAACAATATTTACTACTTTTTTTCAGAAATTTTGAATTGAAAAAGGAATGTTTATAAAAGAGAACTTTCTTACTCCCTACCTACACATCCTTCTGGCTGGGAGAAACAAAAGGCACCTGGCTGGGAGAGGAGTTGGAGAAAAAGGGAGAGGTGGTGGATTTACAAAGTAATTGCAGCCATACTTAAAGGTAGCCTAGCATTTCATGTCCCCTTTTATAAACATTGTGAGTTTTTTTTTTTTTTTCAAAGCATTGAAATGCTGCAATATTTATTTTTTTAAAACTTGTTTTTTCTTGGATTCAGCCCCTCCTTTGTTGTGCACTGAGCTCGCATAGAAGAGTACTCCCACCTTGGGGAGGGAGTTTTGGGATGGCAGGCCAGCCCCTGCCCCACTGCCTCCTAGCTGTCATTCCACCCAGGGGCTGTAATCGCAGGAAATAAAATCAACAGGAATGCTACACTAGTGTGTGTACATACCAGTCGTCCAAGTGACTTATTTATAGTCTGAGCCCTAATGTCTGTTCATTAAACTCACACAGACCCCCCCTTCCCTTCAAGCTATAAAAGCCTATTTAATACACTCTATTTCTCCAAAATCAGCAGCTCTCCAGACCCCATTATGACAAAAACTCCAGCTCACGCTCCTGCAGCCTGAGTTTTGGCGTTATTAGTTTCCCCAGCATCGCTGTTGGGGATCAGTGCACAGCTCGGGGGCATTGTTTGTTTTTCATGTAAGAAAATACAGTAGCATTTCATAAAATGGATTGAGCTGAGGCGGCACAGTGACGGGTTGTTGGAAGCACTGCAGCAGTGCGGACTGGAACATCATTAACCAAGGCACATAATACATCACTGTCCTATTTCACAGCCAGTGAAATGTGAGGAGCAAAATGAAAGGATCTTAAAACGCCATACTTGATTTTTGGTAGTTCTGGTCTAAAGAAACTAAGGGTTCTGGCTTTTGGAAGGCTGGGGAAAGACTAGATGGGGGGAACAGAAAGGAGAGCCTGAGAGGACAAAGAATCAAAAATTACTCTTGGTTCAGGCTTTCGATCGGTAAATTGAGTAGCTCTTGTTGTCAGACAGGTATGGAGGGGTATTTAGGCACCTATCTGCTGTTGAAATCAGATGGAGTCAGACACTTAAATATGTTTCAGAGGTTAGTCTTAGACTTCTAGAGAAGGATTTTGGAGACACTGAACTTCAATTCTCTTTGATACAGCAAGTATGTTGGAAGCTTTTGTCTCGAGGTCAGATTTAGTGATGTGCCTCTTCTCTTGTTCAGGCATCCAGCTCCATTTCTTTACCTGTCACCTGCCAAAGAATAGTTGGCTGCTCTGCACTGCTCACTGGGCTGGTGCTCCCTCTTGGGAGCCCAAACCTGGATGTTCACTAAGGAGTTTGCAGCCAGGGCATGCAGCCCCATGAAACACCATCACTTAGTACTTTGTCTTTTCTTGAAATATATGCAATTTTATTTATTTATTTATTTATTTGTTTATTCAGTTAAAGGGGGTTAAAATGTTATTACCTGCACAAAGAAAACTGGGTTTATGTTGAGGGAGGGTGTTTTCCTTGACTGTTTATTGATAAAATCTTTGCTGCTTTTTGTTCTGCAACAGTGACAGGTAAAACACATTTCAAGTGCGACAAAAATATTTTTGTTAGTAGCAATCCATAGTAAAGCATTCCCCTAAGACTTTCTGAAGCTCCTAAATGCCTAAAAGAGCTGCTATTAGTTTAGCACAGTGCTGTGCCAGCCATCTGTTGTGGCTGATATCATTAAATATCAGTGGGGACTACATATTACAGAACAGGGAGCAAAGCTCTGGCATAGCATAGTCTCCCAGAGGAAACGATGGAAAGCCAGAGGCTGCATCTTTTTGGCCCGTTAAAACAGCTCAGACTGAAGCGTTGGAGCTTGTACTGCAGGGCATTATTGCAAACCTACCTACAGAACCACAGAGGTGTAAAATTTTCCTTGTTCTTGGGGGGAAGAAATCAGGATAAAGTCAGTAGGCTTTTGAGAGTAAGCTATCTCTTTGTGACTTCAGAGCACAATATTTTCCCATAATAAATTTGCATTGCAAATGAAACAACTTGAAATATGTGTCTCCAGGAGAAGTAGAAGGAATATACCTTATATGTATTTGCATTTCAATAGCAGCTAAAATATGTGGTGCAGGTCTTCTGGTTGCATCTGGCTCTCTTGGATAATCAGAAGCCCAATGCCCAGAGGAATTGCTTTTGAAGGGAACGGTTCACAGCTGGGTCATGAGATTAGCAGTTTCACAGGGACTGACTGCTCAAAGAATTGCAGTCAGTTTGGGCTCACGGAGTAAAACGTTGTGCTGCATGTTTATGTTTCTGAACGGTCAGTTTTGGTGTTTTACCCAGGTAAATAGCATCCTGATGCTGTTCAATTAAACAGCATTAGTGTCTGTCTTTGAAAATACCATTTTATTTCCTTCACTACTCTGTGTGCATACTTTACTGGCATCTGTTCTGTCTTCCCGACCTCTTCAGCTACAACAGGAATAGCAGGTAAAGGACGATTAACAGCAGACTGCACCACAGAACACATTAGCAATTTGCAGTTACCCTGCAGTGATATCCAGTAGCCAGACTTTTGCATTTGTCTGGGACAATGTCCTGCAGGAACAACGGAGGAAAGGATGATTAAGGTGATAGGCTAGGAAATTATATGTCTACAATTCACTGGAATTCCTAAAGATGTGTTGAGGCACAGAAGCATAGATTGCCTGCAGGCATGTTCATACACAAAGATACAGAGAATTTTGTTCAGGCATGCCTAAACTCCTTGTGATAATGAAATATTTAAATCCAGTGAGTGTGCTCTGTGCCTGAATCATGCCAATATTTCATATTCAGAAATGTTTTAGCTTGCTTATTATTCCTAATTTTTATTTTTTTATTTTTTTATTTTTTTTCAATAAAAAGATACCAGAAACAAGGAGGTGTCCAGACCTTCAGCCCAAATCCTTCCTGTCTCATGACAAATCATGCCGTGGCTTGTTCTTTTATGTGAAAGAACTCCTTCTGAAAGTAATAGCTAAAGTGTAATTTTTGTTTACCAATTTCTTGCCAAAATATGTGTTATTCCTTTAAAAATACAAAGCATGTCAAAAACAAACTACATAAATTAGAATTCTATTTGAATTGTACCTACTGACATTTAATTTTGAGATGAACAGTGTGCTCAGAAATGCTGTGAAGTAGCTATTTCTAAGATTTTCCTCAGCATAACATGACAATTGTTAGTGTACAGATAAACTCACAATGCTGTGCTTCATCTCTGGATGTAATCCATTGCTACTTATTATCTATCTTTATTTTGTTCCTGTACTTGGTTGCTACACAGATTCTTTTACTTCGTCCTCGTTAGTACCCACAAACACATCCTTCATGAACATTGCCAGTGTTCTTTGTTATCAAACACAGATGTGAAGAAACCACCGAGATTTTCTTGATTCTTTTTCAGTCATTGGAAATTTCTTTGTTCTCCTCTTTGGTTCCAGTCCAACTCTGTAGGAGTCAGTGATTGTCTTTCCACCAACTTCATTGGGATTTGGATCTTGTCTTTAATAGTTCCACTAAATTCATTTTATTTTCAGCCTTCAAGTATGTCTTAAAGTTATTTTATTTTAAAATGCATTACTATTTGCCATTTGACCTTCATGTATTTTGTTTTTGAATGCCTTCTTTATATTCCATAAGTTGCTTCTTGTAAAATTCAGACACTGCTGCAGTCCTTTGCCCAGCCGTTCAACCTCTCGCACTCTCACTCTCTTTTTCAGAACTCTGCTTTCACTCAGCTGACAATAATCTACTTATCATTGGTCCTTATGGGTTTTAGTTTTAGGTTTCACTCTGCATACATGTCCCCCCAAGCCAACTCTGCCACCTTTTTCAAGTTCAGCAAATTTTGTCTACTGGACCTCTTGCAAGTAAATGGCGCAAATTTCTTTCATCAAAATAAATTTAATTTAATCAAATCAGGCCATGTATTCACAATCATTTCAAACAGTTAAATTTAGAGCCTTATTAAGTATTAGTCGTGTTTTCCAAGTGACAGGCTAGCAGTTCAAAATAATTTTTTTACCAGGATGCCTTTCTTTTCCAGGTTAATGTGTGTATGTGGCTCCCCATGTTGCTTATTGTCATTGTTTTTATTTTTTTTTTTCAATCAGAGGTGTTTTTCTTTTCCAGTATTACAAAACAGAATTTAACCTTACGAATCTTAAATCTATCACTGCTGTCACTTAACAACTCTCAGTGCTAGCATGTATTTTTTTTCTGATGTACCATCAAATGTGCATTCAATCTTCTGAACTAGACTCCTGGCATTATAAAAGTCACCTTTCTTCATGTACAACAGTGGTATTAGGAGGATTCAGTCATACTGGTGTCCTTGCAAATGTCACCCCTAAATCCTTCTGCCAACCATTATCCTCCAGTTTTCATATCCATATTTTTCTCTGCTGTCTTAGTGATTTTCTTGGACTCAAGAATAGTTAATGGTTATTAAAACAGCGCCTAATCAACACAGTTAACCTCTGTAAAAACTGTTCTTTCAAGGTCCGTCTTTCAGCAGCTTTAACAAGCGTTGTTGTGTTTTCCTTTTGTCCCTAAGTAGCTGAAAAGGAATTTGATAGTTCTAAACCTCAGTAAAGGGAAGTCCCCCCAGGTTACCAAATACTTCTGCATTGTTCAAAAGCCAGATCTCCTTGGCAGTGCCCAGGAGCAGATGCAGAGCAAGAGCTGAGGGACGGATGCACCCTCTGATGTAAGAGCAGGAAAAGGCTATTCTCCTACTTTACTCATGTCAAATGATGTCACCTGTACCAGCTCATCTGTGCTGGGAGGGATAGGCAAATGTGTTAACTTGCAGTGTTATGGGGATTTGGCTGTGAAGAATCTGGAAAGGAGCTGTGATACTACGCAGGAGCAGAAAGTACAGGCAGTACCGTGGCAGGGTGTAAAAGGAAAAAAAAAAAGAGGAGGAGGAGGGGGAGGGAGGAGAAATGAGATCAGCCTTGTTCCCAGTCCTGGTGGACACAGTGCAAAAACCTCAGTGACAATTCAGTTATTTGTTCTCCTAACAGCGTCCTTACTATTGGGAAGAGCTGTGCCCAGTCACTCTTCCATCACGTGGTCAAGACAAGCCCATGAAGCCTTAAGGGGGAATTTGGCTGCTGTTACCCAGGCTTTCTCTACCCTGGGTACAAAGAGGGCAAGTGATTTCATTCTCCAGTGCTTTTGGTCCTGTATCTTCCTTGAGCAGGAAATTAATACAAAAATGGAAAGTAGTTTGCCATTAACATGGCAGTGATTATCCAAGGGCCAGACTCAGCATCCATTGAAGTCAAAGGGAAAAAAAAATTCCATCGACTTCCAAGGGCTTTGGCTCAAGGCCTAGGAGAACCTCTTCACATTTCTGAAGATTGCTAGGCTACTGAAAAAATAATGTACGTACAGTGCTTCAGTGTACATATGTTGCTTTGATTATTTCATGAATATCACGTGCTTTGATGTTGGAGGCTACATAAAGACTGCCAAAAAAGATCTGTTAACTAATGACTGTGTTTATGCTGTAGTAGGCAAATGCTGAAACTGAATTTGGCCTTTTTCCCCTGGGACTGAATCCAAATAAATGTCATGAAGTAAATGCACAAACAGCACTCACTGGAAAAAAAAGGTCTTTGTTTCACTAATAAGCTCTTTTAAGGAACAATGGATACAGTTTCTCAGTTTTCTTTATATCTGACAAAATAAAGCAGGCAAGAATTCTATTTTAAGGCTGTTTGAATGAAAGCAATGAAAATTGGTTTGCTTAACAAAGGTAACTTGACTAACTATTTGTTGTGGTTAGGGAGATGTGAGAACTCCATGAATGTTTCTGGAATCTTTAAAAGAAGGCATGCAGTGTGGAGGTTTGCTTGTTTGTTTGGCTGGTGAGGGCAGTTGGGCTCCAGCACAGGATTTATGCAGGGCAGATTATACAGGCCAAAATACATACTAGAGTTGCAAAATTGTTAGAGGATGTAATCCACGAGAGTGTGTCTTTCAGTGGGATGTTACACCATAATTTAGTTTGCTTCCAGTTGTTGCTGTTTTCTGTTATTTGATTGTAGCTTTTCAGTGTCTATACTATGGTTGGGGGAGGAGTGGGGGGTTCAACATCACTTCTAGTTAAATGTCCTGGGGCTAGGTGCCTCCTAAAGTCAAATTGCTCACACTGCATACTGGAGGAATTGCTAGGTTTTTACCCACGGACAGACTTCTCCAAATCTAGCCATGTACTCAAATAAGTTTGCTCTTCCCCTGCTAAAGGCTGCCATCCTCCCTCCCATCTACTCTCACAACAGTATGTGTAGGAGCTCCCTCAACTGTTTTAAGCAAAATCAAGTACATTTGCTTTGCTAGTCATTGGTCTTTACCAAGATGACTGGCTCAGCCTGAAGCCAGCAGTGTAGGAAATGTTCGTGCAAACTGTTCAATGAGCACATCAGTAGGGGTGATGCTTAATGAGGAGAGCAGGGAATGGTGCTGAGCAGCTGAGAGTAGAAAGCTCTTCCAACTCACAGCGGGGGCCCGAAGAGGACATCTGTTCATGGCTTCTGTCTACAGCTCATTTGTAGGTATGACCAGAATGCTTCTGGCAAAAAGCACTTCCTTCTGGGGGGAGAGGGGGAAAAGCGGTCTAAACGTTTTCTGCAGGGAAATGTTAATTTGAGAGAAATTCCAACAAAAAGTGAAATGGTACCTCTGGTGAAGGAAATGGGGGTTTCCCTTGAGATCAGTGGAGGTGTGATTTAATATGAAAATACCCATTTCAGGATTTCTAACAGAAAACTACTTTCTAAATTGCAGATTACAAAGGGGTATTTATTGACTTTTTTTTTTCATGAAATAACCTGGTTTCTCCACCAATTCTAACAGCTACCATCATAGTGCTAGAAAAAGCAAAGTACATTTTGCTCCCATTCACCCCTATGAAGACTTCAATACAAAATTCTCACAGTAGAATTTGACCCTAAATATTTAAATGGTAAACTATATTGAAGTGGATGAGTACAGCAGTAGCCACCAGTACCAGTGCGCAGCCAGTAGTGGCAGGTAAGCTCATTTCCACATGGCTCACCTGCTGCAAAGTGTGGGGAGCAAGATGCTTGCTGCCTGTTTTCTGCAGCACAGATTTACACTGGCTGTCAACTCCAAGACACTCAGTTTGCTGCCCACTGCTTTCACTCCTCTTAGCACATAGTCCTTCTGAACACAAAGCCCTGGTGTGAATGCACGGGTGTGTTAGCTAAGTACTTTATATTTCTTGAAATGACTACACTGTGGTGGGGAAGCATACATATCTTCCTGTCTATACTGAGACCAGAGCACTGTCGTTTCTGATTTCTTTGTCCTGCAAATGTAATTCTTAAAAAAAAAAAAAAAAAAAAAAAAAACTCATAGCACATTCATTACACCATTAAACTTCAATAAATATCTCTCAGCAGATATTTAATGATAAGTAATTTGACAATCTGTTGCTGCAAGTCTATCAAGGGCATTTCAAGCAGTATGCAGTAGATCCCTCCTGGAACTGTGGAATTTCTTTCTCTACAATTACTTCTCTGTGTTGCTTAAAAACATTTTTGGAGAAAATTGCATATTCCATGTTTAGAGTATGCCATCTCTTGTTTTTTCAGACAGGTGAAAAACATAGACGTTCATGAAGGCATAAATCCTGGGTGTTTAATCTTTCCAAAGAAATACAGTAGTTCTTGTACAAGGAGGAAATCATGAAAAAAATAAGTACTGAAAAAGCACAGAATATCTCAATATCCCTATTTATATAAAGAGTCAGAAGCTGTTTGCTTTATAGTAAAGAATACAAGGAACTGATTTTTATCTCCTCCCCTCCAGATTTCAGTAAATAGCAGTCTCAAAGTGAAATTGTCTTCAGCGTTAACTGAGAAATCATGCTGTGATGCCGCAGTCATAAGGATGCTTCCAACTTAAGTATTGCACTGCAGAATAAGCAAGAAATATAAGTAGAGCTTGTTAAAAGGGGAAATATCATAATTTAAGGATCAGTATATAAATATGTTGTAACTTTTTTTGAATCTATATTGCTTTTCCTAAATCTACTAAAACTGTAAAATAATATCAGTGGAAAATTGTAGCAGAATGATTTGTTTTCATAGTTCATTTATAGTTAATTTCCTGTACGAGTAATACAGGGAAAATGATTTAGCAGTGAGTCTAGTGTGAATTCCTTACAAGAAACCAAAAGATAAATAGCTTACTCCCTACTGCCTAAAGGTCTGAGAGTGTGGATGAACTGAATTAATGAAATCTTTGGACTCGTTGTGTGCTGCAGTATGGAAGGCATGACAAGTATTCCTCTGCTGTGCAGTTTATTTTATGTACGTGTTCTCCAAGAAGGCAGTCTGGAGAGAATACAGGACAAGTGATCTTCAGCTTTGAAAACTGCAGTCTGCTTTTAAGCTCTCTTAGGCCCAGCAGAAGGCCGTGGGCTTCCTACCCTCTGTACTGGGGGAAAAAAACACACGGCTAAGATGTTTTGCAATCACGTGAATGTGGAGAGGGCTGTTTGCTGGGCCCTTTCCTTTTCTACAGAGAATGGTAACAATGTCTTCCATATAGATAAGCTCAGTTGTGTAAATTCATCCTTCTAGTTTCTTTTATTGGAGCCAGAAGGATATTATTGGGGGGGGGGGGGGGCACTCTTGTATCTTAGTGCTTGGCTGCTGTTCCACCCAGATTGTTTTGTGCTTTCTTTGTCCATCTCTCAGCTGTTGCTCAGCTCCAGCATGCTGCCAGCATCCATTTCAGGGAAGGAGGAGAAGCTGGAAGGGAATAGACTTCTCAGCAGATCTTGGCAGGGTTTTTAGTTTGGTGTAATCTGACTCCTGCTTAAAAGAATCAAGTTAAAATATGTATAGGTGTTGCAGGGTGTATATATAAATACCCTACTAAAATATATGTAAAGGGAGGTAGAGAATAATCGATGTAATATATTCCACTCTTTTCTCATCAGCAGACTAATTAGAATAGCGAATACATATCGATGGTTCATGGTTTCTCCCCACTTTTCCTGCCCTCCAGCTGTCTGGTTTTGGATAATAATTTGCATTTCCTCCCAAACATTTTAGAATATAAAAGATCAGAACCTCCTTGCTCCTGAGCAACTCTTAGTAGACAGGACTGGACTGAGCCTGCTGACCAGCTGCTGTTAGAGCTCTGAAAATCAAATAAATTCATCTCCCACTCATTTGCTTTCATCAGTTACATATGAGATACAATACAGATGGGATGGTCTCAATTATGAAGATCAGAGGAGCTACACAATTAAGCCTGCTTCTCTATTTCATTGATTTCAAAAAGTCAAATACATGTTATGCCTTCTCATCTAGTTCATAAATCTCTTCAATATTAGAAAATAGAAATGTGAATTTAAATATTTAAATCAAAACAAGAAGTAAGCAAATGCATCATTGTGATAAGCTCCTAAAGTTTTGCTGTAGATGTTACCTGTTGTTTTGTATTGTCTATCAAACAAGAGGCTTGTATTGGTGACTGATGAAATGTGGTTGAAACCGTTGATAAACCAAGATGTGAACTGATAACATAACCTTGCCATTTGGGTTTGTTCAGTTTTATCCACCCAGAAAACAAGGATCTACCAGGCTGGTATCACAGAGGGGAAGAGTTTAACAATGCCAACAGTTTGTTTAAAAGGATACCTAATGATAAAGTGTGTTAAGAGATGTTACTTGTTTTCTTCGTGTGGTGGATATTGACTGTTGATCACAGACAGGAGATCAGTACTCACCATCTGATTACAAAGTCATTACAGAAGGACAAGGCTGAATGTTGAATTAAACTCAGTAAAATGAACTGTGTTTCCTTAGTAATACTTTCAGATGTGGTGATATGAGTTATTAACATCCAGGTTCATTGTTTAACTGTTAGGGAGATATTGGCATGGCTCTAGGAGGTGTTGAGAGCTTTAGCTGAGCAGCTGACAACTTTTGCAGAACCACAGTTGTACCTCTGGAAATCCTCTGTAGCATTGCTGGAAAAACTGCTCTGGACTTGAATGGAGTAGGATCAGTTTCAGGTGCTGTTCGTGTTCTTCACTGTCCCAGGAGTGTGAGAAGGTCAGAGGAATTCTGTGTGAGGCTGGCTGGGGATAGCAGTTAGGTGAGGAACCTGCCTGTGTACCTGCTTTGATGAACTGATGTCAGAATAGTCAGTGTCTTATGCCACGTATACGGTCTTATTAAAGTTATGAGAGTAGTTAGGCTGTGAGTAAGACGTTCTTAATAGTGGATATGCAGATAAATGCTGGCTGCTTCTTGATACAAGAACAGATGGCACTGATATTTGTAAATTAATTGAAATATTATGAATTAAGTTACCAATGGCTTAGTAGTGAAGGTCAAGGAAACTTTGACAGGGTTGCATTTTCAGGCAGCTGGAGAAGGTTATCTTATTTGCACTGTTTTTACACATAACTGTAAAATGACTACTGCTGAAGTCCATAGCAGCCCTGCTTGTTTGTTTTAGAAATGTAAAACTGACATTTATATTATAGTAGAAAACAATACTTTAATTACTTCATGGCCAGGAAATACTGTAAGAGCACATGCAGGGACAAGAGTGACCTGTCTGAAATGCTGCGTAGGGATTTCCAGAAGGGTTTGACGAGATCCCTGCTGAAAAACTTAAATCATCCCTTGGATCACCCACAGCTCTGAGAGACGGGAGGCAATGGGTGTGAATAAATGGCTTGCTTGCACCATGGAAGAGAGGTAGTAGTGGTGGTGTATTCCCACAGGGATCTGGGCCTGGAGCTTGAGCTATTCAACATATCTATAAGTGATCTGCACATTGGTGAGCTGACAGTGTTTGCTTGTGATCCAAGACTATTCCAGCTAATGGCAATTAAAAACAATTGTGAGGAACTGCATGACATTGAGTGGCTAGCAGATGAAATTCAGTGCAAATAAACACAAAGCAAAGTATGTGGAGAGAAACATTCTTTCTGTATTCAAGGATTGTTCTGATTTAGCTAGTACCACTCAGGGAAGAGATCAGGAGTATATACAAACAACCATTTGCTTCCCAAATGCCCTATGCAGAAAAATTAGGAATGGAACAAAGAATGAAACTACTGTTTAATATATAATGAATATCTTATTAATGTACTACAGAACAAATGTAGATTTCCAGACCATTGACATGGTGCAAGAACATAAGCCCAGCTTTATAAAATGTTTGGATAACTGTGCAGCAGACACGTCAGGGCCTTGAGACAAGATGCATGGCACAGTGCTCTGAGACCAACAACTCTTGTTGGAGGGGCAATGAGGGGTAGTATCTTGGCACACCACCCCAGCAAGACTTGTCAGCAACCTCTATCCAAATGGGCTTTTAATGAGATTTAGGATTTGCAGTGCTTAATTAAATAATGGTGTTTGTGTTCCTGAGCACATCTTAACATGATATTTTAGATAATGCATTTAACTTTCAGGTACTGGTTTTATATGAACGTATACATTAACGTGTTTGTACACCACATACATTTTCGTTATATATGACATTTACTGATGGGACTCAGGTCAGGTTGATGGTTGGACTTGGTATGGGAGAATGGGATGCAGAACAGAAGCAGCATCTGGGCACTGCTGGGGATTTTTTCAAGCAAGCAGGACACAAACTGGTCCATAACTAGTAGCTACAGGAGTTTATAACATCACTGGTGTGTTTATAGTGTAGCATGGAAGGTGCAATATAAATATCAATTACTCTATTAGTACTAGTAATTACTTTTTATACCCTACATTCATTTTATGCTCTTCATAAGAAAATTCAACCAATGTAGACTACCTTAACCTTCAAGAGTCTACAGGCAATTCATTCCAAGGGTTAACTGTGCTTGTAGTTTACTGTATTAGTCCCAGTTGTATTTGACATAAAAATGTTTTTATAGCACAACCAAATACCAGCATATTTGCGGTTGCAGTCAGATGTTTTTAACTATATTGGATATAGCCCACAATGGTTTCAGAAGATATTTCCATTGTTTTAGCCAGATTTAGAGAGGCTGGATTAAGCTATGGCACACCAAGCCCAGTGGTGTTTACATATGTCAGTATCAGTCTTAAAGGGCAAAGAATATGATGTTCCATAAACCTTTATACAGAAATAAATACCTCGCAGCAAAAATGTTTGTCTAAGATCAGTTACTATTTCAACTGTAATGACCTGCTTGGAGAAGGTCAGGGGCCAAATTCTTCTCTCATTTACCCTGGCGTAAATCCACCGTAACGTAAGTGTAGAATTTGGGCTCAGGAGAGTGATACTTTGGAGTTAATCTTGCCCTGACCCACAACATTTTAATGCAGTCCGTTCTGTTTGAGTTGTTAATTTAGCAAACCATTCCATGGATAAGATCCTGATAAACTACGTAACACAAGAAATGAATTCAGTCAGAGCTTCAGGGCAGAATGTAGTCCTCAGTAGAGTTTATTGTAATTGTTTCTTTTCAAAAATATGGCTGTGACAGTGTTGATCTGCCAGAAGGGTTGTTCGGGTTGGAGATGTTACTGTTTAAACAGAATGTATATATTGGTAACTTACTGAAATTCTGGTCCAACTTTACAAGTGTACCAGTCCCCAGAAGTCTTCAGCTCATAACTGCCAATGCAAACAGCCCCCAGTCTTTGTCTGTCTTCTGAATTGTTGAACAAAAGCTCCGGTTTATGTATGTTGCTAATTTTTTGCAGTTGAGTTCCAGTTTTAAACTTTATGGACTTTTCCCATTTCATCTTCAACTTTCAGTTGCAATTGGTACTTCTGATCTTTACTGCTAGCAGGGAACAGCTTGTTAACAAATGATGATTTAATACCAATTTAAACATAAAAAACTGTTGTAATGGGTATTAGTACTCTAGTAAGACACATTTGTAACTCTTGCTTAGACTGGCAACCTCCTAATGTTTCACCTGGAGGTGCCAAGACTTCCATTGTGAATGTGAAGACAACTGATCAATCATTTGAAGCACAAATGTTAAGACATGATCCTGCCTAGAAGATTTTCACGTTATATATTTATTCAAACCCATTTTGTTATCCTGGACAATGGGAGACATGATAGTCAGAAGGGCCAGCTTTGCCAGCCTTTGACATTGAGTAATACGGATCTGCTTGAATTTCCCCAGTCAACCATGCAGTACGTTAGTAGATGGTTTCTGTATTAAAACCTGATGTTTTTTGGATATGCATTGGATTAGCTTCTCTCAAATAACTGTTCCTGTCTAATTTGAACATTACACAAATACAGTAACAAGTGAGAGGACTTTTATTGTAGTTTTAATTCAACACAGAGCACAATATATATAACCATTGAAAACAGAACCACAGCTTGACAGACTCAGATCTGGCTCTTCCCTAATCCTGTGGGCTCTGTGCAAAGCTCTAATGGAAAAATACCCAGGAAAGGATGGGATGAGATGAAATCAAACTGTCTACAGTTCTTTGGAGATACTGCTCCATGTGGGGAGGAACTGGGGTGGAGGGAGTTTCTACTGATGCTGAAGAAGTCAAAAGCTTGTCTCTGAGACTTTGGGTGGAGTATCAAAACTTCTGTTACCATCCGAAGTTCCATGTTGAAAGCTGCTTTTCAGCTCCCCTCCTCTCATCCTGCAAGCAGGACTTACCTTAGAGCCCTGCTGCCATTTAAAGTTCAAGCAACTTTGCAACAGGAAGGGGATTCTGGAAGTTTATGGTGGCGTTTGCCACCATATAAGCACCAGATGGCTTTCTATCCAGATGTCCTAACAGCTGCTGACAAGGCACACTGCAGAAAATGATTATTTCCCAGTTACACACAGTTCCTACATGCAGAAAAGATGTGGAAAGGAATTGGTAGAGCTAGGGGTAAAGGATGTGTTTTATTTGTTTTATTTCACACCTACAGAGAGAAAATTGGGGCTTTTATTGTTGTTCTTTGGGGGTACTAAAGATTATGGAGTTCCTTATTTCTTGGTTTCCAATCCCCTATTCCTAACCGCCAGGTTGAGCTCAGATGTGGCAGGGAGCACTTCACATGCAACCAGCTTCTGTACTTCAGTCAGACTAATTTCCACATGCTGCTTCTTAAAATGTGCCAGTCACACTCCTCTGAAAATCACACTGCTTCCATGCCTTTGATTTCTATTGCTCTCATGATGTACAAAACTGCAAAACAGACCAAGAGATAACGGCTGTGTACATCCAAACCTAAGTCAATTAAGTCAATGAAAAAAAATCTGTTAACTTCATTTAGACCAGGATTGTACCCTAATGACTTTCTGAAGAGAAATGACGGCAAGATTCTGCACCCAAGACCTGATTCTACACCCAAGACCTACATGACACTTAGCAGGCAGTGATATATCTTCCTTTCACTATAGTGCTCCATGGGAGAAGTTCTGGTTTTATGCATTTGTGCATCCAAGGAGATAATATGATAATAGTTATCTCAAAAAAATACAGCCAGCCATCCCATTTCAAAGTTGGCTGTCTAAAAGTGTATCCTTGTGTGTATCCCCAGGTTCTGAGTAGTGCTAGCAGCTTTCCTCTACAGTCAGGGAGCTTGCTTGTGGAGTGAGGTGCTTGAGGTAGAATAAAAGTTCTGGGAAAGGCAGCCTTGCCATGGTATGGTCTAGTTGGCACTGAAGGTGTCGTCTTTCTTAATGTAATGGAATGGAAAATCTTCAAGGAATGTGTGTTTAGCAGCTAGCTCAATGTGAAATGGACATGAGAATGGAGCATGGTTCCATTCTGCAGCATGGGTTTGGTTTTGAGACAGGTCCTTGTAATCAAATAGATTCAGTTATATAGTCTTTTTCTTAATGTTATTTATTTATTTATGGCAGGGGTAGATATCTCTTGCAGCAGGATCCAGTCAGGATCAGGTCCTCTATTTACAGAATCACAGAATCACAGAATTTCTAGGTTGGAAGAGACCTCAAGATCATCGAGTCCAACCTCTAACCTAACACTTAACAGTCCCCACTAAACCATATCCCTAAGCTCTACATCTAAACGTCTTTTGAAGACTTCCAGGGATGGTGACTCCACCACCTCCCTGGGCAGCCTGTTCCAATGCCTCACAACCCTTTCAGTAAAGAAGCTCTTCCTTCAGTAAAGAAGCTCTTCCTAATTTATTAGAAGTTAATTAAATAGTTCATTAAATACAGGAAAAGCAGTTAATCTGGCTGAAGTACAAAGCCCCTAGCACATGGAAAATTGTTGCATACATAAGAGTAGAATGTCCACCTTTAGCACTGTGGTTTTTTGTTTGTTTGTTTGTTTGTTTGTTTTGCTTTCAGAGTAAGCACTTGATTTTTTGGAAGTAGCCTGAACAAATAACCAATGACTTTTTTTTTTTAGCGAAATATTCAGCTACAATCATACTAGGTTACAACCTCCATGCAGGTTTGTTGTTGTTGTTGTTTGTTTTGTTTGTTTGTTTGTTTTTCCTTCAAAATAAGTAAGAATTAGTGCTTGTACAGAAAATGTACTCTGTTCAGTGTGTACAGTGGTTGCTGTTGTTACCCACCATATCGGGTAAAAACAAAACAACAACAAAAAACCACCATTCCAGTGGAATTTCACCCTCTTTAAAAGATTATTTATTACTCTCTTGCTCTGTTAGGATGTTGATCCAGCTTCAGTTTCTGAATGTCCTAGTGGTGTAAGTACACACAGCTTCTGTCAAGTTCAGTTAAGACTAGTTCAGATAGTAGTTGAGTGTTTTTTCATAGTAAATCATAACTTCTTCAAAACAAGTTCTGAATATGTTCTATGAGTATCACTCTGATTTGGTCTTTGTTCCCCCATGAGTATACAATAGTGTAGCTGTATCTTTTTAAAAGAAGTTTTGTTTAATTTTCTCTGCTGTTACTTCAGTTTCATTTTTGAGTGTGCGTGCTCCCACATCTCCTGTTTCTCAGTGCACCGCTGGCTATAGGCAAGAGTTTGCAGTCTCGAGTTTAGAACCAACATTGCTGAGGGAGGCAGCACATGAGTAACAAAAAGGAAGGGATGCGGTAGCAGAAGGTTTAAAACATGAAGATCACCAATTTATTTTGTCTAGACAATCATATCTTGATAGTTTGATCAGGGTAATAAGGGAACGGTATTGCTACATTGAGTTAAGGTGTAATTATACTGTTTCCAGTGGGTAATTACAACTTATTTATGAACTGCCAAGCCTAACCAATTTGCTTACTGAGATTCCTTTGGCAGAAGTAGTCATGCATGTATTTTTATGGGTCAGGTATATTAACTTCTGCTGTACGATGTAATTATTCTGGGCTGTATATTATACTTTCCGCTTATAGGCGTTAATAACTCTTGGAATTCAAAAGGAAAACTTCACTGTAGCCGAGCTGAACTCTTTTCTGTGCAGGAGGCAGTTAACACAAATTACAATGTCTCCTGGACTCTTACACAATAGAAATCCCCCTGCATTGTGTTTGGCACAGTGTGCTTCCTCACATGCACTGCTGCTACCTACAGTATGCCCTCCTCTTCTTTTGGGAAAGGGATGTCCCAGCCCTGCCAGGCTAGGGGGTCCCTGGGCACTGGCTCCCAGGGGCTCCCGTTGTCCTCCAGCTACTGAGCATGATCTATGCACACAGTATATGGAAGCAGACAAAGCTTTTTACAGCAAGATTAACGATAAAAGCATCGCTTTTGGGGACCAACTAAAATGGCATGTGGGGCCCAATCTTCAAATCAGTGGAAATCTGTGGAGAGTCCTTACTTTCAGGCACAGAAAAGACCCGTATGATATGTCATTCTCTTAGATATTCCAAACAAAACAAAAAAAGACAGACCCAAAAACTCTGTCTTCGAGTTCTGGCAACAGCCCAATTTACAAGGCATTTGACCATTTAGCCCCAGTTAAGACCTCTTTGAAATCCCTGTCTAACTTCCCATTGCCTGGGTTTTCTCTGAGTCCCCAGCCTCAGCTGTTGATGGAAGATATGGTAAATAACATTGGACACTTGAAAAGCCCAGATTAATTGTATGTAAGCATCATACAGGTCAAGGGAGATTGTGTTTCATGTTATTTACTGATACAGGGCAGCATTACCAGTGGAATTTGTACGTCCTATACTCTTAACACACTCGTTCACTTGGCACTCCTTAATGGAAAACATGGAGCAATTACATGCAGACAATGCTGTAATGGAAAATAATTGAAGACAGCCATGGTTTGGGTTTTTATTTTGTTTTGTTTTTAAAACAATGCATGCCAGGTCCTGCATTCAAGCATCCTCCTCCTCCCCCAACATAAATGCAGCCAACACTCAAACCACATATGAAACCACAGTTCTGGGGCTCTAACTTCACAGCCAGCTAGCAATGACCAAAACAACATCTGCTGCAGTTAGAATTGGAGAGTACTTTTTCATTCCGCAGAGTTCCTTTCGCTGCTCAAATCACCCTCAGTTCAGTTAATGTATTGTAGCTGCTTTATCTGAATAAATGGAAAACTTCATGGCTTTCTGAATTTCAGCAAAGGATTTGTGTGAAAATTCATCACACAAAAATGGCTAAAGTGTATGTGAGCGTAAACCTGTGTATATATAATATAAAGCATTTCTTGTTATGTCTTACATAGTGCTGTAACAGTTCAAGTGAGCTCTTTTAAGTTAGCATATGCTTGACATTCCCTTGCTTTTTATGGTTTTGAACATCAGTGTTTACTTCTGCATAAGGGAAGCTGTCAACACAGTACTTCTAATACTAACGTGACATATATGCCTATTCTTGTTGCTCTTCTTGTTATTAATAACAACAATAATATTTGAATTATGGTAGTACCTCAAGGCCTACCCAAATTCTTACTAGGTTTTGACACAAAAGAGCTGCAGTCATTCCCTCCCTGACAAAACCTCGGAAGCCAGGCATGGAGCGGAGGGGCAGTGTGCTGCAGCAGATCAGTAGAAGAACAGAACTGACTGTGCAGATGCCACATGCAATACCCAGTTAGAGAGATCAGAAATAATTGAGTTGGATTGCTTTGGAGAGTCAAATTCATCTGGATGCTCTTGCAGCTGTTGTTGCAGTGTGGCTGAACCTCCAGCACTGGTATTGACCTCAGCTCAGTACCTCAGGCTTTTCAGCCACAGCCAAGATACAATACAACAGGTAAAAAGTTTTTGGGAGTCTTGTATATCCTCTGCTTGACTGGTAGTGAGAGCAGAGAGGTGGTTTTAACAACGAGAGTGTTTGAAGGGAGGAGGAGCTTGAAACAGAAGGATGAGCCTTAACCCCATATATATTGAGTTAATGAGGAGCTACGCTGATCGCTGCTGATCCGATCACATAATCTTTACTGCAGTAGCTGGTACTGAATTGTTCAGTAGGCTGCTGAAGAGCACAGAGGACAAGCGTGCTCTGCCAAGCTAAGGCCTGCTGCGGTGATGTTGCTGGGCTCCCTGCCACAGCCCGGGGTCCCTGCAGTGCCCAGCAAGCTGTCCTCATGCCCAACTTGCCTCCGCTCCCTTCAGTAGTACTCTGCTTCCAGGGCTTATTCAAAGAAGCCCATGCAGGTCTGGTTTGGGTTTACCATCCTGAAAAAAAACAGGACTGGCCGCCTCAGGCATGGAGCATGTGGTGTCAGATTCAAATCAGATGTAAGTGGGGCTATACTATATGCAAATAAATCTGTGTGAGTGTAAGTTAGTGTGATTTGTACACCAGAAGCAGACACAGAAATGCAACCAGCATAAATGTGTAATACTAAGCAGTCCCACCTGACTTTATATATATGTATATATATATTTATATATATTTCTTTATATACAGTGTCTTAGCCAATGTGACTATAAGGCACATTCGTGCAGACCCCTTTCCTTTGGTCCCTTTGCAGCACTATTGACATTGTCTTCTCTGTAAATTTGGTCAACAGAAGCCCTGAAACCATGGGGCTGACATAAGAAGTTAACAAAATGTGGCTTCTCCTGTGTCTTACCAATTAAATTTACTAATCACAGGAGTGTATTTGTGGCAGTGCACCAGAACTAAATTCATGGATAAGCAGTGACACGTGGTGCTTGATGGTGCTCTTCAGCGTCGGGGAAGCTAAGCATTGAGGGGAGAGACGTTTTATATGAGGATCTTTTTTTCAAGAGTTGGTTGATATTGCTACAAAGGCTCCATCTTCTAAAGAGCCAGTGTATACAAAGTCATAGAATGTTTTAATGCAAAAGCTGTTTTTTTTTATATATATATTTATTTCAAGTGTGGCAACTTCTGAATATTAGAAGCAGTCTCTACTGGAATTTGTTTTAACTCTGCTTATGCACACAACTCACTTTGGCCTTTTGAAAACTGTGCTGTTAGTGGGAGCCTTGTTCATGGAAGAGAAGTGAATGTTTATATTCATGTACATCAGCCTCTTCTTCCATATCTTAGCCATCCACAAAAGCACTTCATCATCTTGCAGGGTCCTATGCAATGACCTTCTCGATCACGTAGTTATGAGAAGCTTATTGAATACATTCTTCTTCCAGGTGCTGAAAATACAGATTTGTATCAGAACCAGAACAGTCAAAGACCTCTTCTGACATAAAGAAAGGCCTTAGGTGAGGTAGCTGTTGCTGTAGTTTTTCCACCTGTCTTCCATAAGTGAAAGCTGTGCATTCCCATTAACTCCTTTAGGAAAGAGCCTCAGTGTTGTAAAATGTTGTATGAAGGGTAGTGTCCATTGAGTGAGGGCTGTGGGAATGGAGTGACAAAGTGCAAAGCAAGGTACAGAGGACTGAGAGCTAGATGTACTGGATTTTCTTACTTCTTCTAAGTCATTCGTTGTCATGGTGGAAAAGTTTGTGTCTTATTCCTTATTGATAAAACATGAGTAATTCCATACTGAGCTCAGAACTTGTGGGAAAGGTACAATATGAAAGACTTTGTTGCAAAGTGCTGTGTGATTGCTATGCCTGACTCTTATTGATCCTATTGATTCTTTAAGCAGATAAAGAATACTTATGTAGCCATATGTTAATTAGCTCTCTGTCCAAATCTACTTAAATTATTCATCCCCTACTGGTGGAAAAAGTATTATGCAACAAGTCTATCTGCTCTTCATTGTCACAAGACTAGGAATTGTGAGCAAGTAGGCATTAAAAAAGCTTCGAGTCCTCTGCTTGCATTGCTGTGTATTGGTGGAAATGAGGCAGGAAATCCAGTCTCCTACAGTGACAGATTAATGAATTATAGTGTAATTTTGAGCTGGTGGATTTATGGATTGTGTTTTTTTTCTCTTCAAAAGCTGAGTTGCACCCGACTATTGGAGGAAAAAATGCGGCTTTGTCATGCATGTCTAACTGGCACAGATCCAAAGTGCTAATGATGCAGTTTTAAATTCTGCATAAGCTGAAGACACAAACAAGCAATGACGAATTATGTCAGAAGTTTTTGGAAACAGTCTAATGTGGAAACTGATCACGGTTTGCAGCTGACTTAGGAGGGGATACGTCCATCTGTCCTCCTCGGCTGAGCAATAAAGGGAGCAATTAGTGAATTGCCAACATGGCAAGGAACAGCCTCCCTGGTGGCGTTGATTCTATGCAGCACTGAGAGGCTCCATGTTTCATGCCCAGAGACTCCACGTTGAGGATCAGAGGTTATGGGGATGGGAGGGCAGAAGCAGTATGATGTCTTCATTACCCTAAGGAAAAAAGCCAAATGTGCTGAACACCAGTGCTGCTCCCCCAACTGCTGTTGGCATCAGTTCCTGACACACGGGGTGGCCAAGTGTCTTGGCTGATATTGGCTGTTCTGGCAACCAGAGCCATCAAGAGAGGGAAAAAAAAAATAAATGAATTATAGGAGCGAGAAAGCAAGACAACTTGAGGGTCTGGTTCTGCAGCTAATATCACCTCACTGTGAACAGCAATGACTTCAGCAGAATTATTTATGCATTACAAGAGATCTTGGGAGTACATTGGTTGTTATTAAATGTGTGTATATCTACTTACATATATATTTGTATTGTATGTAGCCAAATTAAAATGAGCGAATGTATGGGATTGCCCAAATATATAGAATAGGAAATCTCTGTGCAGTTATCATGAAATTATAATTGTAAACAACAGTGTTCCCCAGGTGTCTAAAGATAATTCTGTGCTTGTTAGAGTAAAGACAGGATCTTTCTTCAGTTTTCTCTGCTGGTCCTTCCCACAGGACAAAGCAGTGGCTCTGGCTTTGCAGCTGTCTGAAGGACTTTTCTCTCTGTCCTTCCCTCAGCTCATTATTCAGCCCTTCTCAAGGTGTTTGAGGACGTAGAGGTGATGGTTGAAACCTGCAGGAACCAGGCGTTTTCAGAGCCTGAGCTAGGGCTGTGATATCCCTTCCTCCAAGAAGCAGAGTAATCCTGAATCTGCCCAGATTTCAATGAAATTTCTTCCCAGAACAATCATCCAAAAAAGACCCTGTTCTTGCTCCCTAAAAATAAGATATTAACACTTCTGAAGTTCTCTTCATCAGTGCTATAAGCTTGGAACATTTTAGGCCTGGAAATTATTTACATCATTTCTGTGGGAAGCCAAATATATCAGTAAGCGTGTTGAAAGTACCTAAAGAGAGAGCAGGTTATAGGAAAACTGAGGATGCTGAGCTTCAGAATTAGGCAAATATTTTGAACTCAGTGTGTAATGAATGTGATGCTCTATTATGCAGTTTAAGCTAAGGCATACATTTGTATGTGATCATTTAGTACAAAGTGGTAAAAATAACCAGTTAAATAATTTTCTTTTACAAGGTAGTGGTTTATATTCTTCTCATAACCACATTACCAGAGCATATTATATATTGCTGATATAAATAATTAAAACATAAAAATATAATTTAAAATGAGAAAAATAGGAAGCTGTTGCTTCATCTTAGTGCTAAAATTATCTTTCTGAATATTCTGTGCCATTTGAGTTTAAAATAAAAGTACTTGTTATTCTTCCCTTAATTAAAAACCTAAAAAGATTAGATTGTTTCTCTCCTTCCCTCCCTCCCTCCCTCTCTCTCTCCCTCTCCTTCTTTTCTCTTTCCTTAACTTAACTTCTGATGTAAGGGAAAATGGAGTGGAGAATAAACAGCTCTCACTTTTGAGCCTCCCTCCCCCCAAAAGCCAGCCTTATCTGGTTGCACTTTATTTTGCTTCATGTTGAAAAGCGAGCGTGTGTTCTTTCAGCACCTGACACGTACCAGTGAAAGTACTGTTTTCTCTGGAAGTGTTTTCTTTCTGACTTGCCTGTGGTGGGATCCAGCCACAGGACGCAGTCTCCCTTGGGGACAGAGAACATCTCCTGCATGCCCTTAGGATTTGTGGTGGGCAGAGATTGGTCCCAGCCCATCCTGACTCAGTGCTGAGCTGTGGCCGAGAAAGGGTTCGAGCCTGCTGTCTCCTCGGCTCTATCTCTAATTACCAAAGGATGTTTTCTGTCTCCTCTGCCAGTGGGGCGATATTGCGTCTTTAGAGCTCCGAAGTGCCCTGCATTGTAATGAGAGCAGAAGTGTCCAGACAAACTGGAGGTGGTATTGTGGCCGCCACTAGGTTTGAATTAGAAAACCAGTGAAGGGCTTTTGGATGAGATGTGCATGTCAAAGCACAATAAAGAAAACAACTGGTCTTAAAAGCTAATCACCATGCACCACTGTGATTGGGACTGAAAAATGTTAGCTAATATTTTAAATGTGAGTGAAGGGTCAACAGATGAACCGTATTGTAAACATACATGTCACCAGGAGGGCAGGGTTGAAGATAAAATTAGAACCATGTGCTTCTCCATTTCTCATAAGGCACCAAGGTCATGACCCCAGCGGCTTAAAAGTCCCTCAACAGGGAAAAATATAATAATGTCATATGTCAGGCAGGGAGATGCTGTGCTTATTAATTTTGTAAGGTACATACAATTGCTAAGAATAATGTTTTGTACTGTGAAGGAGAGAGTCTCTTTTAAGAACATCTGTTTTTTATCAAATAAAACTACTCTTGAATCAGGTCTTAACACAATACATGGAAATACAGTTAGAACTTACAATGAACTGTAACTAATCCCACAAACTGAAGAATCAGCACAAATCACCGAATACGATATTTACAGCAAATGAATACAGTCAATCTGATAAACTTTGGAACTGCCTTGTTACTGCTATTATTCAGTCTTTGGAGAGCTGTACCCAAGTTAGCATCTACCCCGTTTCCACCCTCATGCATGTGGAAGCTATGTTTTGTTGTTCGTTTCCTTTTTCTTTTCCCATTAATACATTCTAAGCGTTTATTTCTGTAGTGCAATTATGTAGCCATGGTTGGGTTTTAAGTCAGAAAAGGGAACATGGCCAAAGACCCCGATGGTGCACTGACCTCTGCGCCCAACCAAATCCCCTTCAACGACAGCCTGGGATGGTGAGGCAGTGTTTTGAAGTAAAAGGCAGCTTAGTGTATATGGTGGCTCCACGGATGGCTTAGTGAAGGCAATGGCAGCATGCTGTTACGGAGAGGTAAACCCTCATGTCAAACACACAGAGCTTTAGCAGGTGCTCACGCCCAAGAAATATAGACAAGTGCTGCAGAAATCTTTCAGAAGTGACACTTCTGTTGAATACCAGACATTCATTGGTCTTGTCTCTTAAAATAATAATTTTAAAGAAAAGGTGTTTTTTAGCATTTATTGTGCATCTGCTCTTATACAACAGTGTCCTCTAGAGGAGTAAATATGGGACGGAGAGAAAAAGGTCCTGAGTTCTAATCTCTGTGCTGGGTGATTTTTCATGTGTTGGTCAGAAAATCTCTCCATTGCTTTCTCCTAACACTAAAATGAAACGTACATGTTTCAAAGCATAGCTCTGGTTATAAATGAGCTGCAGCTTCTCTGGTTCTTTGAAGACACCAAAGGTGTGTTTTTGTAGTAGAGATGCATTACACGGTGTCAGGGTCTTGCTGGCCTTTCCGTTCCTTAGGGTACTGCCATTCCAACCTCATTGTCTTTTCTTCCCAATCCAAACTTCTCTTCCCTTTTTCTACTCCCTATCACTGTTCCACTTGTTGTATTTCTTGCCTGCCAGATTTCTGTCTGTATTATCTCCCTTTGTGTGCATTTCAAAGCTGAGGTCTTAAAACATTTGGGATGAAAATTGCCCTCAGAGGGACCAAAGTGAGGAAGGAACTGGATGTACTTGCTTAATTCACATGAATCCACGCTAAACCTGTTTTCTCAAATGCAAATATTGAATACCACCCAAGCCTAAAAGACTTGTCATTTTTTTTTCCCTGTCTCTGCATTCAAGGCTATGCAAGTCTTTTGTAATAGTTTGTAATGGTATTCAGGAACACAGGGCTGGAAAGAACCACCTTCTGCCTTTGAAGCTAATCTCCAGCAGTTTCAGCCATGAGAGAGGTGCTGGGTTCATGAGAGGGCAGACCTTCCATTCCTGTGATCATAGCACACAGAATACTTCTTATCATCCTCATAAAATGTAGGTTTATAGTGGAAGGTCAAAAGCTATACTATCATGTGCTGTAGGAACATAATAGGAAGGCATTGCAAATCAGAAGTGTATATTAAATAAGACTCCTAGGTCTTTAAAAAAAAAAAAAAAAAAAAAAAAAAAAAAAAAAAAGCTTGACTGATAACTTTTCTTCTGAGTAAAGAGGGAAACCCAGTAGGGTACCTGCCAGTATAACCTGAAAGAAAAATCTGTGCTCAGTTTAGTGAGTGCCAGTGGGATATGCCAACTGGACACTGAAGAGAATGTAATGGGACAGGAGCATCTGCATCTCTTTCTGCCAACCTCTAGCCATTCAGCAGACGGAGGAAAATAGCAGGAAAAAAAAGGGCAGGAGGGTGAATAATTCCTCCTGGTGATCACAAGGTATGAAAACTTGAAGTTTGAAATTAATCAGGCATAAATGCACTACAAATACATTCCCCTTTCAAACTTCCTTGTGTGTACCAATATACTGGATACCTATAGACATGCATCAGAAACATATTCCAGGAATTTTGCTCTATAAATTAAACAGTCCCTTCCGTAATCCCCTCAAAATCCATCTTAAGCCATTTAGACTTCCTGTCACCACAGGTCTCGTGGAAGTAGCTTACAGGACTTCAATCTCCAAAGAACCAGAAACCTTTTTTCTCGCTTTAGCTACTTTTATTCAAGGCAAGGTTCTTATACTCTCTGTATAAACGGACACAATATCCTTTCTCAGCCTTTGCTTTATAAGGCTGAACAAACCAATTTCTCTTCATTTCCAATCACAGGATGCTTCCTCTCACTTCTAATAATCCTGATGATCCTTATTAATAACACTGATTCTTATAAAATACAGTGATAGCCCTTAAGATATTTAGAAAAAGGAGATCTGGAAAACATGAGACTGTGAACATTCAGTAAGTTGTGTGTGCGCATGTTAAAACACAAATGGTGTACTGACACATGTATCTGTGCATGGATTTTAAAAGGAGAGAAAAATGCGTCAGGGTTTGGTTTTTTGCAAAGCTCTTAGCCAAGTACTTGGGCTGGACAGACCTCTTGGAGTCCACATATTATAAGTTTAAATAGCAAGATGGAAGATGCAGCACAAAGACAATCAGAGCAGATCTAAATACAATAAACAACAACCACCTCCTTTTCTGTTCTAAGAATTGTGTAACCTGACCTAGTTACGTTTTTAGGAAGTTGGTATGTGCCCCTACATGCATAGCTTCCAGCATAAAGAAACCTTAGAACCATGTTGTTATCATGTCACTTTTCATATTCAAGTCATCTTAAAGGATTTTATAAATCATAAGGATCCTATTAATATTTTAAACATTGTCAAAAACTGAACTCTGTTACCCCACTCTTATTTTTAATTTTGCTTATTTAAGCCTCCTATAAATGCTCATATAGCTGTCAGTGCTTTACCCTGATTTCATGACCTGTAAATTCTTGGTAGAAAACTATGCTCCAAACCAGTACGTTGTGGAGGATGTAAAATGGTATTTGGGGTGACTTTTCCTGGGTGCACTTGTTAAGGCAGTCGTCACTTGCTTAAGCTACCAGTCCTGTATTTTAGCACATGACCTTATTTTGTTCCATATGTACTTACCAGCTACCCAGATTCTGGTCCTGTTTCTGCAGTCGCATCTGCATAAACATGGATGTGTACATAAACAGACCATCATTAACTCTAGCAGTGCTTTGAGCAACCGACAGTTCTGTAATCTTCATCAAATTTAATAGCCAAAAGAAGAGGCTAACCACGAACTGGCGGTGGTGAAATGCAAACCTTGCCCACCCCACAGAAATAAGAGGGCTCTGTATTCTTGTACCCTACCCCAATCATACTTAGATCTGTTTGAAAGCCAAACCAAATTGTAAATGAATCCAAAACCAAACCACAAATTGGCTTCTGGCACCTTAGATGCTTTTTATTTAGGTGCCACCCAGTTATGGAGGCTCCACAAAACCAAGCTGGTATTATTATTATCATTTATTCTATTTCTAAGACTGCTTCTGGCACCATCTAGGGCAATTTGAAGCATAATTAACTGAGTGAAAGGCAATGAAATTTTGTTTGAAAATGGTCTATTATTGTGATCCCAAAGCTTCTCTTTCCTGAACAGTGTGTCAACTTTCTCCTTTTTTCCATCTTCTGACTCTCTTCCGTTTTTTTCTTCAGACACCAATCTACAAAAATTTCTGATGTTCAACCCCATCCACTCAATAATAAAGTTTGGGGAGAATTAGAAATTGACACTGGTCTGAATGGCAAGGATGTGCACTGAAACTCGGGACAGTTGTGAGGAGTCCCCTGAGAGGAAGAAGCCAACACAACAGCAGTGGGCTAGTTTCAGGCAAGACCTTGAGGGCACATTTTTTACCAGCTGGGTCTCATGGCAGTGTTTTTATAGCCCCAGTTCACACCACAGCCTCTCTTTGTGTAGCTGCATGCTCTGTGCATTGCTGCCCACTGAGCACATCATCTGTCTGCTCTTGCTTGGCAGATGGGAGAGAGATCCCTCTGCTGTGACAGAGATACGAGGCACAAGCTATTTGGTGACTGTCACGTGTATGACATTATATGTGGAAAGCCTGGGGAAACTTTCAAATGGCAAATCACAGGAGTAGCAACGGATGCAATCTGGGAACAGGGATGTTTTAACTTAGGCAGTGATTCCCTGTTCTTGCCTCTTGTTGAGCTCCAGGTCTGTAGGACCCACTGCCAAGTTATTGCTAGCAGCTTTACCCTGTTCCTCCCAGGTTTTGGACAACAAGCTTAGATTCTAAACTGGACAAGGCCATGCCCACAGCATCTAATGGTTGTTTACTCTTGGCCAGGTGACTGTGATATGGCCTAGCATAGCAGTGCAGATGACACAGAGATGGAGCAATAAGTGAGCTTCTGGTTTCATCAGATTCAGAACCTCATTCGATGCAGTGGGGAAAGGTTTTGACCCAGGAGGAGGGATTCATGTTGACACTTGGGATGTTTTGCTCTAAATGATGACATCTGATCTATAAGTCTGGACTCTATAATGGGGGGAAGGTACATCTAGAGCATAATGCTCCTAAATGCATCCTAAAATAGACATCTAAAATAAATGGCATTAACTAGAAACTAGTTGCCCATTTCTGTCCACTGACTATAAGAAGCATCAGTATGACTAACTCCAAAACACACGTCTACGTTGATATCTAGAGAAAGATAATTTGCTGTAGAGGTCTGTAAACACATGTAAAAAGTCTCACCATGGTAGTCAGGTAGCAAGCCACCCTATCAGTGTTGTTCCATTACAGACAACAGCATAGTACATACGGTGATATTTGGCAGTGTTTCTCTCTGTGATATTCAAGAGTGACTCAGGGATTAGGATTGTTTGCGGTTCCTAACCCCTTCATGTGCATGCTCTCCTGTGTCTGAGCAGGAGGAGATGGGAAGGAGGAAGGCATGTTGAATTGTTCTTTTTCCTTATTCTTTTCTTTCGAGTTGTTTGTTTTCACTTAACACTTATCTTAATTCTGTGCTTCCCCATTTCAAATGCTTGTAATTGAACATTACAGCTTCCACTAGTGAGTGCCATTCCCTCTCTCCATTCAAATAAATGAAAAATGTTAATATACTACATGTAACGTGGAGGAAGGCTGTAAATTTGTACTGGAATATCTGTATGGACATTCATTTTCAAATGGTTTTGAGGCAATAGTGTTTAGGTGCCATGGTTCTATATTGATCAGCATTTGTACAATGACACGACTTGTGGAAATAGTGTTTTTTACATTTCTATTTTTGTTTTCCTCAACTTTTTAGAAGCTTAGTTTTTTCTGTGACAGAGAAAAAGCTGAGACTGGTTTGCCATCCCCAAGGCTCTAGAAGATATCAGGATATTTCAGTGAGGCATTGTTTGTGGATTCAGAGAGGCACATTGTTATCAAACTAACTGCAGTTTGCATCTTATATTTCATCTGGCTCACAAGAAGTGCTTGTCACAGCACTATCAAGTTCCTGATGGCTCTTTATGTGAGGCAACTCCAGGGGAAAAAAATAAATAAATAAATAAATAAATTAGTTCTGAGATCTCTTGAGGCATAAGGGAGGAAGATGCCCCTTGTTCCGTCCATTCTTCACAGTGTCATTAGGGGGGATATTGCCAGAATCTGTATCCTTAGCTTCAGTTTCTGATCTTTGTTGACTTTGCAGTTCTTTAATTGTATATCTTCACTTTAGGTAGGAAACAAATTAAATCAAGGCTTGCAGAGTCTTCTTGTTGCAAAAATTGGAGTTTAGTCTTTTGCACTGTCATGTTGTGCTAAGGCCTGTGCAAAGGAGTTGTGCTGCTAAAATTTGTTCTGTATTTAAAGGGAGAAAAATCTACAAAAGTAGTCTGACAAAATAATTTTGTAATGTAGAAGAAGTTATTTAATTTTTATTGTGCATGTGTCTAAGACTAAGCAGTCTGTAACTGATTTTTTGCTGGCTGTTGCATGTCCTGTTTTGTGCAGTTTCAAAAGCTCCAGGCTGCCGTGTTTCTTGTGCACTCAGGCTTCGTTGCTGGTAAGCACAGAGGTTGTTGTCTGGGTTTCACTTTCAAACCTCAATGAAACTGAAAAAGTAACCAGGGCTAGATATGAGAGCAAGTTTTGAAGACCAGCAAGTCCTTGCAGCAGACAGCGCTTGGTATGGCGTACCTGATGATTCGCATCGCTTGATAACTACTCAGTACTACTACTACAAAACAAACACTGTGATTAATCATAAGAGAAGTCCGCAGGTCAAAAACCTTGAATGAGCAATTGTAGGAGGCTTCTGAGAACTGCTTCAGTCTGTTGATGTATCTCGCCATAAAATCTTTCCATATTCATATTTGTTTTTTGGCTGAAGAAGTTAAACAGTGGTCTGGCTGCTAGTACAAAGTGTTCTGTCTCCGTTCCCCTCCTGACTTCCTGTATTTCCATGGCTCCAAAGTGAGGGAGGAGTACGGAGACTGAGCAGAATCAAATGCAGGTGGGGATAATGTGCTAACCAGCCAAGACAAACAGCGCTCATTCTGTCTTCTATCTTTTTCTTTTTTTTTTTTTTTTTTCTTTCCCTCCCCGAACTGTCCTACATTTGAAGCTATCAGTCTGTGTTTGTAGCTGCTGGGGTGTTGTGGTGGCACGGCTTGCTGCAGGCTCGCATCTCCCAGCTGTTGGGAAACACTGCTGTTGCTTTTACATTTTCTCCCCCAGAAAACTTTTTTCCTCCTAATGGTTTGCTTTAAAAAGACAAA
Organism: Oxyura jamaicensis; assembly: GCF_011077185.1. Classification (NCBI taxonomy): domain Eukaryota; kingdom Metazoa; phylum Chordata; class Aves; order Anseriformes; family Anatidae; genus Oxyura; species Oxyura jamaicensis. The sequence continues at coordinate 27,612,811 of NC_048897.1, forward strand.
GAGAAAAAAAAAAAAAAAAAAAAAGAAAGAAAAAATAATAATGCAGTGAATAATAGATCTGTGCAAAAAAAGCCTGGTAACAAAGCCAGGAGAAACTTGGCTTGTGTTCAGCTTTGTTACAAACTCAAAGCCCAGTCCAGGTGTGTGGAAAATTTTGTGACTGTTCTCCAGGCTGCTGAGCAAAGCGAGCCCTCTTTCACTGCAACTGGAGCTGATTTCTGGTGTCGCATGGCAACACAATGAAAATCCAACTCCCTTGTGATTTGTGGGTCAAAACCTCAAACTGCAACTGAAGGACACCTAACCCTCAGCCCACAGACCCAACCACTGTGTCCCACAGTGGAGAAGTTGATAGATTGCCAACCATTTTCCCTTTAAGCCTCGATCTTTAATTATAAAAATCTGATTATTCAACTTTTTTTCAGCAAAATATACTGAAATGTTGCACCTGAGATAGTTATCTCTCTTACCTCATCTAAACACATCTGGTGAAAAAGTTACACTGTAGAAGGAGAAGCTAAAACTAACCTCATATTTTGTGAGCTAGTTAGTTCTGCTGCTAGTCCTCTGGGCAGTGCTGCTAGTCCTCTGGGCAGCACTTTGCCACCTGATCTTTCTCTTGGGTCCAGCTCTGCCCTTTCAGGGTCTGTCCTTCTGGTCACTGACCACACACTGCAGAAAGTGTTTTCCCAGAGTCACAGCAGCAGAGGACACAGAAACACAGCTCCTGGAGTGGTGCGTGTGCAGGTAACAAATGGAGCTATACAGTTGCTGTCTGTAGACATGAGCTAGTCTCGCAGGTATTCTCTAAGGCAGCACAAGGTAACTGCTATTGCACAGGTTTATCAGGCTTTGTCACAAAGGCTGGTTGTTCTTTATTTCTTTATTGCCTCCTTAAATATAAATCACAAGCCATAAATTCTGAAAATATAGTGTATAGTGGCAGCTCTCTTGTTTCAGTGACACAGGATGGAAGCCGAGTCACTTGGGTGCAGTGTGTGACTGGCAACTCGCATCTGACATCTTGCCCACCCATCCTCTCTCTCCTCAGGAGCTCTGCAGGCCATGGCACCTCGTTCCCCCCATCAAACAAGATTACAGGAGGCTGAGGATCACCTTAGAGAAGCAGAAGGCATTAGCAAATTGTGTTGTTTTTCCTCTTGTCCTAGATAGCTCAGAGCCTTGCAGGCAAAATGAAAAGGCCCACAGGCTTCCTTCTCATGTGCTAGGGAAAAAAAAAAAAAAAAAAAAAAAAAAAGCCTTCTGCCATAGTTATGTACTCATTGAGAGGTGACAGAGGATTTAACTTCTGCGTGTGCAGAGGAAGGCTTTTGCCAGCACTGAAGCAACACCCAGCTCCCATGCCAGCACCAAGCCACTCCCCAAAGCCAGCACCCGCAGTCTGCTCCTTTCTTGATGGGACTCAGATCCCAGCTGCCTCTGAGGCTGCAGGCAATTATGGAATATCATAGTTCCTCCCCTTTTTCTTCTAGAGTCTTATAGATCAAAACCTGTATCTAATGCCTCAGTCCATGAAATACTGCTCAGTGCACAACCAGACATTTTCTGTATTACTAGAGGTGTCCAGGGGCTTTAAAAGTGCACCACAAGTCAAACTCTGGGCAGACGCACACCCTAAAATGGCAGCAGTTGTACTATGTGTGTGGCAGTGTCCTCACACAAAGAGAAGTGTCTTGCTGCCTTGTAGCCAAGTGCCAAAAAAAAAAAGCCCTTTCTCATCCTTCTGCTTCAAAAATGTCTAGTGATAGCCTGGTGTGCTGTAAGTATTGCAATGCTAACCAGCAAAGAGTAGGAGAAAAAAAAGTGCTGTTAATGGAGAGCCAAACATTCTTCTGTAAACTCTTGCTGTTCCTTTGCCACGCTCAGTGTAACATGAGAATGGGAAATCAGTATATGGGGAGACATAAACTACTCAAGGAGAGCTGCTACCAGAACACATCACTGTGTCCATTTTTTGCAAGTTTATTCCAATAATTTTGAAGAATGGTTATCAAGATTTTGTTTTGTTTTTGATTTTAATTGCCCCCCCCCCCCTTTTTTTTTTTTTGCTTATGCTATCCTGGCTTAATACAGCTGTTTCTAAATCTCATTTAACTTTGTTTTGTTTGCTCAATTTGGGAGAGTTTAACTTGTCAGACCTTATTATAATGAGGATCCTCTTTCCTGCTTCACAGTTTAGTGCAGTGGAATTGTAAAAGCTCTAGAGGAAAAGTCAATTAAATAAGCAATGAAAACACTCCTAAGGATATTAAGAGTTTGGATTTTGTTTGCTTTCTGTTTTTAACAAAACCTAATGTCAATACAAATGCTAAGTGACTTGATATTGTTTGGTTTTAAACAATCAGTGGTAATACTGCTGTGTGTGTCTTGCTGGTTGCCTTGGAGCTTTAGCTCAGTCCAGGAGCGCACTTCTGAAGCGATCATCTGACAATCCTCATTTATTACGGTCTTGTTTTTGTTGCAGTGCAGTCTCGGAACATGAGAGACTTATGAATGAAACCAAGCTGTAAATATGCTGCAGCAGCACACTTAGCACGCTCCCACCCCTAACGGGCATTCCCTCCGTGAGACCAGACTAGAGCTAGTCTGAAGTAAACCCACCCCCAAACATGTATCATGATGATTACAGCTTCATTCTGTTCAGCTTATCTACCTCAATTGCATTGCATTACTTGCTGATGTAGCTACAGCCACTGTTTCCCAAACTTAACCTCAAAAAAGGTCTCCCCTTATCTTTAATTCATCAAATGGGAATGCAAAGTTTAAAGCATAAGAGGGAGAGGGTGCGCATCTGTGACATGTTTCATGATTATGCCTGATTTAGTTATTATTAGTATCTAACAAAGACAGCTCTCGGTATAGAACCCCTTGGACTCACCTGGCTTATATTCAGTTTCTAACCATACATATTTTCCTACTTTGTTTTAGGCAAAGTTATGTAGTCTTACAGCCTGGACTCGTTCCATGTGAGTTTATCTGCCTGTCACCTAAAGACCCTAGAAATAGGGACCTCTAGAGTGTGTCCCAGAGGCAACATCAGGAATCTAAACCAATCCTGCTTCTGACATAAAGCACTTCTTGGTAGAATGAGTCCAGGCCAGGCCAGCTCCCTATTTATGATGAGACATGAGAATGAATGTATTGGTCAGAAGGCAAATCTATCTAGCTGGCTGTCAAGCCTACTTGAAACTTTTGAACTACACTTGAGCTTCTTAGAAAATACAAAAATTTTAATAAGGTTCTGGAAAAACAGTTGCTAATTGGCCTCTACAATAATTCCTTTGGGGGGAAAAATACTTTTGTCAACCCGAGTAGAATAAATATATTGTAGAATATAATGGACATCCTTGCAATTTCAGTAGTTGTGGCCTCCCATCAGGCTACATCTCAGCTAGTTCCACACAGAAAATAATGCTGTCACTGTAAGACAGTTCCTTTAACCCCTAACAGGCTGAAACTTTGCACACATGCTCCTGCATCTGCTGAGTATTTTTTAAAGTGCATGATATGGAAGGGGTTAAAGTGGATTTGGCCCTTCTTCAGTAAACCAGGCTTAATAGCAAAACATCAGAGCACAAAGGGTGTGTCAGCCTCTAGCCAGCCGAGTTTACATGGTATGCAGGGTCTACTGGAGGAAGGTGCTTTCCCTAGTCCTAGGATTCAGTGTATTTTAGTGCAGCTTTCTGCATAAAGTCACCTCGGTGTTCTGGGTGAATCTCCTTTTGCTGCTGCACACCTCATGGTCTGAGACCATTGTGTCCTCTGGGATGACAGCATTGGGCACACCAATCTCCACAGTGGTAGTGAACTTCTCTTGGTATCTCTGTGGAAGATGTACACAGGATAGCTGCAGAGTGGTGAGCTTTGTTAAAACTCTTGGAAGCTCAGCAAGTGATTTAATGGTTACAGCTGTTTGTCTGCAGAGGGGGTTTGTACAAGTGGAAATGTACTGACCTGCGATCTGAGACCTATTCCTAGCTCTGCAAGCTCTTCCTATGCAACCTTGGGCAAAGCACTTCTCTGCTTTTCCTCCCTCCTTTATCTGTCTTGTCTATGTAGTCTCTCAGGAAGCTCTTAAGAACAGAGACTGCATCTTAGTCCATGTTTGTACAGTGCCTAACAGAACAGGGCCCCCGGCTTCCTGAAGTCCCAAAGATGCTGTTGTAAAACAAGTAATAAATGTTAAGGAGGTGTAAGAATCTGGCCCAGCTCACCGCCATCACCATCTGCTTTTCTATGACAAATTAGTAGTATGAAGGCATGCAGCTGAGTGATTAGAGCTGTGACCATTTGCTAGACTCCATAGATCCTGCTCCTGGGTTTGGCACTGCCGTGCTTTGTAACAAGAGCTGCTTAAGAATTTTCCAGCAACATGCTGTTGGTTTTTCTCCCTTAGAGAGTGTCAAATTAGTAAAAACTGAAAATTGAAAAAAAAAAAAAAAATCCAGAATGTGCCAGTTTCAACAAAGCTTTAATAGGAAGATGATTCTCAGGCACAGGTTGGAAGTCCTGGAAAACCAGAAGGAAAATGACCTGCTCCTCCTGCCTATTTAAGGTACCCAGAAGCATGCCTTGTAGGAGGCAGTGGCTGAAATCTATTGCTCTGATGGATGTTGTCACTTCAGTGTTCACAAAGAGGATGGATGCTCTGGCACTTGATAATGTCATGGTCGCTGGGGCCATCACCTGGGATGCAACAGTCTGGTTCTAGGTTTGGATCACACTGTGGACAGATCTGAATCTGGGTTTCCCCTGTTCCCAGTATTTTCCTTGCCACTGGACTCTGCTGTCCCAAGGAGGAAGGAGTTGAGATTGCCTCTGTGGATTAATGCATGTGGATTTACAAGGTTTTAAGGTTGTCACTGGTGGAAAGGGGGAAAATAAATGAGATGTTTTACAGTTTGTACAGATAGGGAAACCATTTCCTATCTAGGTCTTCATGAAAGAGACTTGCATTCTTATTGTATTCATGTATCCTCTAATAACACTGGTGCTTTTAAATAACTTTTGTCATGAACTTTGTGATTGTTGACCAGCATTTGCCATTCTTTGGAGCCAGTATTTCATCTGATCTTGGTAAAAACATGGAAAGGTAGCTTTGAAGAGGTGATCTGTGCCATCTGTGTCCTGGAGCGTGGGATTTATATAGAGCAGCCTTCAGGTAGTCATAATCTAACCTCAGCCACACCATCAGCTATGGAGCTTTTTGCTCCACAAATAATAATCAGCTTTTGGTCATGCTTCCTCTGCACAGCACTTCCCTTTCATGGGAGAGTGTTGTGATTTAATCAGCTGTGCCAGCTTTCCCTGCCACCAAGGACTGTGCTGGAGAAAGGGAGTCCTCCAGCTTAAACATTCTTAAATCTTAAGAATTTGATTAAATACTTGCATTGGAAACTTTAAAATATACTGCGCTTGAGATTGTTCTTGGCTTCTTTATAGTAATTCCCTGTTATTTGTTGGAAATTAAGTCATCCAATGGACTTAAATAGGTTATGGGGAGTCTACATTTAGCCATAAAACTACAGCATTTCTGAGTATGAACTTGTCTGAGGTACTGGATGAGGCAACAACTGGTGATGATGCTTGTTGGGTTAATCAAGCCATTGAATTACTAAATTATTTATATTTTCTTATTCTACTTTTCTTGGAAAAGGCTCCCTTGACAAGCAGGTGTTTCTGTCCAAGATCATAATCAGTGCAGAAACACAGAATAGCTTGGAACTGTCACATTTCCACCAAAAGTATTTCATTACCATTCAGTTTATGTCTACATCCACTTAATGAGATATCTATAGATCATGAGATCCACTTAGTGTGTCCTTAACCCCATAATGATAGGAAGTGGTACTCCAGACTGATCTCCCTCATGAGGGTTATAATGTTAAAATTTGCTTTCCAAAACTAAGAGCCATCTGTTGCCACATGGAACTGCCATTGGTTGCCTGAATGAGTCAGTGCCCTGAGTTTTATGACAACTGGAATGACTACTGTGGTTGAAATGAAACTTTCAACTTCAGGTGTTGCAATCACAAAGGCTAGTGTCTGAAGTAAAGTGGAACATGCCATGCAAAAGTGAGGTCATTTCCTACCTCTGATCTGTCATTTCTTCAGAAGCAGAAGGAAGAGGATTTTGCATCTGTTCTTTCATGCCTGGAGGATGGCATTTTTCCTACCATTTGACAAAAGACTTAGAAACCTTGAGCGCCAGCAATGCCTAAGTCACTTTAGCCATTTGATTTTGCAAGGTACAATTTAACAAAAACTGCCACTACTGCACAGATCTACAGGGAGAGGAAAGAAAAATCTTTATTCATGGGTGAGATATATGTACCTTCTTTTTGAATGATTAGCAGACTGAGATATTTCAGGATGGGGCAAAGAAGACAGGATTTATTTCTTTGTTTGCTTCTCTAGAATCAGGCAATTTTGTGAACCTGTCACTGTAACTCCAGGAAGAAACAGGTGAAAAGCAAAGTAACTGGTCAAGTAATGTAATGTCAACACAGCATTGTTTCTACAGCCCCGAAGCAAGATTTGTAAGAGACAGCTCATCAGGAACAAAATTCTCCAAAACAAGTTACATTGCCTGTCTGTTGTTGTACAATTGAGTGTTGGTATATACTCATATGAGGTGTAGGAAAGCATTTGGTATCTTTGCCAATAGAATAATTTAAAGATGTAGGTCCCCATTTTCCAGTAATGACTTGGAACTATTTCCATGCTGGTATGTTTATAAGGTTAAACTGAAACTCCAAGCAAGAATAATCTGGCATCAAACATGACAAAATGAAACTCAGTTTTGTCCAAGGGTTTGCTTAGGCTTTTGGTTTGTGACATGGAACATGAGTGTTTTGGTAGTTGTTTTGTTTTATAAAGGTGCTTCAATACTGAGATGGGCTATTTGACGTCAGAAATTCAGTCCACTTGTATTGTTTGATTGCCAAGTCCAGATTTCTGCAGATTCCAAAACTAAAACCAGAAAGGGAACCCCCCCTTTTTTTTAAATCCTGTTAAATGCATAAACTTAAAACTTTTCTATGATAAGTAGACACTAACTTTCATAGCTCATTCTTCAAAAATGTATTTCTTCCTGTATTTCAGGCAAATTGAAGTTTTTGTACGCTTTTCCATTCCTCAGTCTCTCTCTCAGTCTAACACTCAAGGTGTTTACAATACCAGAAACAGGTATATTGTTGGTTTGTGCATGTCATAGCTCTGAGGGACATGACCTCAACAAGTTTTTCTCTTCTAACATAAGAGGATGGAAAGAGGTAAGAACTTGTATCTTCTCTGAAGTGAGCTTTGTGGAGCCATTCCAGTCTTCTGTTAAACAGAGGTGCTGTATTGCAAAAATGTATTCCTGCAGGTCATTCTGTGATTAGTAGGAAGGCTGGAGATTGATGGATTATGGGTTTGGCTCAAAATTCATTGAAGTCAAAGGTAAGATCTTCATTGATTTTACTAAATGTTATTTTAAAAGTACGAATTGGTGATAAGCCAATGCTTTGGTTTGAACTTCCCCAGAATTTGAGAAACAGTTGAACAGTTGAATGTAGCTAAGAGTTATTGTAGCTCTTAGCTACATTCTGTTAGCTAAGAGCTATGAGTAAAGTTTGACTCTAAAGCCCCAACTTCAAGAAATTTCTTTGCTGCTCAGTTCCAGGGATACAGTTTGCTTTAGAATCTCTGGTATAAAAACTGTGTGGGATTTTACAGTGCTAAGTTCTAACTTTACAGTGGGAATTTGAAGGATGTATCACTGCGAATTTCCTTCACGTGACAAAGGGATAGAAGCACAAAGCATCTGTAGGTTGTGTTTCTCAGTTAACATGGAATATAATTATGTGAATTTGCCATATGAATAGCCAGCTATTGTTATGTAAGTTACATAAAATGAAAATAGCCTCTTCAAACTATGGTGCTTTTCCCACCAGAGTCCTTACTGTGTAACTAGTCATGCAGGGTTTCAAAGCCTTGTCTACTGTTCTAGCGCTGGTTTCTTGTGAGCAATAGTAGCTGACATGGCTGGAAATGTGATCTTGTAAAAGGAACAGATGTTACTTCAAGGAAATCTCCATTTTAAAACAAGTTCCACCCAGCAATTGCATAGCTTTTCTTATAAGTGATAATATTGCCTTTTTTAGCTTAACTTGGGTTTATTGATGACAGAGCTCTTGAAAGTTGAATAATTGAAAAATAGCTAATTCTCCAGTTTCTCTTGGCAAATAATTCACATTTCTTTATATACCTTTGCCAGTAATCTAGACCATTCACCCAGCGTTGCTCCAGAGGTGCTGAATTGTGTCACATCCAGAATAAATTCATACTGTACCAAGTCACCAGTTTTTTATTTGATGGATAAGTCTTTCAGTGTCCTCAGCAGTATGAAGACAAAATAATTTCCCCAAAGCATAGAATCTGCAAAACTTGGAAGTATAGACTTGTTAATATGTCTAACATATGTAATATTTATTAATATGTATTAAATGAAGATACACAAGATCTCTGATAAAAGTTCTTGTTCAGGTTTTGAGCATGTTGAACAAGTCTTTCCTAGAAATGAAGAGGAAGGCTTTATGGGATCTTTGAGGCTCGTAACTTACATGCTAGTTTGTAAAGTTTGGGTGGGTGGAGTTTCTTATACATTATGGAAGCATCATCTTTATTTATCTAATGGCTATTTCATCTGTGCAGCTGTCTGAAGTCATTGGTTTCAAATATTGGGGTTTTCTAAAAAAAATGTTTTGTCACTTCTGAATGTGAAATAGGTATTTCTTAGTTCATATGCATGTATGCTGACATAAATATATGTTAAAACATGCCTTTAAAGGCTAATACTGACTCTATCATGCATTAACTCCAGTCTTTCTTATGGAATATGCTATACTGAGACACAAATACAGATGATTGCCAAGTCTGTGCTAAGGCTGACACAAAGCACAAACCAGAAGGTGAAATTTTCTTCAGAGCTTCAGATCTTTTTCACTGATCTCCCAAGCTGCCAGAAAGTACCTCTGCCATTCTCTACTAAAATCCAATTAACTATGAGGAATCCGTGGGTGATTCTTTCAAGCTTTCAACTGTCTTTGTAGTCGCCATCACAAACCGGGTAAACTAAACATGATGAAAATGTTGGTTTTCTTCCTACTTCTTATTGTCAATGCTAGCATAAATCAGCTTCACTGTAAGAAACAAACAAGCAAACAAAACCAGAAGTAAATACAGTGGTAATTGTGAACATTTGGAACATGAGTTATGGACATGGGATGCCAGAATCTTTAAAGAGTATGTTTTTATAGTACATAATTTTAAACAGCAGGACTGAGTAACAGTAGAAAAATTGTGTGACTTTTCTTGAATGATGTTAAAAGCATTACTAAACCTATCCATTTCCAAGCAAGTCAGAGTGACTTCTTCAGAAATTCAATACGTTTTTTTAAGCATTTTGTTATTGTTGAATTGTAAGGACCTAAAAATGTCGTTGGTATAAGCTGTTCTAACACTGTTTATTTGGTGGTAGCGGTAATTTATCTCAGATGAAAATCTAGCCTAAAATCTTTAGTGTTTTGTTTTGAGTTAAGTTGCACCATATTAATTATTGCCATCAAATAATATTAAGACGTGTTTAGGCTGTTGCCATCTAAATTTCAGCTATTACAATAGCATTTTTCTTATGTTAAAAGAAACAATTTCACCCTGTATCAATTCATGAAAGTTGCTGAAGTTTCCAAGTCAACAGCTTTGATGTTTCATGCTTCTAGCCTTTTTGCCATCAAACTGAGCATATGGCACTTGTATTCATTTTCAAGACCATTCTGGTCTATCTCCTTCCTGTTTGTCCCCTTGCCTTTGGTTCGTCACTTACACAAGCTTGTATCACCTACTCTTAGATTATTACAAAGACCCAATCATGCCTTGTCTCATATATATATATATATATACATATAACATATATATATATAATATGTATATATATATAGTTGTTATATATATATACATACATATATATATATACATATAGCTGCTCAGAGCTGGTCTCAATAGATAATAAAGGTATTATGCTTATATGTGCTTTTCAGATCCCTCTGTAAAACTCAAGGTAAAACTTTAGGCACTGCCTGACCTCCTCCCTGTTACATGCTTGTTGTCCCCCCACTTTTTGCCTATTGTCATGTATATTACACCTGAATTAGAATCATGGAATCAACCAGGTTGGAAAAGACCTTCCAGATCAAGTCCAGCCCACAAGCCATATCCCTAAGTGCCACATTCTCACACCTCTTGAATACCTCCAGGGCTGGGGACTCCACCACCTCCCTGTGCAGCCCATTCTAAAGCCTGACCACCCCTTCCATGAAGAAATTCTTCCTGATATCCTCTGGTGCATATTCACACAGCATTTCCATGCAACATTTTTTCTTTGGCTTCTTAAGCTTCTTGAGGTTTAGTGCTGTTGAGAGCAGGTCTGCTGTTTCCCAAGAAAGATTACGAGTTCTTGCATTTGTAGGGAACTCAGTTCAAAAGAGGGCTAGGGTAGACGTTGATACATAGACTTCATACTTGTGATATTAACTTTTAAGAAAGGATTTGAAATGGAAAATGTGTGTCTCTGCAAGCATCTTGTAATTATTCACTTATGATTGAGAAGGGGTTTTCCTCTAGGTCTTTTAACTAAGATGAAAGTAAACCTATCTTTGGTTTGAGCTATCACTTAGAACCAGAATGATTTCTGAACTTGTCTCTGTGTCCTTTAGAAATTATATACAATCATGTATGCACCTGTTGCCTTGCTTAATATAGGTATTCAGTGCAACATTTTCTGCCTATGTAGTGGTTTCAGAAAGTTTTCTTTTTCTTCTGTAAGTGTTTTAGGATGACAACTCAATTGCCATTAACTTCATGGGAAGCTGGATCAAGGCCATGCAAAATGGTCAGAGTTCCTAGATGAAAGGAAAAATAAATATATGGTCGGGAAAGTTGAAGATGTAAGTGGAAGGGGAAGCTGGCTCAGGCTTGTATAAGGTTATTGCCTTCTGTATGGTTTCAGGAAAAGATTAGCTGGAGGCTATTACTTATCTGAATAACTCCCTTCATAAAGTCTAGCCATTAGCTATGTGAGCAGGGAGCTTACAATGTTATTTCCCAGTGTTGTATTTAGTTAATGCAAAATGTACGCTGCCCAAGCACTGTTTTACAAAGTGGCTTGTTCATGACATGCAAGTATGTAGAAGATAGTATTTGGTGTGAAATACATGAGCACTGTTTGGAGTAGTGTACATTATCCAAGCCTCAGCACTCTGCCATTGTATCAGTCACTTCTCTGCTCCTGGAATAACAGCAGATTCTGACTCCCTAGTCCTGTGCCATGATTAAATAAGAATCTGTTTACTGAAGAATTTGTACAGCTGTAAAATTAAGCAGAACACATGTCCAGAAAAGTGAACGTCACATCATAAATAAAGAACAGTTTATTCAAAATCTCTCTGGCAGCTGATGAACCTATCAGGCACAAGAGGGCTTTCAGAACAGGAAATTTCTGTGAAGGACAGAAGCTAGTTTGGGATCCCTGATTTATCATTGCATGTTGTGTAGAAACAGCAGTGTGCTGACACATCTGCAGAGCTCAGTATTTGAAGCTTGTACAATTTGTAGTAGAAAACTAAAAAAAAAAAAAAAAAAGTAAAAAAAATTGCTCTCTGTTTGAGCTCTGCTGGCCTCTGATCACATAGGTAATGGAGAAATCCACTGACCCACGAGATGTTGCAGGAGGGAGGTCTGGTCTGAAGCCAGGACCCTGGGCTGTGTGTGGAAACAAAACCAATCTTCCCTGCCCTTAACAAATGTTTGTCAGCTGCAAACTGTCTAACCTGTGCATTGGGTCAACAAGAAGAGACCAGGACATAATTCCTCTCCCGTGTCCATTAGGAAGGTTGTGAGGAGGAAGCTGGCATCAGCAGTAGCACAAACTGAAGCATTCCATTGGCTCCTACAGTGCCAAAGGTTTGTGTTATCCTCGCCATCTGTGTTTATGGCAAAAGGTCTGTGTACATCAGATGTCCAACAATCCCCTCAAGTTGTTTGTGGCTATTGCTTAAAGCCATGAAAATGCTTCTGTTTTTTGGGGGTGTTTTTTGTTTTTTTCTTCACTGAAAAAAAATATGCAAGTTAAAATTGCTTGTTATTTTGAAGAAAATGAAAGCAAAACCTTTTCAGAAGGAAAGTACGAGTTTCCAGATGACCCCAGAATATTGAGAGAGACTTTGTGAAGGAGGAACGTATCGAGTTTCTTAGTGATGTGGTAGATGCTTTCATCTACATGGGCCTCTATCTCAGCCTGCCTGATTTTCCTTAAGTTGCTGATCTGTAGAAGTAATTGATTAATTTGACCAGGTGAGAGAAGTATCCTTAAAGCAGATTCCCCTATTAAAATGCTCCCTACCTTATGAGGAAAGCTGGAGACTACTGATACCCCTTTGTAACCAGGTAGGAAGGCAAAACTGGATCCTTAAAGTAGAGGGGAGGGAAACCCTGACATTTTCCCTTTCCTTTTTGAAGTTAGTACAGGCAGGCTTGACCTGGAAATATAATTCAGTCAATTCAAGCTTCTCCCTTGTATTTTAGCACACCTTTTCAATTCAGAGCTCCATGTCCAGGGTTCAGGTGAACATCAGCTTTTCTGCTGACACCTGAGCCAGGGAAAACTGCTCTAAGGCTCCAAACTCCTTTAGTTCAAGGCCTGTCAAGGAAGAACATTTCAGTGAAAGCTGCCTAGCAATGGGTTCAGACAAGCACTCTGATGGTAAAAAGGCCTCTACTGTCATTAGGAAACCAGCTGTCCTATCCAGACGAGAACAGAATACAGACTGGTTTAAGTGCTGAGATTAGCAGCATGAGTGTTTTGGAGTTTAGATACATTTTTTTCCTCTGAAAGATGGCTAAAGTAGCATATGAGCAGATTCTGTGCTTGTTATGAAAGGATTAGGTCCAGCTCTTTTATAGAACAAACTCAAACAAGACCAATCTATTTTGTTCATCTTTCATAAAAAGATTAAGGAGGCTGATTTATTATGTATTACAGTAGTCACACACCAGAAAATTCTTTCCAAAGCAAAGTTGTTGGTTTTTTGTTAATTAAAAAAATAAATAAATCTGCAAGCAGGAATGGACAGGAACTGCTACGTTCCTAGGCTTATCCAGTGTGAACACGTTAGGCTTCGGTTTAAAGGTGGCTGGCAACCTTTTGGCAGGAGTATTATTTATTTAATTAATTGGTGTAGAAAGAACAGTTGGGCTTGTTTTCCCTCTCTTTGCACTAAAGAGCTTTTGCCTCTTGCATGCTCCATCACTTCTTACATACTGTCTTTGCAACCTACTCCCTTTTTGCCTGTGTATGATACTTCTTCAATTTGGTGAACCAAGATGAATTAGCAGCAAGCTGCCTCTCTCTGACTCTTAAGATTCTCCAGGAGATCCCATAGTTTTATTGCTGGGCCATTAAGAAGTTTTTTGATTAAAACTTCTCTGCTGGATTCTGGCAAGCAGCAGTTTCCATAGCTCAGTAAGTTTTGGACACAACAGCGTGGTCAGCAGTGGTTGCCAGAGAGGCTGAGACACCCCAGAAATTCAGTGTGGAGACAGAAGCCCTTTGGGGAAGTGCAGGGGGCGGGAATGGGAGAATTACAGGTTTGAGGATTTTGTCAAACCTTATAAAACCTGAAAGTCCACGTGTACTGAATGTATTGATCACCGCTGAGGTACGGGAGGTGCTTTTTTTCAAGAGTTATCTCACTCCTAATGGACACCAGGAGCAGAAGGAAAAGCTCAGAGGGGTAGGCACAGTGAGCAGAAGGAAATCATTATGCTTTTTTTTATTCTTATCAGTTCTGCAACTTAAAACTACCCTGAAGAGACATGTTTCGACAGAGCTCTTCACACTTTCAAACAAAAGAGCTTTTCTCTCTCCCTCTCTCCCTTCCTTTCCCCTCAACCTCCCCGTAATCTCAATGTATGGCTGGAGAAAAATGATTGCAGTCATTGTTTGGCAACAAGAATCGCAGATTCTTTTCTGGAAACAAGTTGGGTCAGGTTCACAAGTATGCACAGAAAGAAAGAAATAAGAAAGCTCCCTGGCCAGATAAATAACTCACTTTTGGAAGATGCTTCACCAGTGTTCCTGCTGTTATATAACAACCTCAGCCAAGATCCAACTATTTCATATTTGCTTAAGCAACAGAGTCGTACAGTGAAAACATTACTGTGCTGTGTTAGTTGTTTAGTCATTGGTACTCAGAGAGGTGATACGCTAACAGAAGTATGCAGTAACAAGCATCTAAAATGTAATGTTTATTGGCTTTGCAGTAAATAAGGTGAAGGTACTAACTAATTTCTGCTCCTAATTTAATTCATGTTGCAAACATGAACCTGAGGACAGAAGTAATTTCTCATTGCCTGGATACTCTCGCTGACCCTATGCATGTTTACATATAGACAAAAGAAACCAAATTTCTGCCATAGATTGATGGGGGGAAAGAAAACAACTATCGTTTTGTCTCAGTGTCATGACAAAGGTTTCTAATGTAACTTAATGTGAGTATAAAATTTGGTGCTGGTTAGAGCAATAAAGTAATTAGATGTTAAAAGGAGCAAATATAGTCTAATGGTTAAAAGCCTAGGAGTGGGAATCAGGCCAGCTGTGGTTCTGCTTCCATTCAAGCATGCTGTGCAACTTGGAGTAAGTCAATAAACCTTGCAGGGCTTCAATTCGACCATCTGTAGAATGGGAATAATAAAAATATTATTCCCTGTCTCCCCAAACTGCAGTGAGCCATTGAGATGAGTATTGAGTCAGAGTGCTGTGAGTTGAGAAAAGACAGATTTAAACTTTCCCAAAGTTCAGAAGTTTGCTTCCAGTTCACTTCTATTGGGGAGGCTTAACTCCACGTTTGCAATTGTAAATGTTTTCCTCCCACCTATGTAGCTGGTAGGCTTCTCTTGGCCCGGTGTGACCACTCAGCCGACAAAATGCATTTATGTCCACGACAGTGTCATTATGAGCCAAGGAAGTATGTTGCACTTTGGAAACTGGGGCAACAGGGAGAAGTATGTGCAGCTGAGGATGAAAAGCTGAAGTGAAACCAAGGGACTAGTAGTTAAATTCTTTACATATTTCAGAGACCTCTCAAACAATTCACTCAAGATCCTGCTAATCCAAATCTCAAGAGCCCGAGCTGTATACTGCTAATTATTACAGCATCTTTCTTCTTAAAGTTGTTTTGCAACTCTTGGATGGAATGTTCTCTAGAGCCCAGACATCACCAAGACTTATCTTTGTGCTTAACTCTGTGCACCCTGAGAAATACCGACAAGGTGGTATATGTGGTTACTCTCCTTCATCTTGGTTAGGGTTTAAATGTACACAGTAAGGCAACAGCTGAGACACAAGAAACCCTTAGCCTTACTAAATTATCTTTGAACCATTTTAAACTATAAATTGCTTTTCCTTTTAACTTAATCTCTGATTGTCGGTCATAGAAACAGAAGTGCTGAAATACAAGTCCAGGCTTCCTGGTATATTTAGCTCAACATCCAGATCCCAGATAAATTCCAGAAATGATTCCAACTGTTTGTTTGCTTATTGAAAGTAGTTTCCAGATCTCTAAGTAGTTCAGAAGGTGAAACAAACAAATATGCCCATTTGCATGCACACGTGCACAGAATATCCCCAACAAGGTAAAGAGGGCAGAATGTTTAAAATGCAACAGGAGCCCAATTCAGTAAAGCTGCAAAGACCACAACAGTTTTGACATCCAGCCTCTTCATATTCTAAAATTGAAATTTCTCATGTCTTTTTTATATTATATGCAAGCCAGAAAGCCAAAGAGTAGCAAAATTCTTTTGTAAAATGTACATATTCTCAGAATATGAATTCTTTAGTTTTGCACTCAAAATTGTTTGTAAAAAGAGATATACAAATATAACATATTTTACTTTTTCCTGGCTTTGGGGGCTAGCAGTGAGATTTTTTTCACTTAGCCCTCACTAAAAGTCTGCTGTATGGACAAAGCTTACAGTGTGTTGTAAACAGCATGTTCAAATCAAGACTAAGCCAGTCCTCTTGGTCCAGCCAAAGCCATAGGGTGCTTGAAACTCCAATCTATAGCAATATTGGAAACAAACTACTGCACAGTAGATTTTAAAGACTTTTTCTTTTTCATATTACTCTTTGATGCAAATTCATTTTCTTTTAGCTACACAATAGGGTGAAAAACAGGAGGCAAAACAAAAGGAGGAGGAAAAAATCGTTTCAGTTAGAGAATGACCTTTTCATGGTCTGAAGTTCATGATGCTGCAAAATAGTGAATTTAAAGAAGTTTTAGATTACTAAGTTGGTAAAGATTGTTTTTTTTATATGCCCTGAAATTATTTACTTCTTAACAGAGCTTTAAGAGTTGAGAAGTATTTTATTTTACACTTGGCAAAATGGCAGCCTCAGCCCTGAAAATCATCGTTGTAGGTGCCTCAAGGCAATTTTAAAGTTCTGAAATGACTTATAAGATTTTTTTTCCTGATCTAATATGAAAAGTTTTAATCCTTAGTTTGTGCATGCGTATTCTGTAACACTCAGTAAAATCTTTGGGAATTCTCCATGTAGTAAGTTTCCCATGAAATTCCGAAAGCAGAGTTTTGCTTTTCTTATCTTATTGTCAAATGATTAAATATTTTTTTTTTTTTTTTTTTTTTCCTTTTAAAGCAGTAGGAGTTTAACACCCAGTCATCTGTGTGCCACAGGAGTCAGGAAATATCAAGGCTCACAATTTACTAAAAGACATTATCTTTTCTGCTTTAGATTGACAAAACTTAACAATCATCTGATTGACTGTTTGTTTTTCAGTATACGTCTTGGTCACTGACAGAGCTCCGTACATCCTCTGTATAACTGTGGCAGGGCTCCAAGGCAGGATTTGGCTATCAGTTTATTCACTAAATTTTTCATTCAAAATCCCTCTTGAGCTTTTCAGTATGGCTCAAATAAATTATTAGTTGGCTTAGAGTGCTGGCTGTAAATGTTTGGGCCTTTATTTGAGCATTTAAAAAGGCCTGGGAACTATTTCAGGGAAAGTATTATTAACAAATTCTATGTGATAAAAATCTACTATTTGTTTTGGTTTTCAACCAGGCTTTTTTATTTGGGGGGAAAGGCAGGGAGGAGGTTGGTGGCAATGAGAACCATACACATCAGAAACAGTGTCATAGTTGCACAGAGTGGAGAGCCCGTCTAGAAATCAGGATTTCAAACATGATGTATAAACCCCTTTAGCCAAGGAGGGAGATTCCCAGGGATGGCGGAGGAGCGCCTACAGCAGCTAGGCAGGCGGCCTGGGGAGATGTTCATGTAGGAAGCAAAGGTACAAGATTTGTTAAAGCATCTCAGAGTCAGCAGGCATGCCCTCCTTTCCAGGAAATAATTGTTATCCATACTGACTGCTTAAAGGCAAACTTGAAAGCATTGCTTTGAAGTGAGCAGAGCATCCTGAGCAAGATTCACTCAAAGGACAATGCTCCCAGAGTTTTCCAGAATTGCCCTGCATTTCCCTTGTAGCAGTCACCAGCACCTTCTCCTGGTCTGTGTTAAATTACCTCTACACGGTGTTTCTGCTGATGTGTTAATTTAGTCAGGTGTGGTTGTGAGTCAGCATCAGCAAGACCAGTAGTGTTGTGGAGCTGAGTGTTATTCCACACAGGTTACAGAACTTGCTGCATTTCCTCTTGAGCTGGGATATTCTTGGTAAACTCTTGGTAAGCCAGAGTTTGATACAGTCCCCAGGAGACAATCAGGGCTAAGATTTTTGACCCACATCTCATAAAACCACATGACCGGCTCATACTGTTTTCTTCCCCCCCTGTATTTTCCCTAGTAATCAGATCAATATGTACAGGACTGGCTTAACAAATTGGGCTATAGGATCAAGATGGTTTCTTACATTACCAAAACTGAACAACCCAGGAGTTTAATGGAAAATTTTCACCTCTGCTAATTTGATGGATTTCTGTTTCCCATCCATTTCCACAACTAGAAGACCTGGTGAGGCTTTTTATCAAAGGTTGAAAAAGTAGACTAGCATTGACACTAATTGACTGTTCAGACTGAAGCACCTCCAGGGCTTTAATGCTCCTGGGGCTGATCCTAAAGTAAATATGTTGTTGATAAAAAAAAGTTAATTATTATGATTCTCTACTGTGCTCCTGCTCTATTTAAAGTCTATGGCAAAGGTCTCACTGGTTTAGAGGACACCTATCCTGCCATATCTTCATGCAGTGATCCCAAAAGAGAGCCTGCTGTGGAGAGCTGATGGACAGGGCTTGCTCCCTGCTCAACTCGGGCAAAGCCAAAGGTAGCGAGATGTGCTGGAGTCACCCGAGGACCATGCTTGGGTTCTTGGCAGTCCCCTGGTTTTGCAGCAC
Organism: Oxyura jamaicensis; assembly: GCF_011077185.1. NCBI lineage: Eukaryota > Metazoa > Chordata > Aves > Anseriformes > Anatidae > Oxyura > Oxyura jamaicensis. Next base: position 27,631,297 of record NC_048897.1, read on the forward strand.
TAGCAGTTGCAGTTCTGTACAGAGAAAAACAATTTGCCTCTCCAGGGATTTCTGCTGGAAAGAGCTGGTTAGAGCCACTTACAGAAACAGGAAATTCTTCAGTTTTGTAAATGATTTTAAAACTGATAGCCCTAATGACAGGCATTTCTTTGGGGGCTGTCTCCGAAGTGCCTCCCAAGTGAGCAGGCACTTGTGTCAACATCTCGGGAGCAGCGTGCGAACGGTAAGTAGAGGCTGCACAGTGTCGAGTTTTGTCATGGGGGGCATTTTTATTCACAAAGAAAGAAAGTCTAAACACCCCATCTCATAGTTTAGATAGAACTGGCAAAAATAGCATTTTGGACAAAAATGGAAGTCCCATGAGAAACTTCTGTTTTGTCACATGTGAGCAACACTGCTCTGACAGCATCTTCATTAAATCCTTTTTTTTGCGATCATTGATTTAGACTTTTCCATTGTGTTAAGCATTTTAATCCCAGGACATTGAAATGCTGCATTTAGACTGTTTTGTAGTCTTTTATTCATTTTAGGCACATTGGGATTGTGGCATGATTTTTCCTTCTGTTTTTAAAATGAAATATTTCAGTATTAGCAACATTCATTATGAAGCTAACACCATTTACATGTTTCCAAATTAAAGTAGTTCGGAATTTCCATGTGAAATATGACAAAAAGAAATTGTGATATGCCATAATTTCCCATACAACAGAACCTCTGTTTATTGACAGAGGCAAGTAATGACAGTCCTCTTTTCTGGTAACCAAAAATGTGGTATTGAAGCCAAGTAATGAAGCATGTTTTGTCTCCCATGTAAATATCTTTTGGGATTTATTATGTGTACTCACCTGCTTGTTCTTGGGCATTGGGAGTGCTTCAGATCCTTACAAAATCTTAATGAGACATTTCCCATTATAAGACTTCGTTTTAGTTGTGTACAATTTTAACTATCTGATCTGGTGTTTTCCATTTTGGATATCTCAGACTGAAGGTTTAGGGAATGTTTCAGCTGAAAAGCTTTAACCATTCCAAGAAGAAAGTTAGGAGGTGACACTATTTGCCCACATTATTGTGATTATTTTTTAATCTTGTTAGCGTTTCCGTGAGGTCCCTGTTTACATCCACATTTTGGAGTGAAGACTTGCAATTTGTCTGCAAGTTGTCGAAATTTCAGGTTCATTTGTTCTTCTTTAAAAAAAAAAATAAAATAAAAAATAATAAAAAAAAAACTTTTGGCTAAAGAAAGAGCCTCTAAAATCACACATTCTCAGTAATGTAAAAATAAATAAAACAAAATAAGTTGGTGTTACAATATTTGTCTTCTGAAGGGAAAGTAATATAATATGTTGTTCTTTCCTTTTTTAATAAAACAAATACTATAAATGTTCTTTTTTTCCTTTATTTGTTGAGAACTTGTGAACTGCAGGTCAGATATTTAGAGAAATCTATTAAGTGATTATTTACTTTTTTTTTTTAAGCGCAAGTTTGTTGTTTCTGTGCTGTTTGCACAAGGAACTCTGCAGAGAAATAACAGAATCTAGACTTCCTTCCCAAAACAGGAAATCAAAATATAGGAGTTTTTTTTCCTATGTTTGATTTTTCTAAAGCTTCAGGCAGCAAAGCCACCGGTCAGTATTGCTGTGGAACATGTATGTTTGCTATACAAGATGTTCTCCCCCTGCGTGCCCAAAGGCAGAACATGACTCTAATGTTTGAGCTTGCAAATTCAGATTTGAGTACAGCCTTGTAGTTAGTAAGCACAGGGTTAATGAAGGAAGATGATGTTGATTTGAACTTGAAAACTTTGGTTCATTTCCTAGCTTTTGCCCCAGATATTTTTTGTGTGAGCACAGGCAAGACATTTAATCCCTCTGTATCTCCGTTCCATATGTATAAAACAGGAATGAAAATACGAGCTTTGTTCCACCCCTGTTCTATCTCATCTATTTCACTCACACATTTTTCAAGGCAAGGGCAGTGCCTCTCTGTGGCATGCAGCTCGTGGCCCATCAGGGCTCTGACCTCAGGCAGGGCCCTGAGGCACTGGCAGGGAGCGCCAATATCGCAGCAGATGGGGCTAGGGCACAGCTCTGAGCCATCGCAGATGCTGCTGCCTGAATGCTGGTGAAGCCCATGGCAGCTATTTTCACCTGAGACCAAGCTCAGCAGTTTGGCACCGTGACTGGGTTTGCCATTAGGTATGCGGGGCTTTACAGCTTGGGGCCACGCTCGTATTTAGGGCTAGTTTTTGTCCATCTTTGGAGGGTTTACTCTGCAACTGGTACTATATTAGAGCTGGTTCATTGTGGTATCTACCCTGCTGCAAACAAAGTTTAGAAAACTGAAAAGAAGGTTTCTTTAATTAACCAAAAGCCAGAGCGCATAGTCTACTTGATATGAAAAATAGACCAAGTTGTAGTGGTATTCGTAGCCTGCTGGAATGGTTGGTTGTTTTGGAAAAAAAAAATGTTTTTAGAGGAGACTTGCCAAGAAACTGTTCTCTCAGGAAATGATAAATGGCAGTTTTGAGACTTAAGTGGCCTGTACTGTATGTATGTGTCTTGGTAACTGCTGACTCAATCATGTGTGCTCCTGATGGCTCCCACATTCGCAGCATAGGGAATTTACAGTCCTAATTCACAAACTCATTATTGTCCTGCAGTTCAAGACTTTTACACATGGTCTCAGGATTGTTTTATCTAAAACCAATGCAAACAAACATATTTTAAATTACACTTCAGATAACCATTTGGTTATTATTAATTTTACAGTGTATGCTAAAAACCTTGCAGTTTGTGTTCCACAAGTAGTTTCTCAGAATACATTCTGCCAGGTTAGGCTTTTTTTTTTCTTTCTTTTTTTTTTCTTTTTTTTCTTTTTCTCTCTTCCCTGCAGCATGTTTTCTATGAAGCTGTGCAGTTTTAGGAAATTTAATGGAGAAATGAAAAAATGGCTAGACTTTGCATAGCACGAATATTTGTTAAAAGAGTGAAAGAAAATGCTGTCACTACATTGCTGGGAAGGAGGGTCTGCCTGAAGCAACACACCATTCAGTAATGTGAGTTGGTTGCCATTACAATGGGGATATGTTGTGTGCAAATGCATAAGCCTTTGGAGTGTCCTCTTCTAAATGCTAACAGTGATCCTCATTTTCAGGCCATTTATATTACCTTAATCCCGTTGACATCAATAAATTTACTCCTCATTTACTCTGGGGTGAAAGAGAAGCAAATTGGGACTATTGTCTGTGTAGGAGACATTGTTGCAAAACATGTCTCATTCCCCAGTCACAATGGAGGGAGAGTTTCATGGGATACACAGAGCTCAGGGGATTTTTCCTCTAATGTTGCCTAATGAATCTGTCTGAAAAGGGCCATGCAAATAGCAGAAAAATTTTGCATATACATGTCCGTGAAAATCTATACTGTGCTTGTCAATTTGCAAGATGAAGTAGGGATCTAAGAATTTGGAGATGATTTTATATAAAGTGAATCAAATGATCTTGTTAGAATTCCTAGGCACCTCACAAAGAATTGGTGTATTTGGTTATTTGCATCCTTGAAAACCTTTTTAGCATTCACGTGGGAGGCAGTTGTGAAAATGCAGAAAGCTTCAAAGAGCCTTTGCTCCTGTTCTTTGTTGTTCCTGAACAAATTCGTCTCCCGCTCCTTGTTTAATTACCCAGCTGTATGGTGCTGTCGATGCGGAGAGGCTGAAACAGCTCCATGGAGAACCCTGCCCACGCCATCTGCCATTCACCGAGTGCTCCTCTCCTGGGGTGGAAGCAATGTTCCTTTTATATGGAGGAAAGCATGAAACCTTGGAGCGCATTAAATTGAAGCAAGTACCTATCCAAAGTAACTTTCTGCTCAGCAATTTACCAGTGAGAAATGTGAATTTTAATTGCTGCCTGTCCAATTAGAAGAGGCATGTGAAATGCAGGTACCGCTGCCCCTTCTGACCAGTTACAAGCTGGTTTGCAGTTCATATAAAATCAATTCTTTAAGTTTTGTATAACGTTATTCCTGAGATCTTTTGTTCTGGAGAGCAGAAAGTCAAGAAATAGCAGTAAGAGCAGCCTAGAAGCAGGCTTATCTGTCAAGTTGGTGACAGCATTCTTGTATGTATTCGTAGCTTGAAAAGCCTAACAGTATACGGCACATGTGTACTCATTTGTACATATTGCATCAAGGTTTCTGAATAGAAATGACAGGCAGAAGAGTAATGAAGGATGTCAGGTGTGGCCCGGTAAGCAGTGATGAACAGGTGTAAATGCAGACCCTGAGCCAAAGGCAGGCAAGAATTAACACTGCCTTCCTGAGCTCGGGGAAGCACCACCACTGATGAGCATCACTGAAAAGCAAGCAGGGACTGTCTGGGGAGAACTGCAGTGGCTGTCAATGACTTCAAATAGGAGCTACATCAGTTAAAAAATATGAATGTCGACCTTGGTGTTTGAGTTCTGGCATAATTTTATGTTCATAAATAGCACCTATGAAGTGAATAAAAATGAAATTATTTGTCATTTCTCACATTTGCAAGTTTTGCTGTGTCAGGCACTACTATATACAATGAGAGATGAAGAAATGTAGTTTACATAAAAGTCAGAACATAGCTTAAATCTAAAAATAATGTTAAACTTCACATTTCAATAATTGTATCTGATTATTTCTTCTACTCATCCAGACCTTCTAGACCGTCTTATTGTGCCCAGCAGTGGGGTATTGCAGTCTTTCACCCTTAGAGAGTTCAGAGATCGAGTATATTTGCAGGCTTGCCCAGCCCTGCAGCACCAGAACGACAGCTCCAGCAATGTAATGATGTCCGTCTCCTGGGGTGGCTGATATAAAACCTTTGCCATGAGCAATGACCCCCGAGTGAGTGAAGTGCATAATTAGTACAGGTGTTCACTGTATGAACAATAGCAGTTTTAGGCTCTGGAACTGTCTGCAAAGATTGAGTTTGTGTCATTTTCTACACATGGAAAGTTTCTTTGTCCAGCATGGATACGCAAGCCCTAAATTAACCGTAGAATTATAAATAGACCGTGGTTACAATACATGAGCAGAGAAACCTCGTTTTGACCTCTTGTATTGTGTAGTCGCTGTTACGGACAGAAAGCTACAGACTCAGCTGTGACTGGCAGTTCATTTACTGCTTCTGCAGAAGATCAACAGCAGAACAGAGGATGGGCAGGAGTTGTAAAGAGTTGTACCTGGCCTACTCTGCAAAATAAACCTGTGTTACATGGGGTCAGAGCACACAGAATTATCGAACCCAAGTGATGAGACAGTTAAAGGCTCAAAAACTGGGTTCACGTATACTTCCTCACAAATATATGGGGCTTCGTAACAGAAAGGCTTGCTTGGGAGCAGAGGGCACTCGGGTAAAGGAGGCGTCAAGCAGCTCGCAGCACTGCTTCGCAAATGAGTTTGAGAAAGTTTGAGCTATGTGAAATACTCATGTTGAAATGTTTCCCTGGAAAATGACACTTACCCCTAGGCCTTGCGACCATTCCGTATAGAGGAACGGCCTTGAACCACTGTGACTGAAACTGGCTTCATTAGCCAGAGGCTTATTTTGCTATTGTACTCGTGGCTCTGTTGTGCTGCAGCAAGGGGAAAGGATCAAAATAAAGTGATATTTGTGATGATGTGTCTGTATGTCTGCACATCATCTGCAGGCCGTGGATTTATTAGTTTTTCAGTCAGTATAACTGTTATATAAATAATGCCTATCAGAGAACTGGTCACACGTGGTCTTCGCACTTGCACATGTACACTGCAAGTTCTGGCTGAGCCAGAGGGGAATAAGTGCAACCAGACCCCCTCTGCCTTCTCTGTAAATCAGCTCCTAAAAGGCAGCATCACGGCAGATGTCAGACACTGGCATCTTTGTGACAGTCTGGTCCCACCTAGAAAGATGCCCTGGCGTGGTTACTGTGGGGCTTTCAGGCACTGTGGATGCTGTTCCTGGTTCTCAGCTGTCATCTTCTGCAGGACTTCATGCAAGTCATTTCACCTTCTGTTGTTTCCATTTCCTCAGTTGTGAGTAGTGTGTATCGTAAAGCCTTCTGAGGCTTTATGGAAACAGAAGCACTTGGTATGTTTATCATTTTCATTATTCCCATTGTTGCTCAGCATCTATCTTAAAACTTAAATATAATTTGAGAAGATTATCTCTTGATTTGAAAAGACTATTGCTTTTAAAGACTATAAATCAACAGTGTAGGAACTTTAAAGTAAAAAGGAGCAACTTACACCTGAAAGGAACTGTGATGCTTGAGGCTGAATTAAACTCCATTCACTTTTCAGAGCAGATGTGTCAGAGCTAAAATTGTTAGCTGAATTACACAAAGTCATCTATGAAAATGGATGAAAATGTCTTAGTTGCATCAGAATAATGTTAGCACCTTTTTTTCAGTGGTTAGGGGTGAATGAAATTGTCCAGTGACTAGCTGATTGCTCTCTGTTGAATGGGAAAAAAAGCTACTACTTAGAGACTAGCAGAAGAAAGAAAACAACTCTGTAGTAACTTCTTTCACTTTTTCAGAGAAAATATGCAGAGGGAAAATAAGAAATGCCTGCAGCTAAACCAATTTGTGCGGCAATATTCAGATCTTCCAAGTGCAGCAGGGTCTGGCTTCTGGGAACACAAATGATCAATCTCTGGGAGGAGCAGGCTGCAGCTTGCTTCAGAAAGCAGGGCGTTGATTCTCTGATGTGCCCTTCCCAGTGTGCCACATCCAGTGAGGGCCTTCCTGACTGATGCCCGAGCCCAAATTGGTGCCTCTGTGGCGATGAAGATGAAATACTTTAGGTGAGAATTAGTAATGTTTCTCATCCCTGGTAGTTAATGAAGACTGTTGTATGTTGTCATCATACTGCTACTCTTTCTTTCCTATCTGTGAACGCTGTTGGGTGTTACTGGGTGCTGTGTAACAGATGCTGCCTTCCATCTCAGAGAAGGTACATTTTGTTATTCATCTAACAGGGGCTAGTACAGCCCTTAATAGCAGGGGCTTGAGGGCAGCTACGTATTCATGCTCTTCCTTTGTGCAACTGATAACAGTTCTGGTGGGGAGGGGAGGGGGGCATAGAGGAGAGAAACATCGCAAAACTTTATGTGCAAGACTGTCACCACCTCTGCCTGAAGGATTTTCCAGTATTTCATCATGTCTAGACTATATGTACTGTGTTATCTTGTGCAGAAGTCTCCTCTATCATAGGATAAAATTACAAAGCCCAAATCCTTTTTGTTTTGAACGGTAATGATCATCATTATCTTAAGAATGAATAATCCAGGCTACTGCCTATGAACCAGAAGAATAGCAAGAGATGGATGCACATCTAACATCTGGAGTTGGGCAGATCATTTAATCTGCAAGCCTGTCATGATGATTAATCAGCTAGGAAAGACTGTGAGCCTTTTGCTTCCACCACTGAGCTGTTGCTTATACTGCCAATAGATCCACTTTTGAGTCGTGGTTTACCAGTCCAAATAAATGCCCGGTCTGGCTATATTCCTAGAAGAAGCTATTGACAAAGAAAAGCACTAAGGATTTTTTGTTATCTTTGTCATCCATTACATTTTTCAAACATGTTATTTTATCAGAAACATTTGTTTACTTTTGAAGTCATTATAGCTTAAAATGTTATGGAGAAGAGCCTTGATATTTTAACTGACTCAAAACCAGAGGGAAACCTGCAGTTGAACCAATTTGGAAAGTTAACCCATGCAGCACTTGTCACTGGCAGCAGCCAAGTGATCTGTCTCTCCATTTTCAAAATGAGTTGAGCTCCTGAAGTATTAGAAGATTGGCTTAAAGACAACATAGGGTTGTATTTAAGGGAAAAAGGGAAAAAAATATATTAGTTTTTAAAAACTGTTTTCTGAGACCTTGATGTACATTTAAGACCTGTTTTCAAGGTTTTCCCTGCAATAAGTCTGATTTAAAGCTAGCTCTGGAAATTGAAGCTGATACTCTTTCATAACTGGTTAGCTCCAGAACTTGGGATTGGAAGAAAAATGTCCAATGCTACAAAACGCAGAACAAAATAATCACTTAATTTCCCCAAAATTCAATTGGCAGAGCTGTTGAACTCCTGCAGGCATGGGTAATGACTCTGTATGACCCATGAAATTTGAGTGAAAACCCTTCTTCATTAGCAGTTGGTTGCCTTTGTTGGAGTTTTGCTTCTGGTATCCATAAGATCTACTAGTGTGCCTTTATGAATAATGCCATGACAGCCAACAGGCAGTTCCTTTTCCTTTTAAACACGGGTTTCCACTGGTAAATATATTAGGTTCTATTTCACTGGTAGGTTATTTGCTGGCTTGTGATTGATTGCCTCTGCCTCAGCTTCTTGAAGTGGTCAGGAAACAAATGAAATGCAGCTTTTGAGTGTCCGAGGCAACTAGATTTTGGAGGGTGCAGAGCACGTGCATCTTCTCTGGATTTCAGTGGTGTTGCTGGATGCTTAGCTTTTCCACAAAACGAAAGGTTTATTATTTTTCAAGCATTCTGAAGGAGATTTTTCCAAGGGTATGATTTCAGCAGAAGTGAATGGAAGTTAGAAGGGGAGGGGAGGGGAGGGGAGTGAGCTCACAGACATTTTTATCACTGATAAACTTCACCTCTGATCTTTGTGCAGGCCCCTGGGAAAGAAAAGTGCCTTTGGATTGTTTGTGGTTTTCTTTTGTTGTGCTGGGTTTTCCCACTGAAATGTTCTGTCTGTGTGTTTGTAATGCTTAATGCAACAGTGAAAATAAGAGACAGCCTCCTTTCTGAGGAACTAACTCAGGCATACAGCCCTGGTTTTGTGTGTTCAGAATGAGTGCAAACTTGCCACCTTATTTATCACTAGGATTTCTAACCTGCGAATGCCATGGCCCATAAATGACTTCTCCATAATAATATTTATCAAAGTATTTCTGGTCTAATTATTCATGCTGAGCTTGTTCTCTAAAAATTTCTCTTGAAATAATCTTTTTAAAGATTTTTCTTTTGAAAACAAATTCATGACCACATCAAACAGAGATTCATGTTGCCGTTGGTTTAATTACCAGCAGCAGCCCTCAGGGAATCTCAAAACTCGCTGTTTTTATAATTGCTTCTCTCTCTCTTTCACTCCCCCACTCCTTTTTCCCAACTATTTTTGATTGCTGCAGAAGTCATCGTATGGTTATTAATTTTGTAAGCTCATTTTAGGTACAAAGGAGTTTTATGTCTTTTCTACCCATATAATAACTATCAAATCACAAATAATGAGTAGATTACGATGTTAAAAAAAGAACTGTCTAAAAACCTTTTTGAAAAAATGATTGAAGTGATCTTGTTCTTTAACATTTCAAGTAAAAAGCAGACAGTTGTGCCCTTCCCTACTCATGCCATCCCATCCATTTGTGATATTTGCCATCCAATAGAATCTCCCACACAGAACTCTTAAGGCATGCTGCAAACTATTAAAGATGCTTCATTTCATGTGACCCTATTTCCCCCCACCCTGTGCACAGTTTCCAAAAGGGAGGCCTCAGGCAGGTGCCATCATCATCTGTGCCTGTAGCACCTACATTCCCTCCCTCCAGCTCCCTTCTGCATAACGTCCATTGTCCTTTCTGCCCGTTCCTTGCACTGCTCTGATGTTATTCACCCCTACCTTTAAGAGACACATTCAGTCAGACAAAGCATGTGAACTGCTGCAGTGGGTTCAGGTACACCAGCAACTGTGGAAGTAAAGCCAGCCAACAGTTTTAAAGACGACCCTTGATTTTCAGGTGCTTGGCATGAGGTGTATCAAGGGACCTAATGCCAGCAGAAGCAGGTTCCTCACTCTGGCCAAACTCGGGCACACCACACCTTACTACCTGTGCCATTTCCCTGAAGCAAGAAAGGAGTGAGAAGAATTTTCAAAGTGCTAGTGGTGACATGCAGCAGCACAGCACTGCGCTGCAGTAAGTTGTGCTCCCATTTTCAAGCTTTGCATACACTGAGCTTCATTGTTCTCAATTTCCTTTAGCTTACTGACAGTGCACAAAGTTGTGGTGAATTAACTGAATTTGTTCTTGTCTGCCTGCTTTGGGCAGGGAAGTAGGGCTGATGTGGCTGTGCCATAGCTGAGGTATACGTTTAGTTTCCACTGTAAGACAGCATTTGTGTCTGCTCTAAGATCCATAACCTGTGGATGAGTCTCACTTTCTATTCCAACTGGAAAACACTGTGCACCTCATCTGGCTTTATTACCTTTGAAAAGGCGTGTGGATGCCTCATTTGAGTGAAGCGAGAAACATTAACATAAGCAATGCTGACCTAACTCAATGTGATGCATGGCATATTTGCTTTAAAAAGAGCTGCAGCCTCAAATGTGTTTTGAATTAGGAGAAGTGTTTTAGAGAGAGAAAGCAAAAAAGGAACCATTTCTTAGCAGGCATCTGAAAAATAACAGTTCAGAGGAAGGAGGAAAAATGTATTTCTAACAGTGAGGGATTATGAGCGTATATCTTATTCTTTGTTTTTTAAAAATAAAATCTTGGCAACTTCAGTGCATACATACTATAATGATCCAGAACTAGAACAGCTACTCAATGGTGAAATTATCAGCAGTACTCCAGCAAGAGGTTATTAGTCATAGTCCCAGTATCATAGGAGAGCAAGAGCCAAGGATTCAAGAAACAAAACATTCCCCTTTGGAGAGAGGTCAAGATTAGTCAGTTTTGTTTTGTTTAACTGGTGATGGTGGTGGGGGGGGGGGTTGGTTTGGTTTGGGGGGTTATTTTTCTGTATAGAAGAGTTTTGGACATATTTTTATGTTAGTTTGGTGTTTTACTTTTTTTGAACCCTGAAGTGTTGTTAATATGCCACTGTTCCACATTTGAAACAAGAATCTACAGCTAGGAGAAAGCTGTTGTCTGATAGCCAAATTCCTGACAACAAAAATATGGAGTGATATTCAGAGGCTGTACTGCCGTGATTAAACCCAGTAAAGAGAGTCCTCCAGAGGCAAGTACCACAGGGAGTTTTCTTCACATCTGTGGAACTGAAGCATCTGAAAAATAAGTGCCTGTTAGCTATACAGCATCTTTCTTTCCCCTGAAGATAGGTATTGGGGTGCTCAGCCAGAAGGGCACAGTGTAGGAACATCTTGGTGAACACAAAGGTGATTGGGAGTCAGAAAGCAATCAGTTCTACAAACTCCTTTCTAATTAGAAAACTGAAAAGTGCTTTGAGATCTGAAGATCTGCCTAGGGCAGGAAAGATGATATTTAAGGTTTTATTAGAGCTGTTCCTTCCAAGTTAAAGATGTTCAGCAAATCTGCAGCCTGGCCATTAACTTCACTGCCTCAGTTTTCCCTACTTCGTAATAACAATAACAGTAGCTATCAACTGCAACATGGTGCCATGGTGCTGTATAGATAGGCTAAGGTTCTCAGGGCTTTGGATATAAGATGCGCTAATTACTGCCATTTATTCTATAACTGTATCCAAACTATTGCATAAAGATAAATTGTTGGGGTTTTTCAGTTTTTTGTTTTGTTTTGTTTTTCCGTTTTGTTTTGACCAATACTTTCCTTAATTTTCTTGTTATCTTGAGCTTCTTCAACATCCTCCATAAAGCTGGATTTCCATTTAAGCATACTTTGGGAAACTGTTTAGGATGATGGTGCTAGATGGATGCCCAGTCATTTTTGTGGATACATTAACTCTCATACTTTTGGTATCTTTGGAAAGAATCCCTCTCTTCTTGCCAACTTGTATCTTATTTTTAAATGAAAATGGAAGAAAATTGTGACTAGCGAAAGAGATGTCATTTCCTGAAGGTGGGGCAATAGTAAATGAGGATAAAGAAATTCTTGAAAAATCCAAAGTATTCTATTAATAGGATAGGGGGATTTTATCTACTTCATTAGCTTCTGATAAAAGTTATGTTTAGAGACAAGACCCTTCAGTTTCCTGGGTTCATACAAGCAAAGAAAAACATTTCAAAGTCCCTTGTTCATCTACAGCTCATGTTCTGATACTCTATTAGAGCAAAGGGTTAAAAAATAATCTCTGACCTTTGTAATATTTTAATTTAAAAAAAATGCTGTATCCTGAGGCTGTGCTGGGCCAAAGACTGTAGATTTTGGACACTGTCCTAACTTGAAAATTTCCATGTGTTTTAAGTCTTGTCTCATTTATCTACAACAAGAGTTGACCACAAATGTTAATTGCTTGGCTATAGCCCTCTGGATGCCAGATAGATCTGTGAGCATTGCACACATCTGGGCACGCGTTCAGTGCTGCGAGGCCAGCAGGGCTGGCTGGGGAGTTTGGGGAGCGATTAGCAATCAGAGGGACTTCTTAGCCCAAATCTACACCTAGAGCTAAAGAAAGATTCTCAGGAAGAGCTGATTTCCAACAGTTTGGGTGTTTTAAATAAGCCAAATATTTTTGCAAGAAGTTGTTAATAGCAACCACAAAAGTGCTGAACCACAGCCACCATTCCCAGCAACAGCAGTTCACAGTCTCCACTTCTTGCCATCTTCACAGCCACTTCCATCTTGCTTCTTGTTTCTGTCTCGACTAGCAGCATTTTAGGTCATCCAGCATTGCCTTGACTTACTTTTTTTTTTTCTTCTTTTTTTTTTCTTTTTTTACCTTTGAGCTTTGAATCGTCTCTGCTTTTAAAATAACCACTGCCTCAGAATCTTTGCACCATTTGACGTCTTGTACTCTGTAGCCATCCATGGCCAAGTATACTTTGCTCTTCCGTGACTAATTCTTCCTTTTGGCACTGTCCTACCCACCTCCTTAGTAGAAGCAGTATATATTCATTTTACCTTGCTTCCCTTAGTCAAGCAGCAAGTTATATTCAGGTAATTTTATGAAGGTGACATGAAACAGCATCTGTCCTTTTATTGTTGCCCCTTGTTTCTTTGTAGGTCTTAACAGTTTCTCTCTGAGATTTTGCCAACTGCAAATCCAGAAGCATTTATTTGCATCAAGATTACATACATGAGTTGTGTGTAAGTGATTAGAAATAGACAAAGATAGCTGTGAAGGCTGCTTTTTTATTGCATAATATCTTCAACTACTGCTGTCACTGAAGGCTGTATCTTAATTTTCATCCAAGGGAAAAATGGCAGTATCATAAAAGAGACAGTTACAAAACATGCACCCAATATTCTGTGCTGGGTAATATGTAAGCTGTATTTTATACAAATCACAGATTCCTGTTACACAATACTTAAGTGGCTTGTTCATATCACTGAGTTTTTGACCTGTCTGGACATGTCTCTTATTATTGGCAGTTTCAAATAGAATTCAAGGGAGACTTCTAATATGAAAAACAGCATTATAGTTGTAATTATACTCCTCTAAAAATCCTGAAAATCCACATGAAAGAAATTGAACTGAGCAAATAGCTAGCCAGACATGTCAAATTTCCAGACACTTTGAGGATGTTTTTAGAAAAATGTATTTTTCTTTAGGGAAAAGGACATGTGGAAAGGAAAAAGACTTCTCTTCAGTACAATGACCTAATTATCAAAATTGCTTTCCCAATTCTAATTAAAAAATAATGCATAGATTAGCCCTCTGATTTTTCTGATTTCCTATTGCTTGAGGATCTGTTACCCTAAAGCTTGTACTCTACATTCAAGACAAAATTCTTCAAAAGAACAAAAATTACTCTAAAATGCCACAAAATTATAGTCACTAATCAAATGTCCACATGTTGGTGTTAGCAATGCTACCAATTTGTTTTACTTTCCAACATAATTCAGAAAAATGTGACAGCTGAATTTCTATACAGTGCCTCAAGAATGTACTGTGTCAGGTCAAGCCCCTTGTTAATAGCAATTCACTCTGGTTTCAAGGTAACTCCTGGAGAACCGGAGGCAATGCCTGGTTTGTATATCCCAGTTGTTTCTGTGCTCTGGCCCAGAAGTGGTTCAGTGGTTCAGAAGTTTCTTCCCAGACCCAGCTCACCACTCTGTTGAAAGCACAGAGCAGCACACATTGGTTAATAGAGAATTATCAGCAACTACTTAGGGGTTGCGACTACTAAAAAGTAAGCTTTTTCTTATGCTTTTAAGAAATGTGGGAGAAAAAAAAATACTATAAAAACACAGAGTAAGGAGACCAGCAACAGTCTCAGTTTACTGAAGAAAAAAAAAAAAAAAATGAAAGAAAAAAAAAAAAAGCTGTTAATATCTCAAAGTGAAGAAACTGGCACTGACAGTTTTATACAAGACAGCTGATTTTAGGATACAGTGAGTAACAAGTGCCTTTCTTTCCAAAGATGCTTTCTTCTCAAAGTTGTCAGTTTTACTTGTCAGTTAAGACAGTGGTTGCAGTGTTAATATAATATTTTCATTGACTAGTCATGTGCAGCCCACAAAACCTGCTAATTTGGTACCTCAGAAGCTCAGCCTTTATATTTTTCTAGCCAGGAGTAATATTATATTAGAAGAGAGTGTTTTCTCACCGGCTCCACTTCCTCTATCCTTCCTCCAGACACCACACACATACTCCCTTCTTTGGACAACTCTCAAGAGAAAGTACAGACAGTCTGGAGAACAAATCTTCCTTCATGCAGATTACATTCTCCTATAAACACCTCAGCGACTGGTATATAACCTCCAGCAAGAATGCTGCCTGATCTCTGGCAACAAAATAAACACATCTAAGCCAGAAGCTTTGATAAAGGGATTCTCAAGCATCTGCAATCTTGGGTGCTGTAAATGGAAGAATGACTGTTTCCAATATTTTTGAAAAAAATCATGTACCTGAAGAAAGAAATTTTCTTTAATAATACTGAAATTGTTGGTCTCTCCTTCCTCTATAACAGTTATAGAGAAAAGTTTAAAGTAAATCCTCTATGAAGATTCCTATACCTATCCCTGAACTTTTCTTAAAAGCCACTCCTAATACTGTTCCTGTCCACAGGACCGTGAAACCTCTAAAGCATTAACTTTTAGAAATATTTTGATACCAAAACGTGTAGGGACTTAGCAACAAGGGGAGCCAGGGAAGCTGGTCTCTGAAGCTTCCTCAAATATTCTGAAGAACATTACTTGAATAGGATAGATGCTACTAAAGAAAAACATGATTTATAACCATACCTTACGAAGAGGTGTTAGGTTGAAGAGCTCACTCTCCATTTCCTAAAGTACTGGTTAATACCAATACATTCCTTCATGTCATTGCCATTAACATGTATCATATGGTCTAGAATATTTTTTGCCTCTAACATTTTCTCTGACTGAGTCATTAGTATGCCTGAAGATGGCTTTGTTAACAGAAAAGATTTTTGGTGTGTTTTTTCTGAAAGTTAAAGCTAGCTCATTAGGAAGTACAGTACTGAATAGCAAACATGGAAGAGATTCTTTTCAAAACCACCTATGAGGATACACAGGTGAAGAGAACATGACTTTCTTTTCATTAAAGTTTCTCACACTACAGAGCAATAGGGTCCTCCTCATTAAGAGGCCATCAGTGGTGATAAATATTTGAAGATCTCCCCAGTCATTTTCAGTTATTTTGAAAAAGTACCTTCAAGAGTTGCTTCCCTTTGAGCTAAAAAGCTGCACTCTCAGGAATTAACACAACTCAAGTTAATTCAAGGTAGCAGAATTGTGAGTCTAATGTTTGAAAAGTAGCTGAAAATTTCCTTTATCACATTTTCATTCAGGCAAGCATAGCCTGCATTCTGTTTTTCTTCTTGTCCTTTAGCAGCTTCACACTCATCTTTCCCTGTTAAGAACAAGCATGGTCCCCCATATCCACTGAGTGAGCACGGTGCATAAACTGTGCTGATAAAAAAAAAATTATTGATTTAGTTCAAATTATTAGTTTAATCAGTCAACTGCGTTAAGAATATAAGTAGTTATGAACAACCTTATAGTCCAAAGGGACTATGATTTTACCCTTAATAATATATTTTTTTAATGTCCAAGTTTTACTTCTGTAATTTCCAAGTCAGGGAATTATAAACGCAGAATGAAGGGCAGATGAGGCAGCTTTGATCAACAGCTTTAACCACTCCAGATCATGGAGCAGTGCTTGGTTTAACTTCTTGGTAATTTGTAATTAACTGTGGTCTTTGTGGCCAAAATTGTCAATCGCCAAAAATTTGTCCTTGGCCTGCTCCCCTATCTTGAACATCAATGGCTGAAAATACCATCCCTCTTGGCTCCATGATTCCAGCTCCCCTTGTCCCTTCCCAGTTAACCCCAATGACAAGTTTTGGGAGCACATCTCCAGAATGCCACTCTTTAGTTCTCCTTCACAGTGCTGTGTGAAGGAGATTCTCTTCCAGCTGTCCCTGGAGCCATCCAGACTTCCTCTTTTTTTTGGGGAAAAAAAAAAAAAGTAAGGAAACAAGTTCATTGTGACCTTTGGTATCCTTAATCATACCATAGATTTGCTATGAATGCTTAAAATGTAGTAAGAACGGTCTCTGCCTTGTTCCTTAACACCTCCTGGAATGTCTTTGATACCTTTGTGAAAGCTAGCATGTCATATTATACCAAGTTGTATCTGTTTCCTGAAAACACAACCTAACAGGGTCATGTGGCTCGCAGGAGCTGTGTCGTTGCCTCTAGTCTATTGGTACAGGATGTCAGTGTAGTGTAGTCATATGCCTCTGTGACTTCTTTAGGGATAGAAAAAATTGCTGTGTAAGATAGCTACAGTTGTTCATGATGTGCCATTTAAAACCTGTGCTTTAGTTTTTCAGTCTTTACGAAGAGCTATTTGTTAGGTTTATTTTTTTTCAGTGCACTGCATGGATGGGATTTTTTTATTCATTTCTAAGAGCCTGCTTCAAAGCTTGTTTTAATCTGCTTCTTTCCATCTGTGCTCAGTCTATAGACCTTGGATCCTTTTAGAAAATTGATTTTGGTAGATGGAAAACTAGTTTTCATACAATATTTCAGTAAGACTTTGGAATAACTGTGGAATGTAATTTCTGAAGAGTTTCAAGCACTGCTTGCTCTCCCCAACAACTACAAAATACAAAGGAAATGATTTGCATATACAGAATTTGAGCATACAAGCATCATACTTCTAATGAAGCATAAATCAGCTAGAAAGAGCTTACTTAGTTTTTCATAAAAGAAACAGTCCAAGTTATTTTCGTATGTATTTAACACAGTTTGCTGTTTTAAGTGGAGGGATCAGAGTTGTTCAGAGCAGTTAAGATTATAGCCACATCAGCACTTTTTCTGTTTGCTTTACTTTTATTCATTCTGGCATCATGGCTAATTTCTAATCAGGTAAATGTGTTTGAAATTATGATTCAGGGAAGATGATACACTTATCCAAGCAGTATGTTAAGTGCATAAACCTAGTTTAATGAAAAAGGTATTCCATGCTGCGACATTTTTCTAGTGGTTATAATTATCTCTGCAGCAAACAAGTGAAGAGTATGTTTCAGGATGTGTATTTGGATGACGACAGGCAGATTGGGATTGCTAACAAGCAAGGCTGTTACCAGCAAGCTACTAATTCTTGCACATCAGAGGCTTGCAGTAACAGTAGAAGTTGCCTTCTGGTAGCTTCTAACTCTCTTTAAAATGTCTGCTGCTTTACGCAGAGGACCCACTTTGGCAGAATTTACATTGTCCCATTGCTCTCTCATTTGCAAGCATAATCTTTTCTGATACAGCCCCAAGAGGCATGAGCAAAGCAAAGTACAAATCCAGAGCGCACTGAAGTCACTGGAAGTCTGTGATTGCCAGAAACTACCACAGACTTCAGAGCATCTCGGAGCAAGCCCATAACGGGCACAGAACTTCCTGGCAAATAGCTTTGCTTATTGGATAGCAAAACTGATCAAACAACAACTAAACACAACCAGCTACCTGTACTTCTCTGCACAAATGGCTTTAGAGACCTACACCAATAAGCAGGAACATGGAAGATGAAGGTCATTCCTTTTTACCTCACATGGCTCAGCTCAATAGTAATTAGCTTCTGCCTCTGCTTCTGTGGGCCTCCTGTGCTCCACAGCTGTTGCAGCCAAACCTTATTCCATAGAAAAAAAATAGACAATTATCTCAGGGAATTTATTTCCCAGCAAGAGTATTCACATCTCACTTCTCTCCAGTACTTCATCACCAAGACACACAGCTGTTGAAGGACTATCCAGATCTCAGTCCAATCTACTGTCATGTTCAATAGCTTGTCACTGCAAGAGTTTCATAAATGCACATTTTCCAGATATATCCTTAGTCTGTGTTTCCTCTGGTAATCCCTGCCTGGAATCACAGATTTAAAAATGCATCTATAAGAATCCCCTAGTTATTTAGAATAATTAGCCAAAAGATATTTCTTGTTAGAGAAAAAGTTGTCCTTCAGACTCTGAAGATAGCTGTTTATCTGCAGTCTTCCACTACAGTCTTCCAGTGCAGCTGTCTCAGAAAGCAAGCAATGCCTGGGCAGCGGGTGGTGGAGGAATGAAACGCTTTGGCAAGCTTCGCTGCCCCTGATTCGTACTGTCATGCTTGGAACATCATGAATTTGCCATCCAGGATAGGCACCATTAGCGCAAAGTATGCCTTTTTTAAGGGAGTGAACAGTGATGAAATGAAAACCTGATGATCTGCTCCATTTTCCATCTGTATTTCCTTCTAGAAATCTTGAACTTATGTGTTCTGCAGCTTCCTCATTTGAAGAATCTCATCTTTCAACAGCCATTTCCATCCAGAATTACTAGTGTTTCATGTACCATCTAGGGTGCTTTGCCTAATGTTTTCAAAACCAGCTGCAAAGTATAAATCTCTGGCACCTCATATTTTTAAATTACTGTATCTGCTTCCCTACCAGTTGTACAAAGTGTTTGAAAAAAAACCAGCATTTTCTCTACGGTAGAAAAACATTTTAGTCTCTGCTGAAATCCTCCAGGTTTGTTGATGTTCTGCTCAGCCTTACTGTCTTTTACTATCCTGTGTGATACTTGGATGATCGCCAGGCACATGTAAACTGCTCCCAATCATACTCTTTCTGGTGGTTTTATGTGCCTTTCACTACTTTCTAGCAGATATTTGAGGCAGCAATTTATTCCCATCACGTTTTTTCTGCTTACTTTCTTTTCTTTTTTTAAAACCTATTACCTCTTCTTGCCTAGAGGTTTACTTAGTGTTTTAGGATCCCTGTGGATGGGCCTGAGACTCCAATGACAAAATTGTGGCTTTTTCTTTATGCTTATAGCAGGGAGTGGGAGGCCACAAGGCAGACTCTCACTGCCCAGTTTCAGAGCCTCTTGCCATCCAAGAAGGACAGGCATCTTTCCTTGAGGAATGTTTGCCTCCTTGCCATGCTGATGGCATGAATTTGAATTCCCCAAATCATAGCTGTAAGCGCCTGTCTTCCCCCCCAGGACATCTGGCTTAGTACATTGGAGTCAGAGCAAAGAGGAGGTTTCCCATGCCAGATAAAAGGGATGGTACACATTACTTCTTGACTGCAAAACACAAGAAACCAAAGACTGAAATTGTGTTGCTCCTAGAAACATTTGGTTCTTGATTTTTCTCTGAGTACCACAAATGTACTACAAGCTTGGTCTAGGTTTTGGACATCTCCATAACCTAGTCTCTCTTAGGAATGCTGATTTTTCATTATATTTTTTCCTACAGAGTAGAAGAGCAGAGAATGCAAAAAAAAAAAATAAAAAAAAAAAAAAAAAAAAAAAAGGAGGAATTAAAAAATGTAAAGAGTATCTGTCTAAAGGCAGAAGAAAATGAGCATTATGGATTCAGTCTGAACCTTCCTCTGCAGGTCCCCAGCTTTAAAATAAGCTTTAATCCATCTTAGAAGAGTTTCTGACTTGTTATAAATCATGTAATTCAAACGGCAATCCTAGTGAACACTGTGTCATTGGAGCAGAGACAGAATGAAACTAAATCATGTCCTACTCCCTTCCCTTGCCACAGAATGCAGCTGTTATGCACTTGCATCAGCAAAAATATCCGTGGGGCATTTTGTGGCCCGAGTTGGTAATTGGACCCAAATGTAACAAAGAGAGCATCAGTCAGTCCTAGTTTACTCTGGATTAGATCACTGCAAGTAGGCTAGATGTTTACTATAGCATATTGGTATTATTAAGGCATATAAGCATGTTAGTAGTTTATAATGTTTTAAAAATATATGGAGACAATAATGACAACAAAAACACAGAAGCTCAGTTCTGGGACTGAGTTCCCTATCCCAGCTCATCTCTTTAAAAGCCCACCTGTCATGCATTCATCCAGGTATAAACAACTGCCAAAGCACATCCCAGAGATAAGAATTAACAGGCCTCTCTTCATCCAACACTGACTGGGTGCATTCAATTTCTAATGCTGTGGAACTGTGGATCTCTGGTGTCTTCCTGGAGGTCATTGTCATGCTAATTAAGAAAAGCGTCTTTTTAACGTTGCATTTGTATCACGTGGCTTGTTGCAATTTTCTCACACGCTGACACTAAACAAACCTTCCCTATGCCCTCATAGGTTACACAGATGGACCAGAAACTGAACCTCATTACAGATATGCTGCATCATCTGGTTTCCAGTCAGCAGGGGGATCAAGGGAACAACAGATCATCTCAGAGAGGCAACAATGTTAATTCAGATCTCTTTCTCCCTAATAACACCCTGCCGACCTATGAGCAACTGACAGTACCAAGAAGAAACGAAGATGATATATCCTGATACGGTATAAGTCTGGGTTGGGCTCTTCCTGCCTTTCTCCTTTAAATGGGACTGAATGCTGCGAACCTGGAAGGAATTAAGTTTATCTGCCATCCAACAAAGCACGTGACTGCTGTGTGTATACACCACTAGTCTCAAACACACTCTTCTAAAAGCCGCTCGTAGTAGCCTAAGGATTGCCAGGCTGTGTTCTACCAGGCAAAATTTACAGAAACCTCCACATCGATTTTGTTCGTCAACAAAAATGATCACAACTCATTATTGCTCCTAAAGACCAAAACAATGTAAAGAGAGGCAAAATTGCAAGGATTTAGGGATCCTTTGATAATAATAATAGTAATAATAATATTCTAATAATACTTGAACTTAGATGGAAAATGTGCATTTTGTTTATGAATCTGCAGATAGCAATATATTTCTACTACTAATGTTTTTAAAACAAAGTAGGATAACTTATGTTGTTTTTATTGTATAAACATACCACTAACATTCTAGAGAATGACAAACCACATGCTGAATGATTTTCTTTTGCTGTTTTATTTTAACATTACTACATAAACATTATCAGATAATGACCAGATTTTTTTAATCTGTTTTTCTTCAGGGAGGAACTAATCCTTAATCTGGAACAATACTATTTATAGTGGAAAGTACTATAGATTTTTTAAGATATCCGTTTTTCATGGGGAGACAATAAAGTAATACATAGAAAAAATGATTCTGCTTTCTAGGAAATTGTTGCCAAAGAATTTATATATAAATAGAAAACAGAGTGGTCTGAATGTACTTGTCCTGAAATAGCTTTTTAAAAAGAAGGCCCACTTCTTCTTAAATCTACTCTTTTTTTTTTTTTTTTTTATTTTACACTACCCAAAAATAGTACAGCAGTCTGAAGTGACTGGACTTGCAGGTCAAGTGCTTGAGCTGGCCACTTACTGAGCATCCATAATTCTTGCAGGACTTGAGGCCCCAGTTCAGGAAAGCATCCCTCATCCAGACAGTATACATGACAATTTGAATAGTTTCCTGAATAATAGCTTGAGAAATTTGATTCCCCTCCAGAGTCATTTGGTATTTAAAAGTGCTAGCTCTAATGCAGAGGATGCCTCACCTACAAACCACGTTACCCCATGTTATAGTTGTAGTAAGAACAGCAGAGTTCGGCTTGGTGTGATTTTGCATATGCACAACCTGAACAGGATTGGAAATTTGATTACTAAGGCTGAAATTCAACCCTCGCAGATAGCCAGCACCTGTACCATACCCACCCTTCTTTGAAAGTGGAACATCTTTAAGGTTTACAGTATCATAAAACTGAGGATGACAGCACAGCTAATTAGTCCAGCATGGTGATGGTACCCTATACTGCTGGCAAAGGAAGGGGGAGACATGGACAGGTTAATCAGGTCTTGCACTCTGAGCATCACACACATCCAGGGCACCTTACTGCAGAGACTGTACCCACAGTAGTCCCCCTCCCAACTGGGGACACCAGGTGCCAGCAACAGCTCTCTAAGCCTCACCATGCAGGTGGAAAGAAAAGGAGCTGCAATGAAAGCCTGCAGCGAGGAAGCAAGGCTCCATGCTGAACAAATCTCTGCGGCAAGGCACAGCTCATCACAGCTTTGTGCTGTCCCAGCCCGCCTTGCAGGCAGGCGCAGCCAGATCTCCCGCCCCACACCAGGGAAGTCTCAGCTGCTGCGACTTTAGCAAACTGAGAAGTCTGTAAGTTGTGTTTCACTCTAGCAATATATGTAAAAATGTAAGATTTCAGTGTTTGTTTGAAAGCAAGCAGACTTAAAAACCAACAACAAACTATTGGATAACTGATGTCCTAGCATCATAATTTTACAGAGCAGTTCCCATTATAAACCTTTGTTATATACAAGCAGTCCAAATTGAGATTTCAGAGAACCATCTCATAGTACTGCTTATATGCTGGACTTTGTTTTAAACATTTCATCTCTTTCACTTGGACTGCAGAGAAAAGTATACTGTATTTAATTAACTTCATTTTATAATTATCCGATCTTGCTGCTGTACAATAGAAAAATGTTAAGGGTGTAGACATTTACAGACATAAACAGGAATTGTACCTGGGCATTATGTTTTATAGAAAATCAAAATTGTTGTGATGATTTTGAATGTTTTTTCAATGAAATTCACTGTGTAATTTCAGGTTATCAATCAGCCTATTAATTTCCTAATAAAATACAGGACAAGAGTACCGTCTTCTTTTTTTCTAAAATCCAGAAATTTGATACATGTAGGAAAGTTGCTGGCTTTTCTTTTTTTCTCTTAGTACAGTGTATGGATGTCTTAGTTGCAGCACAGGACTGGAAACTTCTGCTGATTTTTTACTAGAGAAATAAATATATATATATATATAATAATAATATTAAAAAAAAAAGCAGGACTTAATCAGCTGGGGTGGCCCTGGGGAAAAAGATGTATCTTTTAGCACTTGCTAAAAGCATCCAGGTCTATGCCTTTCTAGAGGCATTGTGATAACCAGTAAATACATCCATTCCAATCTGTTTGTTCTCAAGATCATATCTACATTTTCTGCTTGGCATTTGATCTGAGTGATAACAGTATTTCACAGTAAACATCTCATGCAAAAGATAATTCCCTTGTGTTGGCATGTCAGATTGTCTCTATCGTTTTGAACATCTCCGTCACCAGTATCTTCAAAATAATCAGGTTTTTAAGTTCTCCTGATGGCAGGTTGCTATGAGACCTGATTCCACATCTGGGTCCAGGTGATCCTTTTAGAAAGAGCACCAGCTCTGAAACCTGTGACCTCAAATCCCATAATCCACCTTGCCCTTAGAGAAGATCCATTCTCCAGGCTGTCTTAAACTGAGCCATCAGAATTCATCATGAAGCTGCCCGGAGGTAGCCATCCCCAGCTGCTCACCAGAGACAGGTCTTAGTTCTCTGCTCTAGATTTGTCTCATTTGCTGGGGCTTTGTACCTGGAAGACTTCTGAAAGTAAGTACCTCAACACCTTTCTTCCACTGCTATCTATCCTTTGTTGTGGAATAAGGATAGCAGGAAGATGAGCTGAGCAGCTCGATGCCTTCAACCCTTCACTGCCTGAAGTAGCTGTCATGCAGTATGTTGCTGTTGAAACCTCATTTGCTGGTGTCTGCTGTTCATGCAAATTGTTCAGAGCATTTTTTTTAAGTGGGTAGGAAATGTTTGCAAATTGTGTGAAGAAGGCCAAAGGAAACTGTAAGGTAGGCAAAGCCTTGACTTTATGGTTCTCTGCCCTGTTTTTGTTATCTCTGTTAAAACAAAGAAGTGCCTGAGGCTGCATAAAGAGTCTCTCTCTGAGCAGCTCGATAGCAGTTTGGATTTCAAGATTGGTGTAACCCCTATCCCTACCTAAAAAATAAATCTCAGCCTCCAAAAAATCTGCCTAAAACCTGTCTGGTGGCTTCACTTCCCCAGCCTGCCAGGTTGTGGTGGGTCAGGCCAATGCAGCAGACCAGAGGGTAGGAAGCCAGGGAAGAAGAGAGGAGAAGGTGGGGCTGCCCATATGAAGCTGATGGTGAAAACACACCAGTGGTCCCCAGCAGACTCAGGGGAGTCAAGTGCAAGTTTGTGCAAGTTTGCAAAAAAGATTAATGGGAGGATAGCAGAGGGTTGTGCAAGGAGGAGGTTTATAGAGAAACAAAAGCATGGGCTCCTGGTCTGAGGTGCATTGGGCTTGAAGAGAGATAAGTGCTGTGCCTGGCATTAGCATTAATCTGTGGTGTGACCTCTGGGCAAGTCCCTTCACCTGTTGGGCCACCTTTGTTGCGCCATCTCTTCTGCTCAGCCCACTTGTCTGTTCAGACAACAAATACCTCGGGACAGGGACTGCCTCTTTCTGTATGTCGGCTCCATGCCTAGCACAAAGGGACTTTAGTGACCACAGTTACATAAATGTAACATATATGAAAAGCTGTTATTATTCTGAGCCTATGCAGTTTCAGAGCTGGAAGCACTTGCTGCCACACTGACAACTATCAGGTATTGCTTTTCAGATTCCTTTTCAAAAAGTATCTTAAAAAAGAAGAGAAGTCTGGACATTTCACTCTTCTATTTTAAAGTAGGCTTGTTTCATATAATGTAATGGGCCAGCATTATGCTCCAATGCTAGAGAAATAATTTGATGTCAGCAGACTAAATGGCCATTCTACTGCAGCAAGTTAACAGCAGCTGTGGCTAGCAGACACCTCTGTGCTGATTTATCATCAGTTCTGAGGAAGGCGGAAATATTCCAGGGATTCCCCACCCACTGAGCTAGAAGGGTTTGGGCAAGAAACAAATTGCTCCTTGAATTGTAAAAAAATAAAAAAAAAAATACAGAAAGATTTTATTTTCTGTGAATTTAAAAGAGAAAAGGTAAAAACAGTTTTAAACTAATCCTCACATTCCCTGCTGAGATGGGTATTTTTGTTCTCGTTTCACTGATGGGATGGTGGTTTGGAAAGAGGAGGGGCAGGGAAGAAGAAAAGGAAAAAGATTAAAGGTCTGATGCAACTCCCATTTATGTCCCACTCCTGGGCAAATCCACTTGTGTGCTTCATTTACACGCAGGAGTTGGGCTGTTGCCTTCAGTGGGACTACTCAGTCCATGCAGATCGATGTAAGCCTTTGCAAGTTCAAAATCTGTTAAAGAAGGCTTTCCATAGGTTTAGTGGAAGCTGGAATTGGTCATCTCTGCAGTATTGCTTTCCTTGTGGTCACAAAGACATCTGAATTGACAAGTTTGTTTCGTGTTTCTGTTTTCAAAGCATTGGCTTATACTACTCTCATGTTTTTCTCATGTTTTCAAGCCATGACAATATTAGAGGTATTTCTTTCTACTTTGCTGATAAGAAATTTCCTTACCTACCACTTGTGAACACGTATAATAAAACAATTTTACACAAAAGGACATACGTTTTTAAATGCCCCAAATTTTAATTTTAAATAACTTGTATAACAGTTTGGCTCTTGGGCTCCCTAGCCAGTGGCAGCTATGATGAGGAAACATGAAGGGAAGCAAGACTGAAACTAATAGAAATAATTGGTACCCAAGCGTGTGCGGGACTCATCACTACAGGATTGCCCTGGTGCTCAGTAATACTTAACCAAGTTCCAGCAAGGATTGGGTCCTGTGAACAAGAAGTTGCTGAGTACAAATAGAAATTAACAAGTTTTTCTGTGAACACTGGCTTTTTTGTGTCTTCTTCATGGGATGACTTTGATGTCTAAGAAGTGCAAATTTCAGCTGAAACTTTCTTTTGCGGTTGTGATGTTTAGCGGATCTGTTTCCTGTGTTATTCCCCTGGTGCCTGATGAGATGTGAATTCATGCTCAGCCTTTCCGTGGCCAGGACGATTAGACCTGGCATTTGCGGGGCCCCCTCTCTTCTGCCTCAATGCCTATTTTCACAAAACTTATAAGAACTTAATTATTTTGCAGACCTCTACCCTTCTGTCAAGTTTAGTTGAACTAGGCCGACAGGTTCAAAAGTTATTCGGAGGAGGCAAAACAAACACAGTGTGAGTGCATTAACCTTGTTTCCACGGGAACTGGGCTAAAAGTTCCCCCCTCCCTAAAGCAGAGATTCCGAACAGATATAGCCTCCAGCCCTGGGGCACAAGAGCATCTCTGACTCCTGGGGTTAGGAGGAGACCTGCAGAAGACTCGTTCCCAGGAGCCACCATTTCTGCAAGGCTTTGTGCATCTTGCCTTCAGGGCAGCTACAGAAAGATGCTGGAAAACAGAGTGATATTTTTACAAGGCATCACGGCAAGTCTCACATTGCTCCGAACGACAGCGACCTAAAAGCTAATATGACAAAATGGTTGGCACCACAACAAAGAAAATGCAGGTGCCGAATAGGAGTATTATTAAACGTGTCCATGCACATTATTGTAATGCAGCGTGCTGTCTGGTGAAAAGATGCCTACATGACTGGCGAGGGAGCACTGCCAGGGAAGGGCTGGCCCCAGAGAAACAGCATTGTCCGAATCAGGCAGAAAGTTCACATAACTCCCACACTGGCTGGCAACTGCTGCCTACAGGGAACAGCTTACCAGCCCGACATGAGGCATTATGCTCTCTGCCCGTGGATTTGCACCTAAGAAGAAATGATGCATAAAGCCGATCTCAAAATTATCTTGGAGCTCCGTTTTCTTCAGAACTAGCATTGCTCTGGCGAACTGCCCAGGGATTTAGACTCAGCTAATCCAGGCTTGGCTCTCCATGGCAGACACCCGTGGAACAAAGAAAAGAAAGCTTCCACGACCCTGTCAAGTTTCTGGTAAATCACTCGGCCAGGTGCAGAAAGTGGGATAGGCGGTCGCCAGTGAGATTTCTTGGATCAGAGAGAGGCAAATCCTCGGGGGGGGGGGGGGGACAGAAGAAGCTTTGGAGATTTTCTTGCCATAATTTACCAAGTATATGTGTAGCGCTCCAAGCATGCAGTGCCTGTGCATTTCACACAACCCTTAAAAGCATGCTGAAATGCATTGCTGCTGCTCTCCGTGCTCCGTAGTTCACCCTGCTGATATGTGTTCCCTGCCAGAGCCAGCAAAGGCTTCTACTGTGTGCTGATTTTTTGGTTTGTCACTGGACAGTTTTTGATATTTTTTTTTTAATTGCAATGAAGAAAATATTATTGTTGATGTTATTCTTTTTAATAACTCATTCTTTTTATTCCAATCCATTTAAGTAGGGGATTACTTGGAGACACATCAGCTTGTAGAAAAAAAAAAAAAAAAAAAAAAAAAAAAGCCAAAGATCAAAACTAATCAAATTTTCAGTCATGCTGTGTGTTATAGCCTTAAGAGTATATTGATCGTTAATTCATAAAGATGAATGCATTAGATAGAGTTGTTACAAGCACTACCAGTGCTGTAAGAACTAGAAACATGTATGAAATATTAGGATTACATACAGCTTGTGAGATGCTATCATCCATAACTGCCACTTAAACATTGCCTAATGATTTCTTAGACCTAACGATTGCCTAATCAGGTTATTAACTGAGCTATCTATAACCTAAATATAAAATGTGATTCACATTTTATTCCTTTTCCATCTTTGGCCCTTATTCTGCATGTAAATTTTCTGCTTTGATTCCATGCTTGCTACTTGATTTCCCTGGAGATTTCCCTCTAAAATAATCCAAACATTTCCTCTCCTTCATGTTCATCTGATATGGGTCTGATGGGCAGAGAGGGATGTGCACAGGTGAGAGCTGCTGGCCTTGAGGACTGATCCCACAGCACGAGTTTTTTTTTTTTGCAAGCCATAATACCATTTTGAATCATAGTTCATCTCTTAAAATCCAAATGACAGAACATGTACTTACCCTGATCTTCCCTGCAAGTGCTGCATACTGGAAATTAAATGACAAAGGCTGGCTACCTACTGCAGGACCCCTGCACCGAGACCCCTGGGCACTGCTGTGGCCATAGGGCAGCTTGGTGCCTTCATACGGAATTTGGAGGCTGCCATGGGGCAGAAGGCCAAAGCAGGAGAGCAGAAAAGTGAGCCCCCAGGCAGGGGCTGGCCCCGAGTGCAGGTCTCTCACTGAGCAAAAGTACTGCCCCAGGCATACATGGTTCATTCACGCTTCTTGCAACCTTTTTTACTACTTTTTTACTAACCAACTTTTACTACCCTCTCTTCATCTTCTTGCACTGAAGCCTAAGCTTTAATACACCCTTAAAGTACTCTGACATGTCCTGAACCTTAATTTCCATATGATTCTCCCAGATCCCAACCCGTTTGGAAGTCAGCGAGCCTTTCTGCTGACTTCGGTGGCACTTGCAGTGGGCTCACGCGATGTTTTCTTATGCCCACACCTACTTCTGCCTCACCTAACAGACGTCTTAGTCACTGCTCCTTGGCGTTGCGCAAGCTGTGATTAATATTTCCTTCCTAAGCCAGTCATGCAGGCTACAATTTTCATTTTGGCTTTTTGTTTTCCTCCTTCCCCCCTTCCCACTCCTGACAGAGGCTGAGAACAATTCCTGGAAAGGAAGACTTCTTTCCCCCGCATTGCACAAACATTTGTGCACAACTTCGGGGAGGAGAGAGGGGACTTTTGAGAGCATATGGTTAGAAGCGTTTGGGGGTTTTCAGATGGTGAATGACCGATGAGGTCTCAAAGGGGTTTTATTTATAAATGATAGACTCCTGAGAGAGAAATAATTGCTGCTCTCCCAGGCGTAAAAAAGCAATTCACCTGACATAAAACCCAGGGATAAAATTAGCTAAATGAAAGTGAGATATGGCAACTGTATTAAGCTTTTTTTTTTCTTTTTCCTGAATGGTGAATCATTTTAATTTTGTTTTCCCGTCCTTTCTTGGAAAGAGGAAAAAAAAAAAAAAGCAAAGTGCCTTGGGTATGAAAGAACAGATGGTGCCCTGCTCGGCCCTCCGACGAGCTCTGCAGCGTGCATTCCTTTACTCTGTCCTCTCAGATAACTGAGTTATACAGCACACGACCATCTGGTGTATGACACATCTTGTGTCCCCCAAACAATGCTCCGGCAAACCTCTTCAGGGGAGAGGTTAGTTTCTAGGGTAACAGCAGCATGTGCAGCTCTGCGCCTTATTGAGATTCAGGCCTCCTCACTTGTCCCTATTCTTCTCCTTCCTATTGTTGTCACTTGAGCTTTTGCTGCTTGGTTACTCAGAGACTGACAATATCCATGAGTATTTTGTCCCCAGCCCAGAAACTATTGTCTCCAAATTTTGTTTCATTATTTATGTTTTCAATATCCAATGGTAGGCTGAAGCATCTGCTGTAGAGTGATAAGGCAAGTGCCTATTTAGGAGGACTGGGCTGCTGCCTGACAACAATGCTTTGAATTATTTAGGTTGTGGTTGGACAAGCCTTTGCAAAAGCCAGGATATCCATGAAGCGCTGAGGTGACTTTATTTATTTACTTCATTTTTTTAGGTACTTGCATCTTTTAAGCCAGCTGAAAAAGTTTAAAGCCTTCATAGATAATATAATTTATTGGAGAAGTAGGTCTGTTCATTGACTGCAGGTCTCTGGATTTTTCCAGTTCCTAGGAACTCTAAAAAAAGAGAAAAGAAAACCACTGGCTTTGCTTTGCTTTCCTTTCAGATTTCTAGGGGGGTTCTTCTGAAGTGACTTTTGTTTTTTGAGTGCTAATATTCTCTGCTTATTTAAGGACCCAAAGTCTGGGCTGTAACCATGATCAAGTGCAGGAATTATGCATAGTACCCTGAAATTCAGTTCTAGCACTGTAATTCAGAAAGTTTCATCAGCAAACGAAAGTAGATGTTTTCTCCACCAATGAAATATGTATGTCACACAGAACCCTTTACTCTGTCACAGAACAGTCAGACTAGCAGTGCTAGGTAGTTGTAATTGCCACAGATTGCCAAAATCCCACAAAATTCTTCATGTATCTGCATGGAGTAGACTGCTCATTCAAAGAAACCGAAAATACTTGTTTAAAAACCTATAAGATGAAGCATGAGGTTTTAAAAAGTATTAAAAAATGCAATTAAGGCAATGTTGGTGACCTCTAAGCACAGGTATGTTGAACATCAAGCCCAAGTGCTTTCCTCAGCCAAGGTATGAGTAACTTCTAAAAGATATTGCATCCTATCTCTCAGGTGAAGGTCAAATATTAGAAAGCCATCAATAACAGTTAAGAGGGCTTTTGTGTATATGTATCAAATAATAGCAGCATCTATATTCATCAAAATATCAAGGCAAGTTTGTTATAATGTCAAATATAATTCAATATTTTCACTCATTCATAGCAGACTGGAAATTATACTTTTGAAGTGACACTTGTAAAATGAATATATGACCTAAAGACAATTTTTTGAAAGATTTGCCTAACACATTTCAGATCTATAACTGGGATAAGCAGAAATAGGGTGTGTGGTTTTCTCAACAGGAATCCACTCCTGACACCTAGTCTGGTGGACCTCAGAGCTGGTGGCAGAAAATCACAATGAGATGTAACCCTGAGTAGCACTGCCAAAGGAGTGGATTTTGGTCAGAGCATAACAGAGGGAAAAAAAAAAAATCTGCTTAGTTTGGAAGTCTGCATGTTATCTGGGGAACATAAAGGCAATATCTAAAGGGAATTTCGCTTCTCTTTAAGGAAAAGCAATAGCTCCAGAGAAGAGGAGGTCTCACAGGGAAAGGTACTGCTTCGCAAGGTCTGGGTAGTCCTGCGATGTATAACGATGGGCTGTCAGGATCACGAAACCCAGAGGATTGTGTATGTCACACAAAGTGCTTTTTCCCATATTAATTTCTAGGATCTTTTACAGGGAAGGTGAAGTAAAGTGAAGTAATGTTTCCTATGAAAAACTGACTAATTCTTCCTCTCTCCCCACTCTCCACTCAAAGGGGGCTGGGTAGTAAACCCCACCAGATGTAGCTTTTGCCACAAGCTGTCTTCCTGTCCTGAGGACCGCAGATCTGACTTGCAAGTTGCAGCCCTGAGTTCCCTCTGCATCTCTTCAGTGTGTGAAAACAACTGAAAGTGAACCTGAGCTGGCAGCCCTTCCTGAAAAAGGTGTTCCTGGTCTGAGGAGAGGTATTTCTTTAGGAATTGTGGAGGCAGGGTGCAGTACCAAGACTCCATCTGGAATGCTGTGTAGTGGTCTGGTTATTTGAGCTGGAGCAATCTGTTTCTGAAAGTAGAATGGAACCAAAGGAAGGTAACCAGAGCAGTCAGGTGACTTGAGAGCCTGTATTAGGAGTTTCTCTGTCTAGCCTAGCAAAGCAAAAGGTTAAGGTGTTCTCCATAAATACATACAGGAAATAGTGCTATTTGTAAGATGTCACTTCATCAATCTGTGATTGCCTGCAAAGGCAGTGAATTTCTCTGCTTGACTCAAGACATCCTGCAGCTCCTGGTTGCATGGGTTTTAAGGGCTGAAGAGCCCATTAGACTGGCTGGTTTGAACTTCTGTATGATGCAGGCCGTAAATCTCACGCAGTAACTCTCCTGAGCCAAGCAATTTGTCTGACTTAGGCATTATCTTACAAAAAGTCATTTGGTCTTGGCATGAAGACACCAGAATCCACTCCTTTTCCTGAAGTTTGTTACAGCCTTAATTTCTATGCTATTAAAGTGGCAAACTTTACTTTTTTGGGTTCACCCAAACTTGTTCACCAATATTTTTGATTCTTATTAGGTTTTCCATGGACAAATAACATAGCCTTCTAGAGTAGGAAATGATCTTGCCCTAACCAAGACTGCAATAAGCCTGGTTGTGAGAGGAGACAAGGGTAATACGTGAACTGATACAGCAGAGTTGAAGTTTTCAGTCATTCCTTCCATGCTGTTCCTTCCATTTTTAGTCATCCTTCTGATGCTGTACCTTTATATTTTAGAACCTTGTTTGAAAGCGATAAAATTACCTCAGTGCCATGTTGCAGCAGAATCACAGATTTGCAATTTCATGCAGTTTAGTGGTGAGGCTTTGTGACCCTCAGATATTCTTCTTGTGCATTGTGGGAGCAGAGGAAATGGATAGACAGAGAGGGAGAAACCACGCCACCTTGAGAGAAGCCAGCTGCCCAGGGTATCTGCAGGCAGTGAACTGAGGAGCCCAGCTACCACAGTTAGTCCTCACATACAGCAGCACCAAGTGTATTCAAAACTATTTTTTTAAATGGTTAGGAAAGGAAAATAAAGGAAATGCAGGACAGTAAGGCACACAGTTCGGCTCCTTAATGAGAATGGCTGTCTCTACCTCTCTGAAGAAAAATAAAATGGGAGCTCTGCTTTCTTTTTTTGACTGGCCTTGCTTTTGTAAAGTTTTGCTTTTTTGAGTTCCTGCCCTGTTTTAGTGGCTGAGGCTGGCATAAGCCTCATCATCTAAGAAAACAAGGAGTGTGGATGATGGAAGACAGGAAGGCAGGAAGGCAGGAAAGCAGGAAGGAAGGCAGGAAGGAAGGAAGGCAGGAAGGAAGGCAGGAAGGAAGGCAGGAAGGAAGGCAGGAAGGAAGGAAAGAAGGAAGGAAGAAAGGGTGTGCCTGTAGCATCCAGAAGGACGGTTAACTCTTTCTCTCTCTCTATATATGGTCTTTTTGGCATTGTTTAAAGAAATGTGAAGCCAAACAGGCAGAGGCAGAAGTGGCACCTGCAGTACGGAAAGAAATCACAGAATTCACTTTGTTTCTGGAAGAAACATGCTGGACCATGCTATTCTCCCTTTGACCAGACCTCTGAGACCCAGATGAAGCCAACCAGTTGTTCTCAGCATCTGCTTCTCTTGAGAGCACTGCAAATAGCTTCTCAGCAAAGAGATTTCTCTTTGGAAAGGATCACTGAACAGACAGAAAGACAAATTAAATTAGGAAGCATAAAGCAGAATGCCATGAGCAGAAGGCAAAAGGATACACTGACATTGGCGTGTGAATCAGATCTTTTGCAAAGAAGACAAGTGTACTTGTTATTTTCAGGAATGTCTGAGTATTTTTATACTTTCAGGAAAAAATGATAGCACAGTCTGCTTAGAGGCAATGGGAAGGAAAAAGCAAAACTAAACAAGTGGGGCCATGAGACATGATGTAATTTGCATCTAAATACATTTTAGCGATAAGAACATGTTCAGAGGAAAGCACAGTATTGCCAGTTCACGAGACTTACTTTCTGATATCTTTGTGGGAACCAAATGAATCGCAAAACATCTGCAAGGTCCAAAGTGTCAATTATGCCTTTATGTACATGGAGGAAATGTCACATGATTGAGGCAGTCATTGGACATGGTCAATTGTAAGTTTTTATCCTCTGCTTAGCCTTAAAGCCTCACTCAACAGTCCCCTTAGACAAAGGCACTGTCAGAGAAGGAGATGGATCAGTTTGGCCACTCATAGGAGTCGCTTATCAGCACAGAAAGTGTCCCCGGCCTCGGACAGCTCTGACATTTTGTTTGCATATCCTGCTTCGCTGGTGCTTCTAAACGTCTGCTTCAAGATCTGTGCATCAAGAAGTAGCCAGGCAAACAACCGAACACAAAGCCCAGACACCAGCTAGGATTTGGAAAAGTAACCACACAAGTGAGTGGGTTTCACAAGTTTCTCTCAGACCAGACCTACATTTTGTAATCAGCTTTCTTCTCCAGCTCACAAGCAACAAGCTTTTAAAAAAATGCCAACTTCGCAGAAGCATCTTACAGGAACGTATAAAACCAAGTCATGCATCATTCAAGGATTGCAGGAGCTGCCAAACCAGAAGAATGGTTTTGAAAGGCCCATATGTGTAACTGTGAATGCCAAATATCTTCATTTTAATGGCTTGTGTGTTACAGTTTATATTGAGCACTTCGACAAGTCCCAACAATATTCTTTCCGGATTTGCAAACTTGCATTACATCCCAAGGAAACTTTTAAATCCAGCAACATTTGTACTATACAATTTGTGCGTGTTTTACTGCAGTCAACATCTGCGGCCAAACAGCATCCCTAGTCTGTAAAACTGCACAGAAATGCCACTGGCACCATTTCCAGCTGCACTCTGGGCTGGGGTCCCATCTCCAGTTTCCACTATTTTTCATCACTCTCCAGCCAGTGCTAGCCGTGTGCCAGACTTCATGCTTGGGTCCTACGAAGCCCATACGGATGCTATCAGGACCTGTGTGCAGCACTCTTCTGCAAGAAGGGGGCCCTGGGTGGAATTTTTGTGGCAGTTAATTAAGGATGTTCCCAGAGAGAGCCATCAGAGGACATTCCAAAATTTAGCAATTTCTCCAAAGCCCCCTCTCTAGGTTTGTGGAACAGAACTCGAGCAGTCTGAACAGCATGAGCCTCCACAGCTGCAACCGGCGTCCTCTCGTTCCTGCATTACACAACCCCTCACGCCAACTGCTGGCACTGGTGAGGGCTGTTGGGCTTGATACAGCCCCCTTCACATTAAGAGAGACTTGAGCTGAGCTTGTGATTATTATTAGATGTAATTATTACAGTATTGCATCACCATGGATGCTCATGTAAAGTCTGACATCTGCATACGTGTCTGGATTCACTTGGAGAGTGTCTCACCAGATGCGATGCCATTCACAAGATGCAAGCTGGGTAAGAAAATGAGCAGTAAACGTGAGAAAGAGAGAAGGACGGGGGGTGTCCACGGAAAGTGTTTAATAACTAATATTTTATGGCTATGTATGCTTCTGCTGCTGGACTGTGGTGTTATTGTTGGTGCTGACACTGTATAACGCAGCCAGAGGAAAATAACAGAAGTTAAACGATGTCATTTGCACGCAGTCTGCTCTGTCCTTCAGTTTTTTTTTTTTTCTTCACTGAGTGGTCTCCATAACAGCCCTAGCATTCATACGCAGCTCATACTCGAGCTCACAGAAATCCTGATGCACAGCTTGGCCGATGCCAAACCAAAACAAAAAACAAAAAAAAGTCCAGGAAGCCTGCTGCAGAGCTCAAGACCAACTTGTCGCAGCGTAAACGGGGCCTTGATTACAGCACATCCGGAAACAGCAGCTCGCTCGCGTGGAAACCGAGCCAAGCCAGGGCACTCACGTCAAAATAACCCTTTATAACAGCCGAAGTGGAAATATGGGTCACAACCCTTTAGGTGAACGATCCAAGCAGAGAGAGAAATGAGCAGAAAGTAAGACATGCAGGAGGACTGTCTGTCATTGTTCTGGAAAGCATGCAGCCAAAACTGTAAATTGCATTATATGCCAAAGATAAAATCTCTTCTGA
The DNA here is from genome assembly GCF_011077185.1 of Oxyura jamaicensis. Classification (NCBI taxonomy): domain Eukaryota; kingdom Metazoa; phylum Chordata; class Aves; order Anseriformes; family Anatidae; genus Oxyura; species Oxyura jamaicensis. The sequence continues at coordinate 27,666,689 of NC_048897.1, forward strand.
ATTGTGGCAGCCTTTGCATCTCTCTAACTCAGATTTCTATTTCTATACGTATATAGCTGTTGTCCTCCCGCTGCCCACTTTGTGCCTTTCCCACAGCTCGGCTGCAGAGGATTTCCTGTCCTGCAGACCAAAGACCTGGAAATTGTTTACACATGCACGTGCCCACATGAAAACAAGGCAGTTAGGCCCTTGTTCTGCCTAAAATACCAGCAGAGTGCCTGGCTGTGATTAATATGGGGAAGAAAAAAAAAAAAAAAAGGTATTAAAATTTCACTCTGGTTGTGGCTGGTTGTCATAACCAACAAGTCACGACAAGGTAACCCATCTGTGTAAATACAAAAACAACTGAAAAAGGATGGGGTTTGCTCTGTTGTGGGACCAAAAGTTGCCTAGTAACCAAAATGAAGGTATGTATTTAAAGCTGTTGGATAAGCCTACCAATACAGGTATTCCAGGAAAGGATGAAGTGTGTTTCACAATTCCAGGAATGGAAGGGAGTTTTATGAAGTGAACAGAAGTACATCACGTGCACAGTGAGATAAACCCACTGGACAGCTCTGCAGCGCAGCATGGATTTGGATGGCTTACGTCAGGCATGAATTTGGCTGGGCATTCTGTAGGGGAGAGCAGGGGAAGATCATTCCAGCAGTACAGTGCTTGAAGAGATGATTCCTGGAAACTGTTTTCAAGCTGAATTTTTGGGCAGTAGTTTCACTGTGCCAGCGAAGCCTTTGTAAGTAAGGGGTATGCAAAGAGAACATTTAATACAGAGCAAAACCCCACCTCTTATGAGAGAGGTTGTGGGGAATCAGTAGTTACAGTGAACAAATCAGGCTCCAGACTGCAAGAATCTCACTGTAGAAAAGCAGTAATTGCCAGGAGAGGTCAGGCTGCTGTCCTTCATCCACTGCCTCTGAAGCAGACAATGGCATGTGTTTAGGAAAATAGCCATAGAAAACAAAGCTACAGACCTATCTGGAGAATAAGCTGTCTGTAAGAATTTCTTATTTCTATGCTGGTTACAGGCAGTTTGTCTGTTATATGTGGATCTGTAAAATACATTCAGCAAAGGCTTACATAGAAGGCTGGGTCCCACCTATAATAAAACGTGTTGTCTTTTACCAAGCATATGGGAAAACACTAGTCACTAGGACTATCTGATGATGGTTTTCTGTTCCTCTGGACTTATTTTGAGGGTACTGGTGGCACTTACAGCTTTACTCTGCCTGAAAAGTCAGGATTGAAAGCTACTGATCATATTGGTCATTCCTGTTAGATAATAACCAAATGGAAAGGACTGTTTCTCTTCCATCTCCCCTGTGCATCCGCTCAAAGAGAAGCACACATTTGCTGGTCACACATAAAATAAAAAGGTGCTTTCTGCTATCATTGTAATGAGGATTCATCGAGATCACACGTGTGCACAGTTCCTCGCATCCTTTTACCTCCTGTTGAAAGTGATGAAGGTCTTGTAACTGGGTTCAGTGGAAGCTCAACTGTGCTTAGTGCTCTTCTGGTTACAAAAATGGTAGGATTATGGTTGATGCCTCCTTGGAAACTGGCCTGCCACACCAATTCACTGCTAGATATTATGCTACAGCTTGAAATGAATGGTATTTAAGCTATGAGCAGCAAAGACATAGATGTTTAAAACAGCAGCAGTGCCATTACTTGTGATTCTATGATTGATTATCTTGTGATTTGTTTCTAAGAGTCACAGCTTCTGAAGCCATTAGAATAGGTGAAAGTCTTTAGTTTTTTTGTTACAGAAAGTAGCTTATTAGCTCTGTTTTAGAGGAGGAAAAAAATTAAAATAAATATATAAATAAATAAATAAAAGCTGGGAAGTGTGATTGCAAAGCATTTTGAAGGCCAGCAATAACTCTATCATGTGCACCTGGCACATAATTGACTTCAACTTGCAGCCTGTGAGCACTGCTGTGCCATTAGCTAGATTTGGGATGCTCACAGATGAGGTATGGCCAGCAATTTGAGAAGAGCAGCCCCATGAATAAAGCTCCCTACCTAGGCCTCTGCTGGCCCTACTTGCTTCCCTCTGAGAGGAGCTTTGGAAAAAGACCCTGTCCTACATGAATGGTGATGCACTGAGATTCTCCCAAGGAAACTGAGGATGGAGGGATATCTGGCTAGGGTGTGGTGATGTCATTGTTTTAAACTTTCTGTATTTACCTATAAGGAGTCTGCAAGCCAACTCATCAGCCTCTCTTTCTGATTAAGCAGGTAAGAGCATAAGATGGTATTTTCCTTACAGTATATTTTGGAGTTGTTAGCTAAGTAGGTTTGTTCCTAGCTTAGAAACAGTCCTTGTACCAGGTATAAATCACAAATGAAAAGCATCATGCTCTGAGCCCTCAAAGAAGCACTGCCATCCCTGATGATACCAACAGGCACACAGCTAGGTTTTAACCCAGTGTTCTGCCCAGGAGAACCATGCTGTGTGCCGGTTGACAGGCATACCAACACTACAAGCTACTATTGATGGTGAAATGCTGCATGTGCTAGGAAGAGTCTTGGCAGCTGCAGGGCTAAAGATCTCCCAGGAAGGAGACAAGCTGGGATCTGGCCCTGGTACATACTCCTTCACAGTGCAGTCACTTGTTCCCCAGTCTCTCTGTTCACAGCCTCTGTGCTTCTCCTTCTGCTTGGGCCTCCCCTTTGCTTTGAGACTGCTGCCTCTTCCACAGCAACGTTCACTGCTATGTAATTTGCTTTCCTTTTTTTTTTTTTTCCATTTCCATATTCAACAGCACAAAAACAACTTAAGTTTTCCATACCTAATCAGCAATGTTAGGTCCCTCTGTTTCAATGAACCCAGCCTGGACCCTCTTGAAGATAGATTTCTGGCAAGAACAAAGCACCAGCCAGCTGAAAACCAGGACTAGTTGAGAGAAACCCCATGAGGCACCCAAATTTTCTAAATGCTGACACAATACTGCTCTTTATTTCTTCAGTACCTTTATTAAACCTTCCTTCTTTACATTCCTAGCATTGGCCTTGCTAGTTTTCTGATACTTCTTAGATCTTTTATAGACTTATTCAAGTAGCTTTTATCAGTGTTTCAGTTCTCTCTCCCGTTTACATACTCCTCCAATTCTTTTTTCCCCCCTGCACTTACCAGTCTGAGATTCTGTATGTTTTTTTTTCTTTTACTAAAACTAAATACTCATCATAAAAATAGTACGTTTTGATTTTGAAAAATGGTAGATTTTGCTCCTGGAACAACTCTGCCACCTCTCTCTGGCCAAATTACATGTACATCAACTCTTATTAATAAAACATTATCTAACATGACATCCACAGTATTTAAAATCTATTCAAAAATCAAAATTGAAATGCTTTAATTTTACTATTACTTCCTTGCTTATGTGTGTGTTGTTTGTTTGTTTTTAAGCATTATACTCATTTTAAAATCACTTCAGGTGACTTCAGGTGTTTTCTTTGCACAATAAAACTAAAGCAGTACATGCTCATCTAAAAAAATCATCAGGGTTATTCATTATGTTCTCTTTGTTATCACTGGAGATTTAAACATGCCACATAACTGTGGCCAATTCAAACACTCACCAATTTCCATTCTAATCGCAGCAGTCTGGACTTGGAGGAGTTTGGGATGGGTGGAACAGGTGGGATGACGACATGGGGAAAGATTTCAGTTTATTCTTACATGAAATAAATATATATTTTAGTGAAATAGAAATCAAACTTTAAGAAATGAGGCTTCCAGCCCTACTGCATGGATAAGCAGTAGGTATGAAGTGAGTCAGCACCTTTCATTATTGCTTTCTTCAGCCTGATGATACAGATGAAACTCATGGCTCTGAAAATGCACCTGAGGTCTAGCTGCATGTTGTACAGAATTAATAAAATGAAAAAGTGACTCTGCGGGGCTGCCTTGAAAACACAATACTGGATACCAACTGTCCCAGCAGTAGATGACTTGGTTGAAAAGTCCCACTACTATGAGAAGGGGAGCAGCTCAGACATCTGAATTTTTCCCCTCTGGTGTCATCTGCTATCCCCCTTTAGCATCTCGTAAGTGTTGCTAGCATTAGCTGTGCTGGGCTCAGCACTGATGTTGGAGGTGGATCTCACCAGGGTTGGACAAGGGCCTCCTCAGCTCCTGGTGGGTAGTTCTGGTCCATGTGTCTCAGAAATAGACTTGTCATTTTCCAACTGATTTTTTCTATGCTGGAGATCAATATTTTCTTTCTTGCTCCACTCTGCTTTTCCAGGTGGATGCTGTGCATGGAATGCCTGAATCCCAGACAGCCTCTGTGTGTGTGTTGCAGTGCAGATCTTGGAAGATGTGCTCCCCTCCTGCAAACCCAGGGCAGTGACCCCCATCCTCTCACATCCTCGGGTGATGCTCTTGCCCCCTAGGTGCTGAACTGGTGCCAGTGACAATTTTGGTCCTTCCTGTATCTGCTTTCGGTGGTGTATGCCCCATGCTGTGCAGAACGTGCCTGGGGCAGCACCGAGGGGATCTGGTGCAGTGGAACCAGCGGAGGTAACAAACACAACACGGTGCTGTTGTGGCCCTTTTCCCCACTGGCAGTGGTTTGAGTGGATTTAGGCAGTTTTGGGCACATGAAGGAATTGGATCTCTTCCCATTCCACAACCTGCCAGGTTTAGTCCTTCCTGCTGGCTTTAATTAGCACAAACACAAGTTTGCATCACTTCATGTTGCAACGTGATGTGGGCAGTTCCTATTGCAGGGCTGAAGCTTCCCCTGTGCATGAAGAAAAGGCTGGTTTCTGTACCTAGGCATCCAGCACCCAGAAAGGACCAACTGCTTTGCAGACAGAGCCCACCCCAGAGCTGGTGCTCCAGGACCCCGGGCTCGCAGGACAGTGGGAAACCGCTCCACCTGTACTGGGAGCCCCTGACCTGGGGGAACCTGCAGGAGGAGGGAGACCTTCAGGCAGCAGCACTGGTAAGTGATGTGACATTGGGTTGTCCATTGTCCTTGATTATGTTCCTCACCCATCTTCATGCCTTATCTAATCTGTGGTACAATGGGGGGAAATGGCGATTCCAGATGTCCCTAAGCTCCTCTTAAAAGCTCCCCTCTGGCCGGTCCCTGTAGAGGACTGTGCTACCTGTGGAAGAGTGAGTTAGTAGATGTCTACCACCTTGCCTCTGCTTTCTTGCTTCTACCAGCAAAAGCTCTAGAGCTGTCTAATATATACTCTTGAGCAAATAACCAAGACAAGCAATAACAAAGATGATGGTGAAGGAAAAGAGCAGGTGTTGGAAGGGCCTGGATGTTTTTTGAAGAGGATTAAGATGAATCAAGCTTGGATCTGCAGAGACTTCCCCTTCCCACCCCCGACAAGCCCAAAACACTCCCTGCCCTGTGAGCACTTCCTGCTCACTACTTCTGTTTACATAGTGCTTTTTCTGACCTCTCCAAGACTTTGCAGCTCTAAGGCTCTTCCCATTTCCATGCCTACTCCACCTATATGTTTGTTCTGAATGTGGAGGATGGAGAGAAGAAGCACTTGGAAGACAGTAAAAGGAACAGTGTCCAAACGACAGAAGTCCCAAGGTATTCATCAAGGTGGCAATTGCTCCCGTGTTAGGAGTTCAGATCTCTTCTACCACTACTCACTTGTGAGCATCACATCAGATGAAAGTTAAGGGAAGTCATGTGGAGGGGAAAGGAAGGCGCTTGTATTGTTTCTTCCCCTCCTGCCTACTCCTAGAAGCCTGGGGTTCTTTGGAGGCTGACATGAGGCAAACCTGAAACAGGCGAAACAGGCTCATCCTGGAGGAGCCTGCAGTGGCATCCTGGTTTGGATCCTCCTAGTGCAGCTGAAGCACTCTGTATATCCAGCCAGGAATGGCTGGTGGTCCTGTCTGCACTCCCTGTTGTGGCTGGGGCCACCAGCATAAGAGGACTTGCAGCCCCAATGGAAATCTGTTCCAGCCAGCTGTGTGCATTAACCTCCTGCCCTAATTCACCAGAAAGGCAGCAAGATGCATTCTGGGACCTCTAGGCTGTACTATTGAAGCAGATGGGATGACTTTCAGGCCAACTCTAATCCATTTTCTCCTCCTTTAGAGTTTGCATTGGATGGGGTTGGTTCAGGACACAAAGGGGGCAATTATTTACAGCAATGGACTTTTCAAGGCCAGGATACCAGGGCGGGCACCAAGGAAGGGCACCCCATCCCATCAGCAGCATATGTGGGCATGGGTGCACCCCATCCATGGAGCAGCAAAACTCAGTCTTGCTTGCACTGACCAAGAGCTTCAGCTGGCTCTGCCCACAGCTTGTTGCTTAACCCAGGTAAAGCAATGAACCACACAAACCCAGATATGGCATACGCACATGCACAGGTATATACATAAACATGTAACATCTTGGTATCAACATAATCAAAATAGACTCTTGTGTATATTTGAGGCTTCTGCTTTGGTTATTATCCAACCAAACATCTTTGCTGGAAAACTTCCCAGGTCTTGTTTCATTTTACTATAGAGGAGACAGCTTTACCTTTGCCTAAGTTTCCAAACATCTCCTGTGTCAGCTTTACCTTACCTCCTCCTGAAGATCCCAGTGTTTAACAGGATGCAGGAATTTGTCATTCTGTTTGTAATGCCTTCAAGACACCCAGCCTGTTGTAGGCTAAAGTACAGACTGGCATCTTACCTAAGAGACAGGTCTGTAACACCTCAGAGAGCTTTCTTTGTCTTGATGCTGGCATGTTTTGGTTTGGTTTTTAATCCTATTCATATCTGACGTGAGTTCTGCTAATGGCTACAGCTCTCAGATCCATGTTTGCTAACAGGTTTTGAAGTGGTTGTTGCTCGTACATCAAGTGCGAGGGCAGAGGAAAGAGCTGAGCCATTGCCTTAGACAGGTGGCCAGCTTGGCCAGGGGTGGCTGCTGTGTTGTTCAATAACCCTTACTGTGTCTTTTTCAATTGCTATATACTTTTTCCCCTGTTCCTTCAGAGCACTTTTCCACAAACCCAGATCTTTATTTTCAGGAATCCCATTGTGTGCCCGGGCTGTAGCACCTAGCTTTTCCCCTCCCTCTGAAAGATAAACATCAGCCCCACCAGCTAACAAAGCCCCTGGCAGGAGACCACAAAAACAGTCATGGATGGCAAACACAAGGTGAGGATGTGAAGTCAGCTGGTGTGCTAGATGCCCAACCGGGATGCAGCCAGGTGCAAAGTGCTCTTACCGTATGGAAAGCAGTGGCTGTTCTGTTCCTGTTCTGCTTTTGCTCTGCTCCTGCTCCATTCCTGTTCTGTTCCTGCTCCACCCAATGCATGGGCAGGAGCTGGGGGAGCTGGGCCCAGGCCTCACAGGAGGGGATGGATGGCGGCTGCTGCTGCTCATGGCTTGGAGAGCGGCACAGAAAGGACCTAAGAAAGAAGGCGGAGGGGGAAGAAAAAAAAGAAAGCAGGAAAGAGCTTATGCTTGGATGTCTAGGGCCATCTGCCACCACAAAAAGTACAATACTGGATTCTTGAAATGTAAAAATAGATCTCAAAAGAGACATGTTTTAATGAACTGAGCACAAAGAAACATGGTCGAAATAAACTGCAAACAGAAGCAAGGTTCAAGGATCTGTTTGTTAAATGAACACCCAAAGCCAGAATATGTTTTTAGTGCTGGAGAATGTTGGCTGGCTGGTTTCGGCTGCAGCCTGCACTCTCTTTGGGATGCATGTGGGAGAAGGAGCCAGTGAATGGCGGCCCTTGTTTGTCCTCTCTTGAGGAATCTAATTATGTATCAATTGATTTCAAAGCCCACAACAGTAACTCTCTAGCAAACACTCGCTCTGAGACATTGTTCTGATTTTTGCCCGGTCATAATTTATTCACCTCCGGTTTCAGGGAGGTGGCAGCCCCCTCCCGACCCCCCTTTACCCACCGCCCCCTCTCCTTGCGGCTCACCCAGCAAGCCCCCCCGGAGGGGCCCGAAACACCACACGGGTGGGGGGACGAGGGGGTGCCAGCGGGTCACCTGGCGCTAGAAGACGCCCTCTCCGCGCCCCCTCCCCAAACCCCTGCCGCTCCCCCAGCTGCCGGCGGTCCCCTCACGCACCGTGCGTGTGCCCCGCGTCCCCCCCGGCCCCTCACGAAGGGCAGGGCCCCGCGGAACGAGGCGGGGGGGGGTCCCTCACTCCGTCCCACCCCCGTCCCCTCACCGCCGGCCACGAGCCTCCTGTCAGCGCCCTCCCGTCAGGCAGCGCCCGCCGGCGGGAGCGGTCGCGAGCCCCGGGGAGCGGCACGGGGGGGGGGGGCGGGCGCGCGCCTCTTCCCGCGCGCGGACGCGACCCCCGCGCCACTGCCCGCGCGCGGGACCGTGCACACCTGCGCGGAGGTGCGCGGGCAGAAACGCGCGCCGTTCTTGTTTTTGTTTTTGTTTTTTTTTTGCAGAAGCAACCCCAGGAACAAGCGCGCACACACGCATGTATGCATGCACACGTATGCATGCACGTATAGATGCGCATGGACGCGCGCATATATTCATGCTCAAATATGTACGCGCACATGCATGCACAAACGCGCGCAAATGCATACATACGCACACGTGCACAAACACACATGCACAAACACGCACAAATGCACGCACAAACACACATGCACATACAAACATTCACGAAGACACGTGCACGCACAGTCATGCATGCGCAAATGCATGCACAAGCACACACGTGCACGCAGCCGTGCACAGCCCCCCCCCCCCCCAGCAGTCCCCTCCGGCTCTGCACAGCCCCGGCGCTGCCCCCCCAGTACCTGCCGGCGGCCGGGGGCTGCAGCTGAGCGCACGCAGCGGGCGGGTTACAATGGGGCTGGCCCCGGGGGGAGCCTCATAAAAGGAACACGTTTCAGCTACAAGCTTCCCCCAGCTGGCCCCCGACTTCACTCCTCGTTCCCTCTATGGAGAAGGGATGGGGGGAAAGAGAAATGGCTTTTTTTTTTTTTTTTTTGGCCCAACCCGTTGCTTTCACTCCGAAATCCTCCGGCTTCCCCAGTTTAAAGGGAAGAGTCCCAGGGGGGCGGGGGTGGGGGGAGAAATTACAAAAGCTCCATCTCTGACCGTTTCCCATTGCATTTTGGCCCATTGCATCCTTGGTTATCCCTTTCCCCAGGAGAGAAAACCGATTAATTTTTGTAATACACCTTCAAACGACCCTATCCCCCCTCCCCCGGACTTCACTAAGCAGCATCTGGAAGCGAATCCATCCCCAAATGTGTGTCGTGTCCCCCCCCCCCCAGCACAGCAGCGCTGGGGGCCGTGCCCCCCCAGCCGCTATTAAGCGCCTATTACAGCGGGGGGACAGGGGCAAGGTGCGGGTTTAAATGCAGCACCCCCCCCGCCCCCAAACGCAGACAATTTTGATGAGTGGGTTTTTGTCCGGATGGTTTGTAATGGTGCCTGTTTTGGGGTGTCCCGGGGGGTCCGGGAAGCTTTAATTCGCTCACAAAGGCTCATTTGCAGGTCAATGCCATGGCACACTCGCCTCTCCCCTTTGCCTAAATCTCCTTTTGTTCCCCATCGCCTGCTCCTCATGCCAGATGGCCGCGGAAAATGCTAATTTTCTCTCCCTCTCTCCTTTTTTTTTTTTTTTTTTTTTTTTTTTGCATTTAATTGCGGCCCTTTGCAGATGGGGGCCGCGGAGTGTGTGCTTCATTCAAATGAGGTTTGCTTTTTGGTTTCCAGGCACGTTTCTAAAAGTCCGATCCGAGTCAGGCAGGGATTAGTTTGACAGGGAAGTGATCAGATTAAAATCCCTGCCGGAGCTCGGCCTCCCCACTCCCTCCCTTCGCAGCCCTGCTCCATCCTGCCAGCCAAAAACAGGGAAAAAATGACAAAAATGGGGAAAAAGAGGCAGTCTTCTCCATTCTGAGTGATTTGGGCTAAAATCAGCCCAAAACCAGGCAGGAAAATCTATCTTCTTGGGGAGATGGGAAAATGAGCTTTCCTTGCCATCAGTAGGTTGGTAAAGCTGGATTGGGGCTGAAAATCATAGGATTGGTCGCATTGGAAAAGCCCTCGAAGATATCATTGAGTCCAAGTGTCCACTAAGCCGTGTCCCTTAGTGCCCACTCTTTGGGGATTTTCCTCCCCAAAACCCAGTGTTGGTGTGGGTGGGATGCAGGTGCCACCGGTGGCCTGGTGACTGAGGGGGCACCGGGCAGGACAGACCGGGACCGGGCACAGTGGCCCCCTCACGCCTGCCGGGGAAGAGGGAGGTGTATGTTAAGGCATATTAGGATTAGAAAAGTCTTTAAAGCTGCTTAACAGTGCAGAGAGAAAAAATTATCACACAGATTATCATTTTGTGCTCATTCACAGGCCTACAATTTATTTTTTCCTTACGGTTGGTTTGTTAGAGCAGGATGCTAACTGTTCCCTTGCTGACTTTGGAGCAAATTAGGCAACTGCTTTGCCTTAATTACCTTGGTTATCTGGCTTAATTAAAGCCAGCCCACAAATGCTGACCCAGGTGCTCTGCATGCTGGCAAACTGCAGGCACCTGGAGCTGCTCTGGAGCAAGGGGCTGCTCTCAGGTATTATAAATATATAAATATGTGTGTATGCACACACAGGATTTTTAAGCTTTTGAATAATATCTATAGTTTTTTGATTGTTTGTTTGTTTTTGTTTTGTTTTGTTTTTTGGTGCTTAAGAAAAATATCGGTTAAACCAAGAATTACCCATTGTGATTCACTTGTCCCTTAAGAGAGAAACTTTAGGCATTAGCTCTGGGACTGTGGGGTGAGAAGGAGCTGGATGACTTTTTTTACCAGGTAGGATCTGAGTAACTGTGTGTGTGTGTATGTGTACAGATCTCTTTTTGCCTCTGTTGCTGCTGGGGAATCACAGCTTCGGACTGACCTGACCTGGTGTGAGTGAACAACTGCATTGCACTGGGTGTTGGTGCTTGACAGCTCATGGTGAGTAGGTGGAAACAGGCATTCCCCTTGGGATGGCTAGCAAAAAATAAAAGCACGTTTACTGTGGACAAAGACTTAGTCCTAGTATTCCTTAGATCTTTAGTAATTATTTCTCTCTCCGGTTTTCTTTTTTTTTTTCCACCACTTTTAAATTCAAGTTGGGGAGGGGCAAATCCCATATATTCTGGCTTTCTGTTTAAGTTAGATTTGTTTCTCTAAGAATTCAAGAACATTTATTTGCTTAAAGGCTTGCCAGTAAAAAGGCCCCAGGTCTAATCCCCTTTCTGCTACACACCACTGAAACTTAGGAAACTCTTTGCCTATTGACTTCTTCACGTGGAAACCGATCCGCTGAAAGCAAAAAGAAACCATTTCTTAGAGGGGGCGGGGGGGAACCTCTGAAAGTCTGTTTTGAAGAAGTCATCGTCCTTGGCCTGTGTAGTAGCAGCAGAAGCAAAGGCTTTTTGATCCTCAGATTTGTAAACTTGTAGACATAATAATGCTATTTCTCTAGTGTTAGCAGGTGTCCTGTCTGGAAGTTGCTGCCTCAGCCTCCAGCAGAGCTGGGAATTAGAAAATTGTCTGTCTTTCCTGAACCGTGAAGTGCTGCTCTTAAATAAAGGCCAGGTCAGATGTTAAAGGGACATTCTTGTCTTCTGAAGCCGAAATAATCTACAGTCACATCGAGAAATGAAGGCATCCTCCTCCCAAAATGGTCAACTTCTTTATCTCCCATTATATTCTGCAGGGTCAAGAAAAACTCTATCCATGCGGATGTTTTGCAGTATTTCTGCTCAGCCTGTACTCATCCTGCCTTTGTACAGCTGCTCAGGGGAATAGAGTACCTGGGAGGGTTTTATTCTTTTTCTCCTGTTTTTTTTTTTTTTTTTTTTTTTTTTTTTTTCTCTCCTGTTATCCTTCCTGTGTCTCTGACAGAACAGTTCAGTGAATACAGATCAAGCTTCAAATATAAATTCTGTTTTCTCTCTGCTCATTAATAGATCTCAGATGAAGCCTTTTTTCCTTTTTAAAAAAAAAAAAAAATGGTAAGATTAACAGGCTAAAGAGAACTTCGCAGCGAGTGCTCGAAAATCTAACAGGCAGGCATAAAACATGACCCCCTCAGCACATCTTATTTTAATTTGCAGCTATTTCCCTCTGATAAGGTGCCTTTGCACTGTTTTATGGGTGTTTGGTAACAGTGGTTTTATGGAAGTTATCCCCAAATATCTCTCCGTATCACCTTGAAGAGGTGGTTGCTGCTGCCTGGAAGTGTTACACCAGATAGCAAGCACAAACTGCAGCTTTTTTTTTATTCACACTGTAAAAAGGCTGCTTCTTGAAGTACCCCAGCTTGGGAGTGATGCTGATGGGGAGAAGGGCTTCCTGCTTGCTGCCAGGGATCCCCCCACTATGCACTGGAAGGGGGGTGTGAAATTTGGCAGGGGGGTGGCCTTTGTGTCAGGGACATGCCTTTTGCCACCCCTGTGCAAATTAAGTAAGTGTTTTTTCCCCCCAGTGCTGTCAAACCCTTGCAATACTCAGTAACCTGCTGCACTCCTTGGGATCAGGCACCTAGCTGGGGTTCAGATCTGGCTCTGCCATTGATTTCTATGGGTGATTTGGGGAAAAATCACTTTATGGCTTTGTTTCAGATCCCAGACTGTGGAAGAGAGCCAGTGCTCACTGCTCCCCCCAATGCTTGTAGGAGCTTTAAGGTGAGCATTGCTGGGTGCATCCCTAGCCTTTGGCGCACAGAGCCTAACCTTGAACTGCTACAGGCTTCACTGATAACATGCCTCCAGCACCATGCCACCTGGATTCATTTTAACTGGTTGAAAGCATTTTAAACAGGCCAGACTGGTGGCATCGCTAAGGTCTGACATCAGGTGAATAATGCAAAGCACAAAATTCTGGCTGAAAGCTGCAAAAGGCAAAAGGTTTGGTCTTAGCACAAAAGGCATCCCTCTTTGGAAGAATATGTATCCTGGCTTGTTTGGTTAGTGAAACAAAAATGGGTTTAGCCTAAAGATGGGGGGGCTGGGGGGGGGGGGAAGACCCCCAGGAGTTCACAGAAGATTTTGGTATTCCCTTTGGGAGAGAGCAAAACTTGCAAGCTGTTGCCCAAAGCTTTGGGGACCCACAGCCAGTGGATGGGATGCTGTGCAGCCCAAGCAGAACTGAAGCCCTGCTAACTAGAGCCACCTTTTAAAACCTCTTGAATGAAAGTCCGAGGGAAAACAGGCTTTGCTAAACCAATTACCCTTGAATGTATGGAAACAACTTAATTCATGCCCATTGTTTTCCAGAGTGAACTGCTGTAGGACTCATTTCCCGGTGTATCTCAAGCTGCCTAATGTGACCCAAGCAGAGGCTTCCCTGGGATTTTTAGTGTAAAAATGGGACTGGGTGGTGTTGGTGAACTTGTTGTGGGGGCCATTTTGGGGTTGGTTTGTTTGTGTTCGAGGTGAAAGGCTTGCATGTGTGGTGCCACAGAGAGTGGCATGCAGGCAGGGCTGCACACTCCTGTCCTTCTTGTCCAGTAACGCTCCAAAACACTCTGGGATCAAAGCATCTTCCTTCTTGGAAAAACTTCTTTGCCTCACATCATGGCTGGGCACAGAGAAGAGTTCCCAGGGTTACTGTAGTGGAAAGGGTGGTGGGAGCCAGGGTCTGGCGTCGCAGTGCTGCACATGTGTGATTTTGGGAGATCGTCCCAGTCCCCACCTCGAGAGTCGGTGGGGATGATGGACAAGCTGTGGCAGAGTGAAAAGCCTTGTCAAAGCCCATTTAGTGATTTCTGAGTGTTAAAGACTGAGGAAAAGAAAAAAGGCATTGAATGTTTTTAGGCTCCTTTTTTAGAAGGCACCTGAGAAATGCTCCGAGGTTTGTGCTGCAGAGCAAGGCTAGACTTTAAACGTGGTGTTTTCTGCCACATATGACACAAGAGGATGGGTGAGTGATGCGCAGTGCTGCGGGAAGGGACACCAGAAACAGTAAGGACCAGGGAAGGCCTTGGCTCTGCCCCCTTGTGTCTGTGCACGATGATAAAATCTTTCTTAATTAAATGATCGCACTGAGTGCACAGGGTGAACGGTGCTCGCTTAATGAGCAGTTGCTCAGTTTGGCTTTTTCTCTCTGTTCAATGGATGGTGCTGAGTCTTATTAACTGTGCACTGTTCAAGCCCTGCTCAAAGACATTAATAATTTCCCTGCTGGACTTATTTGGTGTAACTCGCTGTAGTATTAGAGTGCTTTCCAAATGCGAATGGATTAATATATAAGCCATGAGTGCTGTTATCTGTATTTAATGATGGGGAACCAACATAAAGAGAGATGGAAGCTAATAATTGAGTGCTGGTCTGAGGTGCCCCATAGCCAACCACTTCCAAGCACTCCTCTTCATCAAGCCAAAAGCACATGTGGAGTCTGAACCAGCCTTAGCCCTGCTTCTGCTCCACCTGCATCCCACATGCTAAACGGTGCTGTCCCTGTGTCCCCACAGCTTGGGTCCCCATGACACCACGGGTGCCGATGTGAGGCTGCACCACTGCTGGTTGCCAATCGTACTGGAGCAGAGGCTTGGCCATGCTGACAGGGGATGGGGCTCCAAAACTGTGTTTGTCCTGTGCCTATGAATTAGAGCTATTTTTAATCTTGTAGCCAGGCCTGCTTCAGGGGTTTTATGGCCTCTGCAGCTCTTCAAACTGCTTAGCATCTTCCTTTCTGCTCTGTTCACTAAGTGTTAACCACAGAAACAGATAGAATTCTACCCTTATTCTAGGGAATTATGCTTTAAAAATGACCATTTTCCCCCCATCCTGTTACCTACACCTTGTGCTCATTAGAGGCAAATATTTGCTCAAGAAGTGGAAAGCAGCTTTTTTGTTTATTCTAAGTGATAATAGAACAAGTTTTGGCCCAGAAAGAAAAGTCGTGGCTAGGCAGGAGAATGATTCCCAGCGTCAACCATATGTTGCATTCATCTAACTGAAGTGGCTTAATTACTGGTAGATGTTGCTGTGCTCATAAAGATAGCGCTAAGCTTTCTGCCAAGGTTGTTTGCTGATAATTGCATTTCCTGGGGGTGAAGGGGGTCCAAAAGACTTTCTCTTGATGAGTTTCCCTTTCAGTCTCCTGCACCACAAGGTTTGCATCGGGAGATGCTTGCCTGAAACAAAGCTCTGGAGGTCTCGCAGCATTAAAGCTCCTGTCCTGGCAGTGCAGCAGCCGTCTCCCAAATGTGCAGCTCTCCCCCACTGGAGAGGGAGCAGCGGTTTGGGGTAGGTTATTCCTCTGAGAGCATAGCTGGTTTCAGCCTAAGATGAAAGCAGCTCAGATATTGACCTGTCTTTTTGTAGCTGTGATGAACTGCAGGCTTGCTCCTTCTAGACCCTTGATATTGTGCATTCTTTCCAAAAAAATATTCCTGTTGTGAAATCCAAAGTGGGATTTGGGATTTATCGCTCAAGGGTAAGCGGGCTGGCCATAACAACGGGCAGCCTCCCTCCACTTCTGCCTATGCATTCTCATGATAAAGGGCACTTTAAAGCCCCTCTGACAATGAATGAGTCCTAGTTAAATATTTCAAGAACTTCTTTACATGGTTTCCTCTGATGCATGTACTGTTGAGACATCTGTCTTCAGTACTAATAAAGTAGTCTAGATTTAAAATGAACTTCATTGGATTGCTTTGAAACTATAGGCACATATGGTTCATAATTAGCTGGATATCTCTTATAGTTAAATGATGCCGGGGTGGGTGGGAGCTCGGTTGCCTATTCGCATCAATAATAGAAGCAAACAAAGTTCCAATTGTTCCCTGTTGCGGGACATTATGTGCCTGAATAAATGGATGTTGGCTGTGTCTACATGGATTTGCCATATGGCTACAAAGGCCGAAAGAATAGGGGCAGTGTGCTTTGTGCCGGGGCGAGGCGGGCTGGGTGGAGCAGGGTGCGGGGTGGCCGCACACCTTCCTGCCCCGCATCTCACAGGGCTGGGCTTGGGCACTGGAGCTCCTTGCCTGGCCTGACAGCCCCTTGCCCGCTCTGCTGGGATGCTCCGGGGACACCTCAGCATGGCTCGGGCGGCTGAGGTATTTGGGAGCTCGGAGCAGGGATTTTTTCATTGCAGAAAGTCCTATTATGAGTGGGGGGCTGGGACAATGGAGGTCCCAAAGGCACCTGCTTTCATGAAAGCAAGAGAAAAGCCCATAAATCCTGGAGGATCCAGCTGCCTCACTCCGGGTATTGTTGGCTTTCAGAAGGAAAGGGAAAAGCTATTTTTCTTTTCAAAGCGGGGGGGGGGGGGGCGGGAATTGTATTGAGGCAGCAGCCACTGATGTGGGTGCGTAAAATAATCCCGTTCTGATTAAGCGATCACGGAGCTGGAGGTAATCAATGTTACTTTTACAGCCGGGAGTGTTTTGTGGCCGTGATGGGGGGGGCAGAGGCGAGCACTGCAGGGGTCGGGGAGCACCGATACGGGAAAATCCTTGGCTGCCTTCTTCTGCCTGGCCCCCGTCGGCGGGCCGCCCCCCCCCAGCTCCATGAAATAGCATCATCACCCAGCTCCTAGGGCTTAAAAGGGACAAATCCGGCCAGCCGCTCCCTTCCTGTGCTCTCCGGCACCACCTGCAGCCAGGATCGGGCCCCCTGCGGGTGGCTGCCCCCCACACCCCCCAACACAGGGCTCAGGGAACGTGCCCCGGGTGCCAGCACTGTGTGCAGTGCTCGTGTATTTTGCCTGGTGGCTGTTCTGCTCCCCCCTTTTATAGCTGGAATTGCAGGATTTTCCTCAAAATTAATGCTGGGCTTGGACCAGAGGGATGGGGAAACTTTTCCATGCAGTAGCCTGGGGTCGGGGCATGCAGGTTGCAAGGGTCCCCCGTACAGAACTCGCTGAGGGGCTGTGCCCACACCTTGTTTCCCCCCCCTTAGTGTGGGCACAGCCCCTCAGCTTGGAGGGGTCTTGGGCCTAGCTTTGGCAAGAGGAGAAGGGGAAAACAAAGCGCAGAGAGGCTGAAATTGGGGCTTCTATGGGTGTGTGTTCCCTACCTCACTTTGTTAACTCCAGCAGCACCCACGCATGTTCACAAGCCACAATGTCTTTTACTCCAGCAACTGGGGGCAACTTTGTGCTGCACAGGGGGGCACATAGATGCAGCCACGCTGCATGGAGCAACACGGGCTAGGGCCCCACTCATCACAGCCACCCCCAGCTCCCATCCCCCCCAGGACATCTGCACAGCACACACCAAGCAGCATTGCAAGGGTTTCCTGGATTTTTTTTATTATTTGAAGTTGTGGCATTATTTGCAATGGCAGTGGTACAGACCGGCTCAGGAACCATTGAAACAGATTTGTCTTCAAGTAAAGTCTAAAAAATGTTTTGATTCATAACTACATCTTGTGAATGCAAAAAAAAAAAATCCCACTATAAAAATAAATTTACATTTTGTAAATAACAAAAGCAAATATAGTGCCCTTTGGCTTAACCAAAAGAAAAAAAACGACTATTGGATGTCAATCAGTTATCCACATTTCTGACATAAATAGAAAATATAAGTTAGTATAACTCTTAAAAAACGTTTTTGTACAAATATACACTTGCTTTTTTCTTTTTTTTTCCTCCCCCTTTTCCTGTTTTTTTTCCTTGCACTGAGAGCTCAGCAGAGATTAAACATTTCATATAAATGACTTTTAAAGCTTTACACTTCTGGCCAGTGTACTCACATTAGGCATAATACATTTCTATATAGAACGTAATACATTGCACAGTTGTACGGTAACACTGCTCCGTGCGCGGCCGGGCGCTGCGCCTGCGGCTCCGGCTCCGCTCCGGTTTCGCTCCGGCTCCGCTCCGGGGCCCGGGCCGGGCGGGGGGGCCCCGTTTGGCCGTGCCTGGTGGGCGCCTCGCCCCCGGGGCTGCGCGCCTCTCCCGTGGGTGCCGTAGTGCAAAAATCCGGGGGCGGGGGCCGATAAAAAAATATTATGGGATAAGAAAATTAATAGGAAGCCCCCTCCCGAGCATCATCCTCCCCCCGGGTGCTCCTCACCTGGCTCACCGGAGCCGCTTGCGGGGGGTCTGCTCAGCCGGCACGGCGGCGGGGGGGGACGCGCAGCCGGGGGGGCGCTCGGCCGCTGCCTTGGGCTGCGCCGGCCGTTTCCTCCTGGCGAAGAAATCTGGAGGGGGGGGGGACGAGAGAGGGGGCGTCAGCGCGGCGAAGGGGGTCCACGAAGAGGGGGAAAAAAGGTAGGGGGACCCAGCTCCCCGCTCCCCCCGTCGGGGTACGCACCTGTGATGCGGGCGGCGGGGCCGCTCCGTCGGACGGCGCGGCGGCGGAGAGCGGGGGGCGCAGCGCGGTTCTCCCGGCTCAGCCGCCCCCCCGGAGCCCCCTTGCCAGCGGCGGGGGGCGACGGTGCCGGGGGGGCCCGGCGCAGGGGGACCCGACGGCGCCCCACCTGCAGTGTCTCCCGGTAGAAAGCGGGCACGGCGCTGCCTTCCACCTCCTCCCAGCGCAGGCGGCCGGGCGCGGGGGGCAGAGGGGTGTCGGTGTGGAAGTTGTAGTCCCAGCGGCGCTGGTCGGCCTCGCCCATCTCCCGCAGGCGACTCCGCAGCTCCCGGCCCAGCTCCTCGTGGTCCACCGGCCCGAAAAGGCTCCTGCAGACGGCGCTGCGATCGTGGCCGGCCAGCAGCGCCCGTCGGGCCGCCAGGCGCTCCAGGGCCGGGGGGCCGGAGAGATGCACGTCGGCCATGGGTGCGTGGAGGGGGGGGGTGCGTGGCTGGCTGGCTGCGTGGGGGCCCCCCGCCGCTCCTCCTCGCCGCCCGTCGCGCCGCGTCCCGCAGCCCTGCCTCCCCGCTTCTGAGCCCCTTCCCCCGGCCGCCCCGCTTTTAAACCCCGCTCCCCTCGAGGCCGAGCAAAACACCCATTAGCAGCACGGCGTTGTCCTGCCAGCAGCCCGCCGCGATTGGCGGCAGCCCCCCCGCCGCCCCCCCGGCCCCCGACGGCAGCCCTCCTGCCCGCGCCCTCCATTGGCTGCGCCGGGCAGCGCCGCTCCGCCGCCGGCCGCATTGGCCCGGCCCGGCCCGGCCCCGCCGCATCGGCCCGGGGGGGGGCGGCC
>NC_048897.1:28038197-28280392 GCF_011077185.1 Oxyura jamaicensis
CTGGAAAGGCAAGAAAATAAACTGTCAAGACAGAGAAATGCAGAGAGTGGAAAAACTATTGTATTTTCCTCAACCAATTACTATTTGAATCAAGACATTCTTTTATGCTCGATGGCATGATTGCTAGCTCTGTGATCTCCCTCTAACTCCTGAAGACTCACTTCATGGCAAAAATTAAAACAGTCTTGGTGCAACAGTGGTGACTTCCATTCTTTAGCTGTCAGCTTCATGCAAGCTGCTGAGAAAGAATCGCCCATACATTTTTTTTTCCCTTTTCCTAGCTAGCTATCCTAAACAGAATTGCTGCAAGATTCACAAAACTCTCCTCTAGATCCAAGGTAGGTTATTTCAGCTGTACTCCATCACATATATATTTCAAATCTCTAGGTCACATATTTGAACTGCTGCAGCTGTACTGTAAAAATTTGCCATAATAAGCAGCGAAGGGAACCCAAGTCTAATGGTGATAAAGCCATTTCAAGGCCATCCTACAGTCACATTGTTCAGTTACAGTCTTAGTCAATTGTGTAGATAATTTTTTGCTCATTCTCTACTCCAGTAAAGCAGCTGGATCCACTTCCTGCCACGATCCTTGCACTGTGAACTATAGTTTGGACTTAAAATGTTAATGTAGTGTAAAAGCACAGAATACACTAAAGGTTCACATCCCAGTTGCATTCCAAATCACTTACGTGCTACATTGTTCGGATCACTTATTGCCCCACCAGGTGGCACATCCCCTGATGATCTTTTGTTCCTACTTGTAGAGTTTACTGATAAACCATCATCACTACTGGTTCCCATTTCTGCAATAAAGTTTTTTGAGCTGCAATCCTCAGTGCCTGAAAGAAAAAAGAAAAAAAGAAAAAAAAAAAAAAAACAAACAAACAAGGCAGTAAATATCTTTACAAAACTTCTGGATCCCCCATGTGAAAAAATATAGCCATTTACAGAGAGCCTGCAGAGACCCACAGTCTCCTCTGTTCTTTCGATTTGTTCTCCTACAGAGATTTCATTGCATGTTTCCTGGTTTTACCACTTTTAACTTTTGTCAGACAATTTATATTAGATTAAGAAATTGCCACATTACTTCAGGTATTCAGTGACTCAGCTCATAGTTTGAATGCATGTTTGAATGAATTTACCATGATCTGCTCTGTACAGTTTTTTTTAGAAAAGAACGGAATGAACTTACTCAACCTGGCATAGCAACTTTCTCTCTTAGCCTCAGTGTAGGAAAGAAAAAAAAAATTTTAATTCTGGTATTCACATACTGTTCCCACAAGGCAGATATGATATAGCTACAGAAAACTTTAAGTTGACATAGTGCAGCCCAACGAGAGGAGAGAGTTGATTCAGCTCTATTAGTAACAATACACAGAAAAATTGCTATCTTAGTTGAAGCTGTGATATTGTTACATGAGCAATACGCACTGCAAGCACACTTAGGAAAGGTGACTGAGCATCAAGATTCCTAGTCCTGGAGTATGGGTTTGGACAGAATCCCAACAGAACAGTTGTTTCTCAGTAAAATCAAAACCAATACACATGGAGGTTCACATCAAAGTGAAAGCAAAGAAAATACTATGAGCCAAACTCACTCACAATTCAAAGCTCCTTCAGAACTATATACAGTTTAAAGCAGTGTAAAATGTGAGTTTGTCTCTCCCATTTTAGTTTGGTCCTGAAACTTAAGGGCTAACTCATTTAAGTCTGAGGTTTGGTATTAAGGTAGATCTCATCTGCAAGTAATTTTGGAAAGCAGTGACACATGAAATGTCATCTTAATAAGCACAGCAATTGCTATACCTACTTCAAAAAATCCTCGGAGCATCACTTTGGGAGTCATTTTTGCTCCAAGTTGTTTGTTTTGATATATATTTTCGCCTTTCTAACTATGTTAAACCTGTAGTTGATTTTACCAGAACCCTTTACAAACTGAAAAGCAAAAATGGATTAAAATGCTCGTTTATGTCCTTAGATATCCTTAAATGCACTGCTTGAATTATGGTGACTAAATAGGAGTTTATATTTTTGAATGCTTTTTATAAAGAATAATTTCAGCCTTTTTTATATACTCAGCTGATGCTGTTTGACCTTTCTAAAGAAAAAAGAGTACAGCAAAAGTTATGTACAAAAAAAATACATAGCTGAGTAACAGAATAATACTTACAGGCAATCGTACATCTGACCTAGAAAACAAAAAGAAATAACAGAAATTAAAACTTTAAAACTACTAGAGGCTCAAATAAAATAAGGACTGTTTATGTAACAGGTAGTACAAAAAAAAAAAAGTTAAAAAAAAGTATTGTTTCACTACACACTTCTCAACCAGCAAAAGAAATACCTA
Organism: Oxyura jamaicensis; assembly: GCF_011077185.1. Taxonomy (NCBI): domain Eukaryota; kingdom Metazoa; phylum Chordata; class Aves; order Anseriformes; family Anatidae; genus Oxyura; species Oxyura jamaicensis. The sequence goes on from NC_048897.1 coordinate 28,040,548, forward strand.
AAAATTTATTAACAAAAACAACACCAAAAACATTCTGATCAATTAGAGACAAAAGGTAAACATGCTGGTAAAACGTTAATTTCCATATTTTTTCCTCTAACCAGACAAAGTTTATTTTGTCAAAAATCTGGCTTAGCATATGGCGGTTATTTTGCACATAGAAATTTAAAAACAAACCCCAGATCTTAATTAAGAGCCTTAAGTTACCCTCAATACCATCCCACAAAAAGAGGCAGATGAGACTGATAGGGTTTTTATCCACAGGGATTTTTCTTTCATCCTGTGGTTGCATAAACTTTATCATTACTTCTCACAAAAGAGCATTTTGCATTTTCTGAAACAACTCAGTCAAGTCAAAATTCAAAACATTTAGTATATATTCTGGAAACTAGTTTATTGATGTGTACGTACACACAAAATATCAGTAGTTGCCTATTAACTGCAACCTGAAACTAGCCTGCTAGAAACACTGACGGGCACACAAGAATTTTGCTTTGAAAACGTTTTTAGTCTTTCAACTTCATGCTTTTACTCCCAGGTAAGCCATTTCCCTTCCTGCTTGTCCCCGCACAAACTGCCCTACAAATTGTTTTCCTCATCTCCCGCCAGGTGGCAGCACAACATGCTCCTAAAGGAGCGCACTAAAGGCACCACACTGGGGGCTGAAGGCACTTGAGAGAAAAATGTGATTTCCTGGAACTCACAGCCAGCTGACACCAACCGACTGCGGCAGGCACTTTTGTCAGGCAACAAACAAAAGATTGCTTCAGCAGTCGTAGCGGGAATTAAATACAACCATTCACCTTGCAAAGATGCACATGAGAAGGCAAAGGCAAGCAGGGAGAGGTACACGTCCCAAGAACACACGGGGCCCCAGGACGGTGCTGGGGAGCAGATCACGGTTCCCTTGTGCCACAAGGGCTTGCAGGCACGGGAGGTTTCTGGCCACACACCTCTGGGTCTTCCAGCATCATGGCGTGGGCAATCGGAGGCTGCCTCCATCCCCGACTGCTCGGGTGGTGCCTATTGAAGGGCTGCACCCCCCAGTGCATTGCTCCTAGAAAATCCAGTTTAGCTTTATGCTGGATGGTGCCTTACCCACCCAAAGCACTAAGCCTGCTGATAGCAAAGGTTGACACACTTATATGAAGCACTTCAAGTGTTGTCTCATTTTCTTTTTCCACTCTGTTTTCTTAGACGAGGTTGCTACCACCCAACAATGCAATGAGTGAGCAACGGCCCTGGGCAACCTGCTCCTGGTGACCCTGCTCCTGGTGGGGAGGTAGGTTTGATCATCTCCAGGGTCCCTTCCACCCTCGCCCATTCCAGTTCTGAGCTTCCACAAGCTAACTAGAAACAAGCGGCTGTATCGTGACAACACAACGTAGAGCTTGAATCCCAAGTCTCTCACCCCTCAGCTCTGCTGTTGCCGCAACCAGCTCCAACAGCAACAGGGTCACAGGCCCTTTCAGACACACTCTCAAAAAGTTAGAGGATACCATTAAGTTTTGTTCTTCGTATAAGTAGCTACAAAAAGTGGCTGCAAAGATGAGGCAGACAAGCTGACTAGAAGCAACACAGCAGAAGGAAACCCTTCAGCTTTACAATAGTGAGAAATGCAGCAGAAGAAACCCCCAGCCTGCGATGATGTCAGCGCTGCAGCAAAATGTTTGGCCACGCCTCCTAAGCAAAAAAGCTCTTGTAAGAGGCAAAAAAACAACTCCTGATCTTCTCCAGTGCAGTCCTACAGATGTCTCAGGGCACAAAGGATAATAGTTGGTTTCACATCTCCTACTTACAAATGTAACACTCATCGTCAACCTTTCTGAATATTTGAGAGCCCAGCCAAATCGCTAGGCCTTTAGGAAGTGAAGAAACGTGTTCATTTGCACTCAGGTCAAGAATCCTTCTGTATTCTTTCACAAACAAGTGGCCGAGGAAGAGGTGACTACAAAGGAAAAAGCCACTCATATGCAGGAAAACAGCCCTGTGCAGCGTTCCAAGTACAAGCACTGAGCTACCTGGAAACAGCTGCTGAATGATGAGCAAGAGGTGAGATTCCCTGAAATGTGGGGCAATCTAGAAGCAAAGCCAGAAAGATGCTGTGCTTAATAAGAAAGGGAAATTGCAAAAAGAAGAAGAACAAAGAAAAAAGAAACAGAACTGTGTATGTCACAGTGATTTTTACAGCCCCACAGGCAAAACAGCAACAGCCTGACATCTCTCACAACTTGTCCTTAAGTTATTCTCTCTTCCGTAAAACCACCTGAAGATGCCAGTGTTCTTAAATTTTTAAGTTTCTCAGTTCCTTCTCCCTAAAGGTCGAGTTCAGGCATATGGCATCCTTCCTGAGCAACAGGAACAACAGACATCCGATGACTGAGAAATAGCTATACCACTACCAAGCCCCCCACACCCCTGCTTCCCACCTCCCCATTTCTCCCCTGCCTGCCCAAACAATACACACATTGATTCCTGGTTTACCCCCAGCTACAACCATCTGATCTGACAGCAACTTACTACCAAGCTGCCACAAAACCAGTCGTACAGTCATGCGTTGGTTTTGTTAATGATGTTCGAGCAACAAAAGGAAAGCTGTGCTAAAACTTCTGTCTTGGGATGAACGAACGTCCGCCTGGCATTTTATTTGCTTTTGTTCATCACAGACTTCAGCAATCTCGCAATACCCCTCTGACTTTCCAGAAACCTACATTCTAACCAAATTGAACAAAGCACACCCTGCCGGCAGCAGACAGACCTCCTGAAACCCAAAACCACGCAAAACAAATGATCCCATTCCCGAGCGTCAGCCTGCCTGACTCAGTCATTCCATGCTGTATTTTTCAACAAGCCATCGACTTAACTGTTCTCCAGCCTCCTGTTATTACTTAATGAAATGCTATTTATACAAAACATTTGTTTATTATTTCAGAGGATATTCATGCTGAACACATGATTCTCCTTGGGTTCACACCTGACATGCCCAGAGACATGCCAATTCCACTTTTCAATTACATTAATCCATATTACTCATGTACGGAGCTGTTCCCACCCCCCCTCCCCTCCAGACAGCGGGAATGTGCAGGGGAGAACATCTCTCCCCAAGAAAAGCTAGGAAATATTCAACAGATCAAGCAAACGAGAAGACAGCAAAATGTGAAACAGTGAACATTTCAAATGAACAACAGTAGAGGTGTGTATACACAAACTCATCGCTGTCATCAGCTGCATGTAGAGTCTGACCAAAGGGTGTGCTTTGCAGGGGAGCTGAAGAATTCATCTGCACTCACACGAGGTCTGTCCTGCACTCCTCATTTGTTTTGTGGGGTGCAAGAACTGCAGGACTCAACTCCATCCTCCTCAGGTAGACAATGGGTCACATCACTGAGGAATCATTATTATTTTCCTAGGGAATTTTACCAATGAAGAAACTAAGATGGGCTGAGGGAAAACATTTTCAAAAATTCTACGTGACTAAGAAGCCAAAGCTGCACTGATGTTTGCTATAAGACTCAAAGCTTTTCAAGAGGAGGATCTGAAATGTGTCTGCCATACATGAGCACCAGAGTAGCCACGGGAGCTGGGCAGCAGCAGGAAGGCCAGCGGTGCCTCTCCTTCTGCTGGCAGCAAGACATTGGATCGACTCTACAACTTATCTCTACAACTACCTGAAAGGAAGGTGTGGGGATCTGGGGGTCAGCCTCTTCTCACAGACAACTAGCAATAGGACAAGAGGGAATGGCCTCGAGTTGCACCAGGGGAGGTTCAGGTTGGAAATTAGGGGACATTTCTTCTCAGAAAGAGCAGTCAGGCATTGAAATGGGTTTCCCAGGAAGGTGGTGGAGTCAGTGTCCCTGGGGGTGTTCAAGGAAAGGCTGGACGTGGTGCTTAGGGTCATGGTTTAGTGGGTGACATTGGTGGCAGGGGGATGGCTGTACCAGATGATCTTGGAAGCCCTTTCCAACCTTACCGATTATAGGATTCCACGATTCCAACTAGGCTGTGCTGCCAAACTGCACCCTCCAGCAAAATTTGGGTTCCTGCACAGGGGGAAAACCCTCATCAACAGCAACCCACCAGCCTGGGGTGCTCCTTTTTCCAAAACAAACAATGTGGTCTGGTTCATGTAAATAGAGGGTTAGGAAGTTGGCTCTAGAGTCAAAGTGTGAGCAAACCAAAACATCCTAACCAAGAAAACCCCTTAGCCACACATCTTTCTTGAGAAGACACTTGAGGCTGCTGCTTACTATTTCATGTGCTCACCAGTGCGTGCCTTGTGACTCAGATGCAAGAAGCCAGGAAGCTGCTCACACCCCTCTCACAGCTAACGATCTTTCACACCTGTACCTTCTGATCTTCTCTTCTCCACCCACCCATCCTCACAGGTTTGGAAGAGCTCTACACAAACACCACCAAGCTGTCATTACTGTCATCTCCAAATTCCTTCTCAAAGCCCCTCCACAACAGCAATAGCAATCAGACCATTGGCTAATTAAGCTCGGTGCCCACTGAACTTGATCTCACTTCCTTTTTCCCCCTGCTGTGTGCACCTACCATTAGCTGTCCCACACCCATGACTATGGGCTTTTAGGGCAAGCCAACACATTGAAATCATCAAAATGGTTTTAAGACTCTGGGCTTTGCTGAAGTTAGCAGCCACCACTGCCCAGCTGACAAATACTAACTAGCAAAGCCACGACTCCATCACTTGTAGTCTTCTCTGACACCTCAGGTATTTCATACTTGGCACAGGTTTATTCAGAAAGCATTCCAACAGAAAGGTTTTGCTCTAAGTCACACAAAATAAGTGAAAACTAAAGCCAGGAATGCCACCATGAAGCCCTGCAACACTGACGGCGAGATTGCCCAGGCATTGCATCCACAGACTGACAAGGCGCTCCAATACTTGCTCATTTTCTAGGACGTGTAAGGCATTGACTGCTGCTCCAGCTGGGGACATGTTCCCACTGCATTGGGAGTACAGAGTCTAGACCAGCAGGATGCGTTCCTGCAGGAAATATCAGTCTCAAAGGCTGGCTAGGGTTTGGACAGATGCAACATTCTTGTCTCTTTCAACCCATCTCAGGGCTGTTTCACCTTACTCATTTCCATGTTATTGCCAAATCAATGGATTTTGTAGGCTTACAGCACAGGGCAATCAAAATGAGATTACATGAACTGGGACTTAAAACCACGTCCCACTCATTGGGTGTGAATGAGTCTATATGAGCCTACCTCAAGTACCATGCCTTACGTTGGCAAAGGAAAAAAAAAAAAAGATCATAACAGAAAATGAACTAAACCATACTGCCATAGTATCTTGCCTTATTTTCTAATTTCTTCCTAAAATGTCATCTTTAATTCCAAAGCTCTTCTATGCATTTAAGCAAAGTCTATGCATACAAATCATTATACTGTTACACCATTGTAGAATGCATAGAAATTCACAAAGCCTAAATGCAATTAAAGATATGCCAAGCCAAGGAAGCGTTTCCCCTCACGCTTACAGTATTCAAAGAAAAAGGCAATGCAGCTTAAGCCAGTGTGTGTAGACTGGCTCCAAACTATACTAACAGTCCAGAGCTCTCAGCAATTTCAGTGGCGTTAGTAAATTCTCAGCATACCTGCATCAAGTCCTTATTACTTGAACGGGAAAATAGGAAGCAATCAGAGTCTAAGGCAGAAGCTAACTTTTAATTAAGTTGTAAAGTTTCATTTAACATTATTTTCTGGATTTGGTGCAAGTTTATTGGTGGTGGTGGTAGTAGTGGTTTGGGGGTGTTTGTTTTTGTGTTATTTTCTTTTCAATGTATTTTTATTCTGCTAAATCATTCTAACTGTAACCCACAATAGGTTTTTCAATTTAAAGTAGCTCTAGATGAACTCAAAACCATGACATATTTGCTTTCAAAGCAAAACTGAAGATACACTGCAGCGAGTGTCAGCTCTGTTTTCCCTCTGGTATCTTAGGCAGGCACTCATAGCATATCCACAAAACACCATTTCACAGAGTGGTTTAAGAGGGTTTATCCTGGGGGGAAAGCTCAAATTTTAGAAGCAGAACTCAAGATTTTGTGAGATATTTGGAGTCTTCATTTAACCCTAAATGAGCAGCAATGCTAACGAGACTGCATGGGGCTAGCTGGAGGTCCAAAATCCAGAAGAAAAATGAGCTGATGGTTGCTATTAATTGGGTAGGGCTGGGCCCCCTTCTGACACCATATTGTTTTAGGAAGCTATGCAAAACCCTAAAGCAGTTAATAGCCATACACAACTGTGCATAGGCTATTTTGAGCTGTTATGCAGTTATGTGGAAGAAGGAAGAATATTTCCACTTTACAAATATTTGTATTTGACCCGATATTTCTAAATTCTGTCTTCCCCAAAGCAAGCTTTTCTCCAAAGAGGGACCAAATATATTTTTTTCCACTGACTTTTATGAAAAAAATTGAGATTCTGTTTTGTGCAGCACCTCCAGTGAACTAAAAATGTTGTCGAACACAAAGCCTTGTAGAAAAGCCAAGATGAGACACCAAATGAAAATTCACAGTGAAATATACTGGAGAAAATCTTTCCTTCTTTTCCTGGTTTTTCTCTGTATTTGGCCTGTATCTGCTTCTCAGATAGCTAACCTAGGAGTGAGGAATTTTCTGGGCAACGTATCCAAAATAAATAGAAAAATATCTAGAATGGAACTCATCTGAAGTGCAACTGTTAGACTTGCTTCTCCTTCCTCACTCCTACACTTCTAGAAAAGGTTTCTGAGGGTAGTTTCCCAGTGGTTTGGTACCAGGCGATGACTCATCTACCAGTGTACATACAGAACAGGCAACAGAAATACCTAAGGCCAAGAAGCACAGATTTTGGTAGTAAATTGGCTGATAGGAGGCCCAGACACCAAACACGACTGCATTACAACTGATAGCTCACCACTGACCTTAGGAAGCACCACTAGACCTTGTTCCAAAGGCTTCCAGATGAGAAATCAGTTTAAAACTTTTCCATGCAACCCAACAGCTTCTCTATGTTTTCCCCCAAACCTGCAGGTCCTGAAGAACTCCAGGCCATGGGTGCTGCAAGCCACCTCAGTTTGGCAGCACCTCTCTAAGCATCTTGCATTCATCCAGTTGACAAAGCAACAACCAAACTTCATCCTGGAGAAAGGCTGCACAGTTTAATTAATGAGTTTACATTTTCCGTATAAACCAATCAGCCCTACATATAACATCTCCTAAGTGATGGTCCTGCTGAAGGAGTTTATGAACACAACAGTGTGCTTATTCAACAATGGCAATTAGTAGTATTTAGGACAGCCACTTATTAAAAAACAAATTATTATCCTACTCAAGCTGCTTAACACACCAACATCGGTGTAAAGTGCAGCTGAGTGTGCAATAAGCCATGCCTGAATGGAAAACTCCTCTTTTAATATGAATTTTCAGTTAACACAGCCATTTCCTTTCAAAATTAAGAGTTTACAGCATCAACCTTCATTTTATACAAACAAAGCACATTCCTTCATGTGGCCTAAGAGCACTGTTTTTTTTCCACTCTGAGTCATTGCTTAGGCACACCCTGGAAGGAGTAGGATACAATGAAAAAAGGAAAGAGAAAAAAATTAGAGAAAAAAAGAGTCCTGTGGCAACGACACAATGCTAACTGTCCCCAAATCAGCAGGGTTGGCCACCCAGACAACATGGAAAATGCACACCAGAGCCAGCAGCTGCCTGGCCTTTGCTGTGCAGTCATGAAAATGAGGGGCATTTCCTGACAGGGCCCTATTTCAGATCTGTTGAAAGTGATTGAGGCTCTAAGTTTCTCTCTTATCAAAAGTAGATTTCCTTTTCCTAAGTCGGACACTTTGGACTCTTTAGAGCCTTTGCTCAGGAAAGTGTTAAAGCTCACTTTTGAGCTGCATTTGGTTTGAGAGTTTTCAAAGTACTTCTAACTATAAAGGGATTTTAAAAATTATAAAGAAAACTCAGATACGACATGAAGAGAGAAAGGTGAATTACAAAGACCAAATTTTTAATCCATGGGCAGGAGAACCACGGCCCGTGAAAGCCTTCAGCTTCCTTCCTCCCATGAGGAGCTCAAAATTCTGTCTTGCTAGACAGAAATCCTTCTTTTATGGCAGTCTTGATGCTGGTACATGAAAAGCTTGTTGCTCCCTGTGTTCCTGTCTTTTTTTCTATACATGTCTTAGGACCATTCATCTATTTGCCCTTATCAGGCTCCTGAAAACTTCCTAATTTAAAAAGCAATGAGGTGTGCAGCTGGGATAAACCAGCCCGTGACCGCTGCCTGACACAAAGACCTTTCAGGCTAACCTTCATCTCTTCCTTCAAGCTCTGTTACTGTTTATTACAATTTATTTATGCTCCTTCAGTTCGTTAGCTTCTAACTCTACATAAAACACTACAAAAGAACCCAAATCTGTATTGTGTTTCCCTTGCCCTTTAGCTGGGAAAACCTATCCAAAGGGAGGGAGGAAAGCAATCCTCCCCGGCCATCCCCAAAAAGTAGCTCTGGTTTGGTAATGCAGCCTTCATACCACTAGAGGCCTCAATAAAACCAGCAAACTTCAGCCTAACAGTGACTAACAACAGTGAAGCATGCCTGCATTTCCCCCCAAATTGACATATACCGGAAAATACAAGGCTAAGGATGACCGTGCTGGAGTAGGCTGGGCGGATGTAGATGTAAACGCCAGCTGAGCCGCGGTCGTGGGAGCTGACGCCACCATGCCTGGCTGGCTGAGGCAGGCTCAGTGCATCTTCAAGCATCACAAACCTGTCACGAGGGAAGTAATTTTTATACAGTAAGTTATCGTCTAGACCTCATGGTTTCTTCACAGTGGTTATTTACTACTTGTCACATCTTCAGCTGTGCTGTTTTGTATCGAACCCGCAATTTTTGATGAGCCCTAATAGCAAAGCAGCATCAGATCATTTTCTTCAAAATAAATGCAAATTGCCTCGTAGCAAAAAGCGTGGAGCTAAACGTGTTCCAACTCTAAATTAAGTCAGAGCTTCAGCTGATCTACAAGGCTCAGATTATCACAAACGAACAATCTGATTAAAAAAACAATGCTTTTCCATACACCGTTTTCATGTGCAGCAGCATGGGGCCAGTGGGAGACACCGCTGAGGTTTGCCCACAACTGTCTGCCCATTTAATACTTTAATGAATTTAAACTGGAGCAAGAGACAAATGGACTACAAACGTCCAAAACATGTAGTAGTAGTCCTCAGAGGGAACAAAAGATCCATTGTACAGCTCCAGTAAGTTCATCTAGGGCTCTCTTTTCCTCCCCTTTGAACAGAAGCTGAATAGAAACAGGAATGAGAATTGGCTCCACCATCACCCTTTGCCAGACTCGCCTCTGTGAATACATTGAGGCTGGATGAGAAGTTATTCACTGACAACAACTTGGGCTCTCTCTCACTTACCAGTCAATAGATGAGGCCATATATAAAAGGTTATCTTCGTGGCCACCTGTGAGGACCAGCAATGGTGGAAGAAGGCTGGGTGATGCAGCATCACAGCCAGAGATCAATGTGACACTGCAGCCTAGCCAGCTGCAAACTTTTTGCCCTAGGGAAATAATATCCAGGGCTTCTTTCTCTTTCCAAAATATGTGAATGAGTTTGGCTTAGCTCTGATACAAATCAAATATCTATTAGACTGCTTCAAACTCTTGCATTTAAGAGGAAGATAAATTTATGTTACTTATTATGAGTCTTGAGACAACCGTGTTAATCCCCAAAACAAATCGCATATTGTATCATTTTGCTTGGTTTTGCACATCACTTGAAAAAGAAACAGAGGGAACTTCTGAAATAACAAGTAAATTTGTTTACAACATTCTGTTCATTGCTTGCTTGGAGCAGCAGTACCATCTATATAGCTTCCCATAGCCTTTGCCACTTCCATACAATCATGTGTTTTCTGTTACCTGTACTATCAAAACACAAAAACACCCATCTTTCTCCTGCATTGTCCAAACAGACCAAGTTTGCATTAAAAGTTCCTGAAAATAACTTTTTAAGAAAAGAATGCAAGTAAACAAAAGACAAATATTCCTTAAATTTACCTGTTTTTTTTTTTTTTTTTTTTTTTTTTTTTTTTTTTTCCCAAACTGATTGCATTACCAATAAATTAATATCAACCACCAGCAAGTTTAATGATGAAGCACAGCAATTTCAATCAGAAATTCACCTTCCACGTTATGGTGGCTTTCACAAATTTAAAAAAAAACATAAGACTTTAAAAAGAAAATTTCCACACAAGATGTGTTTTTGAAGGCAGACACATTTTATACAGCCAGCCTTCTGTTTAACAGACTGCTTTGGCAAAAAAATGTAAAGCACTTTGAAGATTTATGAGATAATGGTGTGCTACTAAGAATAATTTCATCTCAATGACATTTGACAGTGTTATCCCTAACAAAAAATAAATAAATAAATAAATAAAAAACAGAAAGGGGCGGCAACAAGTGCAGTTCCATTCTCTGAGCATTCTGGCAGAATCAGACTTTGGATGGGTCTGTAGTGTAAATTCTTCTCCTGATTGTGACTGAAAGAAAGCGAGATATTAAGGAGAACTAACACCAGTCAGGTGCCACCAATCATGCAGGAGATTTGTAGGGGAAGGCTCCGTCGGTGTCTCTATTCCTCTGATCTGTCTATAATATTACCTTAGTTAGGCAAATTCCTTTTAAAAAATGTATTTTGGACAGTTAGAAATTCAACCCCCAGACACGCTCCACGCACTTGAAGCAAGTCTCTCTTATTACTTATACACAAAATGGCTGAATGAACGAGGAGTAGCAGGTACTAGAATCAGTCATGACAAGATGAGCTTAATTTTTGTTGCATCTTCAGCAACAGCAGAATAGTTCCTTCAACTAATCATTCTCTGACTAAAACTGAAACTCAGAACAGATCTGATTTTATTTCACAGGCAATGTCTTTGAAACATTAGATGCATTTTCTTTTGTTCCAATGTCCTTAACATACCTCAAACACAGAAACTGAAAAATATCACAACTTCCTCTCAAGTAGCTTTCTAACCTTGAGACCTTATAACCTTCTAAACTGCAGAAACGATTTTCCTTCTCCATCACAAAATACCTTGGAAGCCTAGAAGGACAAGAACTTGATGATTTTTATACCTACAAATCTATATGGATTTATATAGGTTAAAGATAAAACAATGCCTACAATAAACAGAAGCAAAGCATTACCAACCAAAAGAATAACAAATTATAGTAAAAGATTTCTACCCCAGAAATTTTTTTTTTCTGGCCTGACATTAGCATTGAACTTGCTATACTTCACAATAGCTGAAGTACAACATCTCTATCATTTTCGGGAAGGAAACAAGGACAAATACACCCAGAACCAGACAGAGCACAATTACACTATTATTTATTTGCTTAAAGAAGAAAAAAAAAAAAAAAGGGTAAAACATAGGAAAGGCCATGAAAAATAATGCACAAGGGTTGCATTAACACAGATCTTGGTCACAAATAGGATTTTGATTGGTCTTTTAAAAATATTCTTCTACAGTTTCTCATCTATATGTTTGCTGTTGACAATTTCCAAAGCTTTGAATAAAAATTCCACGCAAGTATCTCCATAGGTTTGGAGCAGGAGCTACAGAGAGGGTACAGGAGAAGTTGTTCAGTTCACTATGATGTATTTCATCATGCCCAAATGGGGAAAAGCTTCATCTTCCCAATCAAGCACAGAAGCCACCTTAAATCAGCATTAAGACGGACTAAGTCCTGCATACCACCATTGTATTTTACATGCCCATTACAGACCTAAGTCATTTACTGCACTTTCTCAGGAAACTGCCACATTTCCAGCAGATTAGGGGGCATAACATACACACATGTAACTATCTAGCAACTGCTGCTCACTACCAATAAAGCCTTTAAAGCACCAGTATAAAACAGGAGTCATGCAAAGCTTAAGTGCTCTACACCACACTGACCTTCTTAGGCCAGTGACACATCCTTACGGTTTAGGGTATTAAAGAACATGGGAGAAGTCAGAGTGTCGAGTCAGAAGTCAAAGCCTTGCATTAGATGAGATAAATAATTACGTGACCTTTGTTAACCACTGCATGGCTGTTCACCTGCATGAAACGTGCACGCAGGGACAGAGATAAGACTGAAGTGCAAGCACCTGCACTCCAGCTGCTAAAACCTCCTTTGCTTGCACCTTTTAATTGATGGCACTGTGCAGATTTCGACACTGCCTTCCCTTAACTGCTCTTAGTGGCCTCGTGCTCTCCCCCCACCTTCCAGTAAGAGTTAAACCAAGAGTGATTCACCAGCTGGATTCCTCTGTGCCACTCCTGCCTCTAACAGAAAGTCAGAATGTCACAGAATTATATATAATGCTGACAGAAACGTGACTACCTGCAAAACGGGTTTGAATAAAGAAGATAAAACTTTTATAATTACATAGCACACACACACACACAAAAAAAAAAAAAAAAAAAAAAAAAAAGTGCGTTCTTCACTGGCTATTTCAGCCTCATAACTTCCAGGAGATGCAGCTTTTACTACTGTTTATAGCAATCACATTACAGCAGATTAATTGGGGAAAACAAACTAGCAACAACAAAAAAAGGCTCTTTGACCAATTTGTGCTATTGGCAAGAGGTGCATGCAGGGTTTGATCATCCATTGCCCACATGGCAGAACCCCCACCTTGTGTTTCAGCATCAGCGAGGAGGCAACTTGCAGAAAATAACCGTTAAGAGTTTAAGCAGGATGAAAGACTCTGCTAGGACTGACACGTATGAACCAGACCCAAGGCAAAGCACGCCAAGCCGAACTAAAGACTACTGTTTGTTGCACCCAGGCTGCCCGGTGCAAAGCTAAAAGGCTTCTCATTTGTCCAAGAAACACATTAACTTGAATTCACCAGTGCAGACAAGACTTAAATTAAGAAAGATGCCTGACCCATCACCTGACTCAAGCTATAAAAAGGGAAATATACCCACAAACTTTTTTTTTCCTCTCAAGGGAAAAATGCCATGTTCTGGGACACGAGTCTCCAGATGCCACAAGGCATGAAGGCAGATGTCTAGACAATCCCTAAGGGCTGAGCGTCTTTACAAAGACATTTTCTCTTTTTCTTCTTTAGTGATATATCCTGTTTGTATGACTCATAGCCTTTTAAGATCCACTGTTACAATGCTTTCTCCCCTGCACCGTTCAGCAAGTTTTATGCCTATGCTGCTTCTAAGTGCACGTTGTGAAGGGTGCGTTCGCGGCCTGCTTTAAATCCTTCCTCTACAATTTAGAGCACAGTCCCTGCACCATCTCTCAAAGACACTTAGCAAAGCACATTCCTTACAAGTAAGCCAAACAGAAAAGTCTGTCGATAACTGAGGGGTTTCCTTGTTTTAGAACAGAGGTAAGACCAGCAAGCCTGTACTCCTGCATTGTTGCCCAGGGGAGTCAGGCATAGGTTGGTGAAAAAATAAGCTCTCATCATATCATATATATGATATTGTCATATCAGACATTTCTCAAGATCCTGATTAAACAAACAAACCAAAAAACAACCACCACCACAAAAACCAATATCTTAGCAGGTGCTGTCACGAAAATCAGGGATAGGTTTACATAAAACTGGTAAGATTAAACTATCCTATGAGAAGCAAGCAGGTAGCTTTTAATATGTATCAAAGAAAAAAAAATCACCTCTTCAGCCTACCTAGCCTTATTAACATTTACCAAGAAATGCATCAGCATTAAGCCAACTGATCCCAAACATTGTAACAGTGAACACTTTTGTCCTAGGACTTCAATGCAAGTACTTCAGGCAACCAAGCATCCTTCTGGACTGCGGTAACACACCGCTTTGTCTTTTCAGTCACATGTTACTACTCTGGAGGCAGGAACCTGATGCAAGCAGAGACAAGGCAAGCACAGAAGAAAGCAACAGAAAATAATTAACTTGTTACCGACACAAGAAGATGTCACGATCTGTCATTATGCCTACGCCCTGCACTAAAATCACAAGTGCCACAATAAAAGGCAGCAATTTAATGGAAAAGTCTCCAATAACATCTTCCACATTTTTGTTGCAATACTGACCATTGAGTAGGTCTCAGGAAATTTCTCAAAAACTGAAGTTTGATTATATGACTTACCAGAACCTAACTTTTGTATTCCAATGAAATAAAATGAACTGCCATTGTGCTCTTGTTAACTCCCAATCACAGCATTTATGTTGCAGATTTCTGAAACTGCCTCATCTCAGTAACATCCATTATACCCTACATTCAAGCTACCCAAGCTGGAGACTGTAGGTTGAAACAACTACAGAAAAGGGTATTTTATTCTTTCCATTCTCTGCCCGGATTTAACTAGAACTTTTGCTCCAAGAGTATCACCAGTTTTCCTAATAAATATCTTTTCAAATTCAACGCATCATCAAATCTTAGAACAGTAATTTTTTAAGCTCTTAACACTGTTCCTTTGTTTCCCTTTCCCATGTACCCATGGGATGTTCCACACTTCATGTATCCATCTAAAGACTTAACATCTGTATTATGCAGTCTGAGTTTTCTTTCACTAATTTCATTAATTTTACTGCTATGTCATCAGCAGAGTGCATCCAAGCACGTTTACAAGGACTATCAGAAAAGCTTGGTGAAAATGGTGGCTCAGTCACCCCAGACCCAGTGCCCACACAGCTACAGAACCCAAACCAGAGCGAAACATTATCTTCCAACGATCTTTTGCAGAAACGAGCTTTCCAATAAAGCACCAGAGCTTCCTCCTTTATTTCAAACACTGAGCAGACACCCGAGAGCCAGAACTGCTTTGAATAGGGATGAATTTTAAATGACTAATCATTTCCTCTATTATTATAGAGTTTATGGTGCCTCTTATATCTTGTTTGTGTTTCCATGTGAGCTAGTTCCTTCTGCAGCACTGCAGCTTTTGGTGCTAAGCCCTCTTTTTAAAGCTATAAGCTTACAAGGGGAAAAAAACAAAGCAAAAAAAAACAAAGCAGAAAAACCAAGCTCCCTTGTCTGAGGGCGTCCAGCATGCTTGTCTGCTGAGTGGGATCCACGCTGCTCGTGACAAGCCTGAAGACAATAAGGAACAACAATAAAGGAACAGGCCTAGCAGATGTTGATATTGCTGTTGCTGGATGGAGCCTCTTTTTCCCTTGCTGAATCATTTATTCATTAAAAAACAGTTCCAGGGAAGCCTAAACTATTCATGAATTTGGGCTGAACTTACAGAAGGGTTCACTCAAGGACAGACCCCTCCAACTTGCACTGAAAGCAGCGCAGGAGCTTCTGCAGTGAACTACTCTGAATGCAACACAACATTTGGATGCTGGGCGCGGGGAATAAAAGCCCAGGCAACAAAGGGCTACATTCAGCCGAAATACGGTGCAAGTAGTTCCCGACAGCCAAGGGTTACAGCACTCCGCTGGCACGCAGCAGATTCAGGGCGAAAGCTCCTTGCAAGCACAGAGCAGGGCCTCGGCTCCCCTCCAAAAGCCACCGGCCATCAGCACGGCTCAGCCCGTTCTTTGCCACATGCCCTGAAACAGCACCACGCTCGAAACATGGTCCTGGAGACCCGAGGCCAAGCCCGGAGGAGGGAAACAGGCCTCAAGCAGAGGCACGTGGGGATGCGCCACGGGGGAAAGGATGAGCTGCCTTCCTCTCCCACTGTCTTCCCCTATGGCTCTTGGTTTTACAACGCAAACCACACAGGCAAGAAGCCCAAGCTGAGCCACTCATACATGAGGTCATGCCTAGCGGGCAAATCAACTCAAAACTAGCCAGATGAGGGCTTTCTGGGTTGTTGTCCTGCCAATGCTTGCTCAAATTGCGAGTTCCCCCTGCCCCGCTTCAAAAATTTAAGAACAAATCAAAGTTATTTTCCTGTATCTATGCCACCAAATGTGAAAATAAAGACAGATGTAGATCCATTTATTTTCTTTAATGCTATCCAAAGTCATTTAGAAAGAAATCTGGCCACAGCAGAACTGCATGCACGTACAGGAGGTGAGCCTAGGACACATCCACATTTCATTAGCACCTAGACACCAACTGCCCTGGAGCAGAAAGCACTGTAAAAACAATATATGGACGTTAAAAAGAAGCACTGGGGAAAGGCATCTGTTTGCATGCAGGGGTGGGGAGGCAGCAAAGTACAAACGAAAGGCATAAATTGTTCCTTTTCCTTTCTGTTTAGCTTTCTATGTAATCCAACTGAATAGCTGTAATTTGGGGAACAGCATTAAATTCCTCTACCAGAGGCCACTTGGTACATTCCCCTCATTCAAAAGCAGTCAGAGCACAATGGTAAGAATGTTATTCATTATTTCCTATTACTTAGGGTGGGACTAAATGCTACTCAACAAGCCCATGTATCAGATAGAGACATCTATAATACGTTCACTGAAATGAATATCCTGGGGAGGGAGTGGTATAAGCCACTGAATGCCTTTTTTGTTTATAAGCAAAAATAATAAAAGGTTAATTCCAAAAGCCATCTAATTAATCAAAATTACGTGCATGACGATGGTGTGAAGTGACAGCAGTGAGATCACCATGCAATGCTCTGATTAACACCAGTAAAGGTGGGTTGATATACGTACAGGAAAGCAGAGTTATGCAAACTGGGATATTTGGGGAACCTGTGCTCTAATATGTGCTCTAGCTGCAGCATTCCCAGCCCTTGGAACTGGGCCTGAAGAGCTGCTTTTATTCTGTTACCTTCAGAGAAGAGAAAATCCTACTTTACAGGTAATTTTGACACGGTTTCCCATAGGATCCTACTGGACAAAATGTCCACCATACAGCTAAATAAAAACATCATGCAATGGGTGAGCAATTGGCTAACGGGCAGGGCCCAAAGGGTTATGGTAAATGGAGCTGCGTCAGGCTGGCGGGCGGTCACCAGTGGGGTCCCTCAAGGCTCCATTTTAGGGCCGGTACTTTTCAATATTTTTATAAACGATCTGGATGTAGGAATAGAAGGTATTTTGAGCAAGTTTGCTGATGACACCAAACTTGGAGGAGTCGTGGACTCGAATGAGGGTGGAAAGGCCTTACAGAGGGATCTGGATAGGTTGGAGAGCTGGGCGATCACCAACCGCATGAAGTTCAATAAGAGCAAGTGCCGGGTCCTGCACCTGGGACGGGGAAACCCTGGCTGCACGTACAGACTGGGCAATGAGACGCTGGAGAGCAGCCTAGAAGAGAGGGATCTGGGGGTCGTGGTAGACAGCAAGTTGAATATGAGCCAGCAGTGTGCCCTGGCAGCCAGGAGGGCCAACCGTGTCCTGGGGTGCATCAAGCACGGCGTCGCTAGTAGGTCAAGGGAGGTGATTGTCCCACTATACTCTGTGCTGGTGCGGCCTCACCTCGAGTACTGTGTGCAGTTCTGGGCACCACAGTATAAAAAGGACATGAAACTGTTGGAGAGTGTCCAGAGGAGGGCTACGAAGATGGTGAAAGGCCTGGAGGGGAAGACGTACGAAGAACGGCTGAGGTCACTGGGCCTGTTCAGCCTGGAGAAGAGGAGGCTGAGAGGAGACCTCATCACAGTCTACAACTTCCTCGTAAGGGAGTGTCGAAAGGCAGGAGACCTTTTCTCCATTAACACCAGTGACAGGACCCGCGGGAACGGGGTTAAGCTGAGGCAGGGGAAATTTAGGCTTGACATCAGGAGAGGGTTCTTCACAGAGAGGGTGGTTGCACACTGGAACAGGCTCCCCAGGGAAGTTGTCACTGCACCGAGCCTGTCTGAATTTAAGAAGAGATTGGACTGTGCACTTAGTCACATGGTCTGAACTTTTGGGTAGACCTGTGCGGTGTCAAGAGTTGGACTTGATGATCCTTAAGGGTCCCTTCCAACTCAGGATATTCTATGATTCTATGATTCTAATTTCTCGCTTTAAAAGTGGCCATTCATAAGCAAGACTATTCTTGCAGCATCCACTCAGAGCCCATGAGGCATCATACCCAGTTATGCACAGCAGGGATTACCCAAAAGACTGGATGTTTTTGGCTCCATGGCTTTGGTGACAAACTTGCAACTAGCTGAAAATGCTGCCCAATTTACCTAAGCTTGTCCATCTCCTGCATCTCCATCATCTCTGCAAATTTACACCTTTGATGACAAAAAATACAAATAATAAAGCAAACATAAAGGGGCCAGCCACGAAGGTTGTGCTGAGTTTGGAATTTTGTCCACTCAAGGGCTTCTGTGAGCCACTTCTCTTCTCCCGCCTGCCCTCTGACACCTGGCCAAGCCGGCACGACCGTGGCCCCAGAGCCCAGCAGGCAGATCGGATCGGCAGCCGCCTCACACAAGAGACTGGGCAGAAGTGGAGGAAAGCCTCCGCCCTGCGGCATGGCTTGTTCAATTGCCAGTCAGCATCAAGACTTCTAAAAACAAGAGCAAGACAATGAAAGATCTCAGTGATACGATGGGAGCCAAAATCGCCTGATTTTTTTTTTTTTGCACGCAAATGAATCAAAAGTTCCTGTCTGATAATATCTTCCAGCATACAACTCCCAGCCAGTGGCACATGCCAGGCTGGGGTGGAGAACTGCAGCCATCCACAGCTCTAGCTGGAAGGACAGACACATGGCGCTTGTCAGGATCAGGATCGTAGTTCCCAATTTCCGCTCTACTAATTGCTGGTGCACAAAGGAGGGATAAAATCTGTTAAGTATTTATGAGAAAAGACTGTATGGTAATAAAAAGTAATCAGTGATTGAGATTTTGTTTTGTTTTGTTTTTGATTCTGGATGAATTTTCTGCCCAAGCAGTAAACTTCCAGTTTTTGCAGGCAGTGGAATCTCTCGTTCCCCCTCAAGCAAAAAGATGTGCTTTAAAATAATAGGAGGGAAAAAAAAAAAAAAAAAGCCAACTTCAAGCATTTTTTCCCACTGCTTTCCTCACCACCACACTACTAAGAGCAAAGCTCTGAATATATAAATAGCCTGGCAAGTGTGTAGTATAAACCACACCCCATCTCAGGGCCACTGTCTTAAAGGAAACTGTAATATTAAAAATCCCCACATGTGGAGAATGCAGTATGGTCTGCACTTTATATACTTCTGTACCTCCTTTGGAAGGACACTGAGTACCTCACACAAAAATGCCTCTTCCCCCTATTTTATTTTTATGAGCAGAGAATTTTCAGAAGCTCTCCCAGCCCCACTGTTTTCCACTCCTCCAGAAGCCATGATGGTTTTTAATGAAGAACAGTGGCTAATGTTACGCACGCTCCGGGGTTTGGGAGAATGAGGGCTCCTCCCTGCAAAAAAAACAGCATACACATAGTTTCAGGATGTTAAGGGAGGAAGATGCAACAGAGCACATCTTTCTGCATGACCGAGGTCCCGTCTCGCTGCAGAAGGCTCCCTCCTAGACAAGGGGCAGAAGGCTGCCCCAACCTCCAGCCCGCTCGAGATTCCCAGAGCAATTCTGCCAGCACAAGCTGCAGCCTCCCCTTGTGCAGGCGGACATTTGACACCCAGCAGCACAATTCCAACCGAAAAAGAAAGCAACTTTTCCAGGATATGCAAACCTCTTCTGTGGAGCTTGCTGTTGCTATAGTTATAGGAAGTTGCTGAGAAGTAAGATGTCAGGAAGCTGAGAAGAGGAACCAGACCTTTATAGGACTAACAAGAATCAGAAGTGTTGCATTGCTAAAAAAGTAAAATAAATCCCTTAATGGCATGGTTAAACCTCACACTTTTGTTACAAAGAAAATCCCGATGTTCAGAGGAGACAGGGAACTGGTATGGAATTCCTCTCACAGCTGAATTTCAAGCTCCTTTGTTCTGCCAGATCTGGACACACGTACCTCTCACCAGCTTTCCCCTCTTGCTGTACCAGTTTCAAGTGATTGGTGAATGCCACCCTCCATGCCTCTCATGAAAGCAGTTTGCGTTTTGCTCTGCACTGAGTGAGTAACAGGAAAATAAAACAGGACTCCCCAAGAAGCCAAGACTTTGCTTGCTCTGCTGAAGCTAGAAACTACAACCTCAGCCTGTGCTGTTCTGCGTCTGCCAAAAGCCTTTGAAGTAAATTCTTTGAAGTTGGCCAGAATTGGCTCGGAACTGGAGCAAGTGACGAGCAGGCCGGCTGGGGGGCCAGCTGGGGGCTTCAGTCCCCACACGGTTGAGTGCAAATCAAGCTTGAATTCAGTAGATAAATGTGCCTTTAAAAAAATCACCCTTCTTTTTACAGGTAAAGGAGGCTTCAGTCCTTGCTTACATTCACAAGACGTCCAGTGGGCTGAACCGCAAATTTCAGCAAGTGTCAGCAGATCGGGATGCGTGCGCTCAGTTCGGTTACTCCCACTGCTGCAAACAGCATCTCTTGAGAAACCCCATCTGTGATAGTGCTGGACTAGATGCCAAAACCATTCACCACGCACATTTTGGCATCCACCAGGCTCCCTGCAATATTTCAGCTACAGGGGTAACGCAGCTTTTGTTTTCTCAGAGACAAGAGAGAGAGGGAGGGAGTCATTTAAAAATGTCTTTTTCTGCAATCTATCTGCAAAGGCTAACCCTGATCCTCATTTTCACTTTGTAACCTGGTGGCAGGCAGCCTGCAGTTCCAAGGGTTACAACTTCACATAGCAGAGGTAAGAGGTTTGGGTTAAAGTAACAGTCTGCCTTGAAACAAACCCAACCTGCTTGTTGCCCAGCATGTACCACCACATTAAGCAAGAGGCAAAGGAACATCAAAAGACCACCAAAAAAAGCTGTAATTGTAACACAACAGAAGCATTTCAACCTCCCTGGGATGATCAGCAAGCAAGAGAGCAGAGGCATTAAGAGTGGTGTTGTACGCACATGGAGTGACAGTGCTTTAGCGAACTGATGGGAATTAGGGCAGTTTCTGTTGCACCGAGTGAGGAATTGGAACCTGCACAGCAGGCAGCTGGCTTTTTGGCTGACAGGATTATCAATGCATTTAGACATACTTCGATTCTGAAAAAAAATAAAAAAACAGTTCAAATTAAACCAGTTACATGCAGGAGATTCTGCACCAGGAACAAACTGCCTGAACTTTTGGGGCACCGGGTCTCATCATACAAAGTATTGCTTCTTTTTTTTCTTCCCCTCGTTTCCCAAAAGCTCTATATTCTTTAATGCAAGTCATTCCACTCATAATTTAGAGCTTCTTCTAGAAGTGCTCTTCCTTCAGTCTCTGACCAGATGTATGTAACAACCAAGATGACAGATCAAGATTTTATTGTTCTGCTAAGGTTTTAAAACCATTACTCATAGGCTTTTTTACAAGTCAATATTTTCAATAATTATGGTAAGGAAGAGGAACCCGTCAACACTATTTCCTCTCTATTTGCTCTGCTAATTTTGTGGCTTTCCGCAACAGTCTAAATCAAATAATTTTCAAAATTGAAATCTAAAAAAGCTTCTGTGTTTTTTCTTTTCTTTATTTCTTTTTTAATATAGTCTGCCATTTAACACATTAAGCTCCAGAGCATGCATACTGTTTAAAATGCAGCATCAGAGTGCAGGCATTTCCCCGTGATAAAAATGTTGATGAATTTTTGTATGGCCCTCTGACTGTAAAGCTCTCATAAGGCTGCCTCAAACACTGCAACAGGTTTCCTCCTGGTGATCTACACATTATGTTTATGAAGTTTGTAAGATAAATTGCCAGTGTTACTCTAGTCAACTCATTTGTTTATATATATATATATAAAATAATTCTATCTAAATATTTTTTTTTATATATATATATATATATATAAAAGTTAAGACTTAGAATTTGAACTCACCTAATAGTTCAGCTGAATCTCTCCAAAGAATCGTTCACCTCATCTATTGCGCACAGACGCGTGACTTGCAAGGCATGACATACAGAAGTATTATAGTTCTATTGCAGGAAGAAGAGTTTACAAAAACAAGTACAGCAACACAGGAGTTAAGCAAAAATACATTTAACTGGCCTGCTGACCACAGCCAGATACTGAAGCCAAGAAGATCTTCAAGCAAAGTAACGTTAGTTAACATCACATTCAAACCGCCTAGTACTATTTTAACAGCTTTCAGTTTCTACAGAGTCTAACCAGATAACGTACGGATCTTAGCACTGAGGTCTTTAACACAGCCCCCAGACACAAGACTTAATTTTCCTTAAGGACACCACAACACACCAAAGAGAAGACTCTGAACTAGACCCTGAGCTAAGCCCTCTCAAGTTGCTTGCTTGTGTATTTAGCATGTCATCAACACAATGAGCCAATAAATTGCTGCCCCTTCCTTCCATGCTTTGTTTTCCAAGGGTTCATTGTATTTTATTTCAGTTTATTTAAGCAAGTTTTCTGTCATTGCTGGTACAGAAACAGACGATTCTTATCTTTGCAAGTATAAAAAAGCCTCTGAAAATATATCTATGTACATTAATTGCTCTGACCTTATAATTTAGCAACTTAAAACCTGTTTGTTCATTCTAATCAGCAACCACAAATCAACAAGCTTTTAAAGCTTGACAAGTTACGGAAATTAACGACATCGGGAGAAGTTCTTTTCACGTTTTCATTTTCTCCTGACCGTTGCTGAGATCAGCAGTACATCGAGGCAAAACATCAGCTGTAAAACTTCTGAGCGTGTGCTGTTTTCCTGAACATGCGACCACTGGGAAAAAACTTCACATTGAAGAAAAAGCTTCATGTTCATGAAAAAGTCGAAGGCTAATCACTGCATGTTAGGCGGGCTTCCTGCAGCCCTGCAGGCACAGCAGCTCCCCAAGGCCTTTTCTGATCAGCTGCGCAGGTTCTGATGTACACACAGAGGTCAACAAGAACTGCTTCAACTGACTTTCTTTTATGCCGTCTGCTTTCTGAGTCACTCCAGACATTCAAAATAAGGGCATGTGACTTATTTTCCCAACCAACTGCTTCCAAGGATTATTGCTTTCATGGGTCATTAGACATGTTCCTGCCCTTCTTCAATGTTTTTGCTGCAAAGCGGGGATAGTAGTTTGGCACTTCCGAATTCATTTCAAATTTCAGAAGAAAAAAAGACAGCAAAGGGAAAAAAATGGTGGCTGGGGTGTACAAGTAGCTTTAACACAAGGCTCACCAAAATACTCTGGGGAACGCCAAGCTCTCTCTTTTTTCCCCAAACACCATAAGGCAACAGCAAGCCAAAGGAGGAGTTGGGGTTGATATCGAAAGAGCTGTGGCAGAGCTGGGAACTGTGTTTGCTTCCCTGGTTTTGGGTAAACATCCAAACATTTGTATGACTAACTGATCCTCATCATTAGATTTGTGTGTAAACTTCCCTATATCAAAGCATTTAGTCTGCATACATACACTTAGAGAGACGTCTTTGCCGCTTTTATTTCCTCTCACAATCCAAACAGGAATGGGGCACAGATTGCTTTTATTCTGATTTTTTTTCCCTAGCTGGAACCTCTTCATTAAAATAAGGTGAGTGTTACTCCAAATAGATGAATAGGCAATCGAATGTCCAGCTGCATGTAGAAAGGGTCCCTTACACTAAGAACAACTGAGTACAGTACTTCTCTAGTACAACAGCTCAGTCCCTAACGCTCCGGCTGGGCACTTCCAACAGTGGGAAGAGGTGGCAAGCAGCAATGGGAGAAAATGTCTGCTTAGCTTTGTTCTTCCCACTCCAACCTGTGGTTATTATTTTGGGCTTTTTTAAAAGGAAAAAACAATCCCCATTTTGAGGTCAGCTCTGTGAGAACAGAGCAAGCACGAACTGGACACAGGTAGCTGCAGTTCTGTGCGGTCCTTGTTCACAGGTACAGGCAAACACAAAAGAGAGGTGGAATGGACCAAGGTGGACTCAGCATTTACAAGGGGAAAGCAGATGGCAACAGCAGGAATGGACCAACGTGGACTCAGCATTCACAGGGGGACAGCAGCTGGTAACAGCAGCTTAAGACTGTCAAAACTGGAGAGAGTACGTCAGCTTGTTGCACAGCTTTTACCAACTGGTAAAAACACAGGCCTTAAACTCAGTCTCCTAACTAGAAATAATTCCTTGACAGCCAAACTACAAGAAAAGTCTAAAAATGGCCTTTTTTTTGTTAAAACGTGTAATAAACATTTGAGACAACAAGAATATTAAGCCTCGATAGAAACAAAATGTGTTTGGGAAACAGATAAGAGCCTTTGGGTAAAATAAACAACGTAAGAAACAAAAATTAATTCCCCAATGTAAACTGGAGGAGGAAGAAAAAAGATTTTGCCAGTAGATTCCCATGTGCTGACCTCTGCGTGAACTCTAAGTAACCAGTTTGCAATTTTAAGCAGCAACAAGAATGGAAAGTGCATTGGAAGATAATGAAGGAACCCAGTCCTTCTGACTTTCTGCTAAGCAGCTGAAGCAAAAGGTCAATCAAAGAAAAATATACACTGCACAAAGTTGCAACACCAAGATCCCCCAAAATACTTCCTTGCAAGTGTTATAGGTAAAGCAAAGCAACACACAGACATAAATATACACTCAAAATAAAGCCTCAGAGCCCATGGCTGGTTTCCTTCTGCAAAGTTTCTGCACAAAATCTGTATCTTGGGCTTTAGCTAAATCAGCAGTTCAAGAAAAACAGTCTTGATTTAAGAGTCAAGTACTGGAATATCTGTCACACTCCCACATTAATGATTCCAGTGCTTAATTAATTTTAGCCTAATCACCTGTATCCACACCAAAAGTAAATGTATTGAAACCCAAATACACAAACTATTTTAGGGTACGTGAGGATGTGGATTTTTTGAGAGCTGATGCAGAAGTAACAAAACCCAACTGTGATCCCTGGATAACTAAAATATCTTGAATATAAGTTTAACTACTGCTACTGCTGCAGAACGTGGCTGGCCCTAGCCCATTCTGGCTGTGGCTGGAAGAGGTGAGCTGTGCCTCCTCTCCTCTGGCTGCCCTTCCTCCTGCCCCATCACTCACCTGACTGCATGGTGAGTTTGTTTGAGGAGCAAGACTGGTGGAAAACTCTGCCAGAATAATGTGAATAGCTTTCTGCCAGTTTAGCTATCTAACCTGGCCCAACACAGGGTCAGGCACGGGCCAGCGGAGGGGAAGGGAGCAGCGCACGTCACTGGGCAGCAGCAGGGAAGTAGATGGTCATTAGATTGGCTCAGCTGGTTCATAAAACCTCACCCTCCTGCAAACATAAAGGAAAAGACCACACCTGGTGCAGGTCACCTTCTGCCAGCAGCAGGAATTTCACAGAGGTGACAAATATTTCAGTGAGGTGAAGAAAGCAAACAGGATCTTACTGACTGCTGAAGACTACCAAGTTGCCTACAAAATGAAGGTATGTTCTTTACCGATGGGAAATGTCAAAAACACCACTACTGTGACCCACTCCATTCCCTACCTGCCTGACTTACCTGTCTTTCTTTTGCCTGTGACCCACCTGAAGGCTGCCAGAAGAAGGGCAAAAGCCACTTGTCTGAAGCCACACAGACCAAGTCACTTCATTTAGTTCCCTGTGCCATAATTAACAGTGTACATCATTCCCAGATATGCTTTTGGAAGGATTATTTACAGAAGTGCTCACTTCTCCAGCTACGCTACTGAAAACATCCTAGGTTATTGTTATCATTACTGCAGAAGCGCCTTGTGCATCGGAAGGATTCTCCTCACGGAGCAGGAACAAACAATCCTTCGGCCAGCACCAACACTGAAATGAATGAACCGGCTGGGAACCCCTTGATGAAATATGTTGTATTAGATAACCTGGCCTACTCCTTAGCAGGGCTTAGAGGAGTTTTTGTTCACAACATAAATGGTACCATGTGTTCTTCAAGTAATTGCCATAAATACTGCACAAATTAACTGCTCTGAAGTATTTGTTTCTAAATAAACTGTTCTCCTTCCTCTGCACAGTAATATTAGCAGAGGAGTCAGCTAGAGCAGCTCTTAATAGCAGAACTCGAAGAAGGCAGGAAGAAACAGAGCAACCTTCCTTTCGCCTCATCATGCAAATCAGATAACCGTACTTCAGTGACACCTAGAAACAGCATCCAGGGGCACCTCTCTGCTGAGAACGGTGCTCCCATCTGGCCAGAAGGGCTCCTGCCCGCTGTCCTTCCAACCTACCCACAGTAACACACTGGGCTTTGCAAAGGACCTCCCCTTTTCCAGAGAGGGAAACATTAATTCTATTTCCCACAACACATTTTTGAAAGATGAATTTGCAGCAGTTACTGGACATAAATAATTCACCGTCTGCCAAGGGCTCAGAAAGGAATCCTCCCTTTTTGGTGCACATGGAGGGTCCAAAATGCAAGAATGACAGAGTGATTGCTTAGAAAAGGGGACTCAGAAAAGTTGCAGGCTTCAACAGCCTGAGCTTAAGAACTAAAGAAAACACAGCTTTGCAAAAAGAGAAAACTAAGACATGCAGAAGTGCAAAACTAGCAGCAGCAGCAGCAAAAAAAATCTCCTTTGGTGCAGAAAAGGAATAGGCAAGTGAGATGTCAGAAGAGCCAAATAGTCAAGGCCTGCAATCCCACTTGCTGCCATCAATAACCAAGCAACATAAGGGTACGTCTGTAGACAACCAGACCTCCAGCCTTTCATTGGAAAGGCAGGAAAAGTCACCTGGATCGGGTGGAGATGCTTAAAATAAAGTACACTTTCTAAAAGAAAGGATACAGCTGATAGCTAAAGCCCTTCTGATACAAGTGAGGGAGTCATGAAAAGAGGAAGGGAGAAAATGACCCCAGAGCTCCTCACAGATCTCTGAGCCACTTTGTGAAACGGTAATTGAGCTCTATGCAGCCAGTCAAAAATACATGACATGCCTTCTGAAGTGAGACACTGAGAATATTTTCCCATCATTTTAATAAAGTGAATGAAAAAATATGAAAGTCACATACAGAGAGAAGCATAGAAGCTGCATACATGCTACAATGTTCAAAATGAATATTAACTGTGCTTCTTGCAGACAATAGGACGTTATTATGTATAACCACAGAATATATCCAAGCAACACAAAATGCCACATGTGCCTTTAAAGACTGGACAGAAAGCTCAGTGCAAAACCGTACACTACCTTGCATACTGAGCCTTTTATGAACAGCAGAAGAAAAGCAGAGTTCCTGGTGCCAAACGTGCTAAACAAATCATACTACTGTTATCCTTATACCAGCATAGTCTTAGCTTCTCTCTATTGATAGAGGGAGACCATACAAGCTAACCCTCCGCTCACTGAACTCAGTGCAAACAGAATCTTAGCTTAAAAGTTGCATGACTAATTCAGATTTTTTTTTTTTAATTTAAAAATGAATTTTAATAAGCTAAAAGTATTTTCAGACACTGCTAACTCCTGATACTCTGGGAGGACTTTGAGCTTTACAGGTATATCTTACTGTTTCCCCTGGTATTTTTTTCCTTCCCTGTTTTGTGCCTGACACACACAACATTACTGAATATTCAGGGCAAACATGACTTGGCCAAGGTGCTGCCAAAAAGCTCCAGGAGAAGGATGTAGCTGGTCGTGGGTTGTTTTGTTTTGTTTTTGGTGGTGGTGGGTTTTTTTGGTTTTGGTATTTTAAAGATCTTCCAGTAATCACCGTGCTAGAAGCCACAACACTATAAAAATATATTAAAAAACATCAGAACAACTGCTGTTTGACTTCTTAACATCTGTTAGATGAGGTGTTAGAGAAATTTATGCTAAGTTACTGCTTAAATCTTATCCCAAAGAATGCCAAACAGACTACACCGAGTGACAACTTCTAACCCCCAGAATCCATAACTGTTTGGAGATCCATAACTGCTGTGAAAACATGAAGGCAAGTTACAACAGTCATTGGTAACTCCATTTCTCTTTCTGTACAAACACTGGTACTAAACTAACCTCACAAGATCATGGGTGGAGAATTGAAACGGAAAAGTGAAATAGAAGAACCTTTGAGTATGTATCTATATATCCAAAAGGAAGGCAAGTGTACTAAACATTCATAAGGAACACTGAAATACTGCAAGCTAGAGGACATGCCCCAAGGTGAGTAACACAGGGTGAGCAGAGTATGCCTTACCCTGCAGTTTAGGTTTTTCTCTATAAAGATCTGTAAGGCAAATCTATATTTTAATATTTAAAGAAAACTGAGGAGTGGATTTAGCTAGCTCTTCAAGTGCAGATCTCAGTGTAAACAAGCAGCTCTGCTGAAAATCAGGGAAGAGAAGAGCCCTTAGCCCCACTGTTAGCATTAGTGAGGGGATGGGGAAAAGAAGGGAGCAGAAGGTAAGTTCATATCACAGGCTCAAGATTTTAGCCAAGCAGCTTCTCACTGTCATTTACATCAGCTGTGCTGTCCTTGGAAATCAGAGTTTGGGAATACCCAGACAGCTGCAGAATCCAGCCCAGGGTATTAGATGGAGAACTAAGCACACAAAACAAAGCCTCCCAGTTCAGGATAATCTTACTGCTCTATGTTCAGTATGTTGAGCGCTTCTCTGTAGCTCATACTGTGTGTACTCATTGAAATCCCCAGTTATTAATCTGTACTGCAGGACAGGTGCTACTTTCAATGATTTTTTGGGCACAGGAGCAGTTGGTTATTTGGGGAGAACACCAGGGGCTACTGGGAACTTCTTATTGATGGGTAATGCCCCCTCCTCCCCACCTCCAAAAAAAAAAGCAAACACAGACTAAGGTTACTGTTTTCCAATTAGTCTGTGGTTCTTCTAGTTATTTATTAACTTTCACGCATATTAACCAAACCATAAAACCTGGGTGGTTGCCCTCCCAGCACCAAGAAGTAAGTGAAGAAAATGGTAGAGCTAGGAGAGCCAAAACTGCTTGGGCAAGACACATCCTTCCAGAGGCAGCAGCAACCCAGCCCAGCCACTAGCTGCAAGCTCAGTGACAGAGCCTTGCTCAAGTGACGAGGCAACAGACACTGCAAACACACACAGCACCTGAGCCGAAGTTTCAGCTGAAAAATGCAACACACCAAGTGATGCTGAGAAAAAAAAAGTTAAAAAAAATCAGGTATAGCTGACCATCAAAATTTGATAGACAAGATTCCTGCTGTGTCTGCCTGAGGAGCTAGATTAGAAGGAAGACAAACAAAACAAAACCAAAAACCCAACACACGCCACACAACGTGCATCTGCTGTAATGTCAAGCACCTGACCTGCAGTCTGTCTGTAAAGCTACATCCAAAGCAAGACCTCAAAAGCAAGCTTAAGGGAGACTTGGTCAATGCACAGACCTGAGGTGGGACACATTGCCTTCAGCAGCTCCCAGTTTTTAGCTTGTGCCCCAGGCAGTGAGCGAGGCCCTGCTGACAGCTCAGGGCAGACGCTGCAAGCAGTGTCATGGGCAGGGAGCCAGCAGCAGGAGAAGAGCAGCAGCATGCCGAGCTCCTGGCACAAGCAGCACCTTTCCCCAAGGGACACCCAGCCGGTACAGGGCCAGCACCCACCTGAGGGGGTGCTGGCACGGCTACCACCCAACACCACCAGATTCCCGACAGCCGCAATCAGGGAAAAATTACAGCAGGTGCCAGAGTTTCTTCCTATAAAAGAGCTTGCTTTCTATCAGCAATGAAAGATGCATAAAACTAGAACTGTAAAGCAACCCCCTCCCCACTGTGACCCCTAAAATGATGCACAGTATACGAAAGACAAACTAAAATGGACAAAGTGAGGGACCTTTCACTCCCCTTAATTCAATT
Organism: Oxyura jamaicensis; assembly: GCF_011077185.1. NCBI lineage: Eukaryota > Metazoa > Chordata > Aves > Anseriformes > Anatidae > Oxyura > Oxyura jamaicensis. The sequence goes on from NC_048897.1 coordinate 28,070,286, forward strand.
CTCTCCTTTAAGCCAGTGCACTGTTAGTACCCAATAATGAGACTAACACTGAAGTTTTTCAGCTCGATGGTAAAATCATGTAGTGTCCATCCATCTCCAATAATAGCAATATCGAGACAATGAACTCTATTGAGGCATCTAATAAGGCAGATAGTCATTTGCATAGTACATTTTCTGTGACTCTCTGTAATACAACATCTCAAAGACTCAATTCAGACTATTCTCCTTTCCCACAGACGTTAAAAAAAAAAAGATTCTTCTACTAGAAAAAGTAACAATGACCCCTCCCCTAATAGGAGAAAGCACAAGATGGGGTTTTCCTGCATATGATGGGTGCACACTCATGTCAGTGTATTTTTATTATGTTCTGCGGTTTTTCTTCATTTATTCTAAACTATAAGCTCTCAACCTCTGCTGTGGAGTGAATGCTCAGAAATACATTTCTGATTTTGCTCTAATAAGCTTCCAAGTAGGAAGCACTTGGAGATCCCCATGCACCAGCAAAATTCATCTTTAATTCCTGTACTGCTGTCCTTTCCTTTCATCTCTGCACATAGTCCTGTCCTGCATGACTCACTGGATTATTATTTGCTGGACATACCGGGACACGCCACTGTGCTGTAGCTATGCTAGCCTGCTTATGAGTCCTGAGCTTTGGGATAGGCTCCGCAGTGTAGCACTTGAGTAAGCTCAACAAATCACCTCCTTCCCATCAGGCTGTAACAGCCTCGAAGATGATGCACACACACAGAGTTTATGTTGTGCATCACAGTTCAGCTCCAATAACATCTCCAAGTACTGCTGTAGAAAAGCAGTAATGATTGTGGCCTTTCTCTTTATCTTTCTGCTTTCTCCTCTTTCAGTAAATAATCCTGGACTTTGTCAGTGCTTTATTTAGCACAAGGAAACACCTGTATTATTCCTGGAGGTAACTAAGCTACCTTTATCTATGCACTCAAAACATTGCTGCAATGCACCATAAAATAGCTCCTGCCTGCTCTGCCCTCTGTCCCTCCCGGTGTAGTCGGGACACTACAGGAGGCACACTACAGGAGGCTGCTAAATCCCCCATCCTGGCACCCATGCCAGAGCCCACAAAAGGAATGGCAGGTGGGAACATGCACAGTAGCTCCTCACACAGACTCCCAGCCCTGACACCAACACCAATCCACCTCTGGCTGCCAACTCAGGCTCTCTGCAGCCACCCCTGCCCGGGCCAGCGCACAGGAATGCTCCAGGCAAGCCCTCAGAGGCTTCCTCCGCTGTGTTAAAAGCAGCACTGCAAGGGTCTCCCCACTGAAGACCGACACAGAGCATTGCTCTCACATCAGCCTTTCCCATTCCCACCCAGGCAACTCGGCATCAGGTCCCTGTGAAAATGAAACTAGACAGCATTTTCGGCAAGCCAGTGAAGGTCAGCGGAAAGGGGGAAAGAGCTGCCGCACAACAGCCCCAGTGAGGAACAGCGCTAAGCTCTTTGTCCAAGTTTCTGATTTTATCAGATTATGCCACAGTGTTAACATTGTTTATGGCCCTATTTTACGTCTGTGAATCACCCACTCCCAGAGACTCTTTCTCCACCCCGGTTTATAAATAGCACCACACACAGAACGGAGTTTGTGAAGCACGGGAGACTTGCCGAATCAAAATAATGTATATGGAGCTGACAGTCTTTCAAAAGCCTCCCCCATTTATTTATAGTGCTGGCCAGACAGGCAGATTCCCACATTTTATAAACCCTGTAGGTCACTATCTCCATTGTTCATTCACAAACAACTCTGCTAATAAAGAATTCCCTCTGGTTACAAGTGAACTTGGTTCCCAGCACACTGCTTCTTGGCACAGGCCTTCTGAAAAGAAAGATTTTTAAATAAGTATTACATGTTTTTTTTGTATGTATTTGGAAGCAAAATATTCCTAGTCCACAATAAGGTGATATGACATTATTTACATATCTGCAGATATTTAGACTTTGCAATGCACCTTGTGGAAGCATACCAGTACATCAGTACAGGACAGGTCATTTTCTACCATTGTAGCAGACTGCCTTATGTGTCCAGAGATTATTTTCTATGAAAATACATTCCCAATTATAAGTGTAAAACCATCAGAGGGATGCTTGTCACATTAAGTTCCTCTGCGAAAGTAGAATGCCATTAATTCCCCTCTTTTCTCCTGGAATCATTTCCTTGCAATAGAAAGCTCACCGTGCTATCAGCCAGATAACAAAGCAGATAGGGAGACGTAACCAAAGGTTCAGAGAACAGTTTTCTGGAGTCGAAACGCACACAATGCCTTGCTGAGCCAACACACCACCACGCATCTGCTGAGCTCAAAGCCCCAGCAAACCCACAGGTGCAAACACACACTGCTGCCCCGCTCCCCTGTCCCCCAGCCCTCTGCACTGACAGCAGAGACGTGGGTAGGCAGGGAACATAAAGGGCCCGTGAAAGTCTATCTGACCAGATTGATTTAACAGAAACAGAAGAGCCAGTGAAATAACACTGGCATTTTCCATTGATAAAATCCCTTCTAAGTGCCTAAGATGAAGGCATTCAAGTACTTCTCTCTCTGATTCACCATTTTTTCCCTGCAATAAATCACATGGTTATTTGTCAGACTAATGGTTTCTTAATAAGCTGTAGAAGTTAAAACCTGTTAGAGCAAGATTCCTCTTTAAACACAAAGGATCAGTAAAACAACTGAAACACACATTTGGGGAACAGTTAAATGTATTATTATTATGGTTTTGTTATTTTGTAGACTCAACAAATAAGAAAAAACTGTTTACAATTTTAATTAAAAAAGCAAAATGCCAGTGCCTGGAAAACATTACATTGAGTTTGGACATCTTTTAAGCCAAGTGCATGCCTTTTTCTTTTTTTCTTTCTTTTTTTTTTTTTTTAAATTCTCCTACTGCCTATCTCAACACACAGTTCCTTTTCCTTTAGCCCCTTTCAAACAATACTTGATACTAAACAAAACTAAATACCAAAATGAATTATTTCACACTAAAGGTTCACTTCTTCTCTCTTGTTCTACATTCATAAATATATATACATGTGTGCATATGCGGTCACATACGTACACACACACATGTACTTCAGCTGACTTGTATTACACATTACTTTCATGCAGAAAGACAGAACAAGAGCAGGAGCCTCTTGCAATCAGACAGCAGCACTGAAATGCAGTAAGTCCGAGCCGTGCGTCATCAATTCACTGTGTTGCTTCAGCCCCTCCTGCCTTGTTCTCCACCTTCGGGAAGAGAAGCGTTCCCAGAGGGCCCAATAACACTGCTCTCCATTATCACTCTGCAATACTGAGCAAAGGAATTGCAGAAGTAATATTTAACCTACTGTAATCTCTTTCTGTGTGAAGAATGTGTCTGTAATCACAGTCCTTGATACCATCTCTGATCAATGCACAGTGAACTATCAGATCATAAATTAGGACTGTGGCGTAACTGCAGCAATGGGAGTTTCCCCCAAAAGGTCCCACTTACGGACACAACGGGGGAACAACTTGAAATCAGGGAGGAGAAAGAAATTTAATTAGAGCTGACTGAAGTGCAGCACATGGTTTACAGGAATTTTTGCTTTCAATTAAAACACCCTCCTCCGCCACAGCAAACTAAATAAACACAAACTAAAACAAACTATACTGTGACACATATATGCAAAAATGAAGACAGGCATGACAGAAAATTTGGACAGAAACTGAGCCATATACCATGTGCAATTACAAGCCAAGTTCTGCAACAAACGCCATTTTGCCATAAACTACATAGGCATTTATTCCACCTCATCGCCACAGCATGTAACCATCCTTTTTCTTCCACATCACTAAAACCCATTCTACCCACATAACTAAAATCTGATTTGAGTTGTGGGCAGAAAATGAAAGGGGAAAGGGAAGGGTGTAAAGAACAGCACTGACTTTCAGAATTAGCCCTTAAAAAAAGCAGTGAAGATTCACATTGATGAAAGTGCTAAAATAAGAAATCTGCCACATTTCTAAAATTGTAACAAGGAACAGTGTAAAAATGGAGGCTATCAGGGAAGGATTTGCAATCAAAATGACTGACAAACTGCACTCAGAAAGACACATAGAAGACTTAGGAAAACTGGATATTTGATATAGAAACCGGTAACGAGACAGACCATCCATACCTGCTTTAAGAAAAGGCCAAGATTTTACAGAAGGCCTGGAGCTTTCACCTCCTTTAAGCTTTAACAGGATTATTTGGCCCAGATAACAGGATTTAGGGAGGAAAGGTTTCAATGCCAGGCTGTGGCACAGCGCACAGCGGGGCACTGCTGAGGCAGCCAGAGTGCAACGCTGCCCAGGCCTTCCTAGCAAAAGGCCCCTTGCTTTTAATTTCCTTGTAACTTACCTCAAGTGCCTCAATGCGGTGAGGAATTTTTCAGGCTAAGTGCCCATACTTGGCTAGATATATTCATTATTTATGGAATGTGGAAGCCAAAATGCCTCAAATGTTTGAAAAAATGAGAATGAGCAAAAAACACATCGCTGTACCATTATTAAATACCCCAGTGACCTTCTCCTCCTCCTGCTGTATAGCACTGCTTGGCAAGAGGCAGCCTTTTACCCCTCGCCAGTAGTCCTTTGCTGAGGTAGCCTTTGCCATCACTGGCAAAACCTTATGTATATCAGGTGGCTTTGGAAGATCAACATAAAAAGGCCTAATTGATTTGTGCCTACCCAAGTCTTTGCAGAACTGGAGCAGAGGGGAACAATCAGCACAAAGCTACCTAGAGAGCAAGTACCAAAAGACTCTGTAAGCATAAACTGACTATGCTGCATGAGGAAGGTTTGGGGGGGAAAATGAGTGAGATAGCCAAAGGCATGCCAGGAAGCAGCATGGGAAGGTGGGGAAGGGGCAACAGGAAGCTGAGGACCAGTAGCCACAATACACACAGTTTTGGAGCTTGGACGAGGCAGATCCAAGACCATGCCAGGAAACTGACCCTATGGGACAGGGTCCCAGTCAGCAGGGCACCCAATGGGGCCCTTCCCCAGGCACCCGCTCAGCTGTAATGCCCATGCAACCGGGCCAGGCAGGCACTTACCCGGGCTTGAAAGCTGCTTCAGTACATAAGTGGGAGAGCCACTTCTTGGCAAAGGTGCACTGGGGGAGCCGCATAGGGGCATTTTCATCTTTACCCCAGACTGTGTCCCGGAAGGCTGAAGCTTCCCTATAGCTGTTCCTTCTGGTGAGGGGGCCAGCACTGAGCTAAGGCAGCTAAACGGGGCTGAAAGAGAAGAGTGTGCCCTGTGCCCTGCCACCACCCTCAGAAAGTCTTTAATTCTGACATTACCTAACTTCCAAGCATTGTATCTTGCAGCATAGAAACGTTGCCTAACTACAGGCTGCTTGTGTGCACATATGCATGCTTAAAAACAAGCATGACTGTCAGCAGATACTGATCATCAGTGTATTATAAGCTGCATCCAACTTGTAGGTTCCTGCTACGTGAGGTTACAAGTTCAATACTAGCTGCCTAGAAATGCCTTCTACCAGTTTAAGCAGTATCCAAATTACAAGCGATAGTGTCATATTATCACAGCTGTCAACAGCGCAAAGGACTGGGGGTGAGGGGGTTGATTTCTACCTCTCTCATTTCAGGAAGGGATGTCTCATCCCAACAGGATCTAATTAAAAAGAAGGGGGGACTGACCAGTTTTATTTCCGAGATGAATACGGTTCAGCTCTCTGTAATGAAACAGCACATACTTGGGCACTGCTTCAACAACAGTTGATACACACTGTTAACTTACGTAGGCTGCTGAAGTCTTGCTCCTCCTGTATGCTGTGTTTACTCATCATCCTCCCCCAATAATCTACTTCCTTTTCTTTAGAAACTTCTGTTCCTGCTTTTGGTTTCTTAGAGATGGACATGATGAAAGAGTGCTTATGCCCCAAAGTCAATTAGCCTCTCGTATGCTTTCTTTTCTGTGTCCTCCCCAACTGTGCCCACGCATGGTTCTCGTTTTGCTCCCTTTCATGCGTTAAACCTGGGGTAGAAACATCTCAAATTAGAGTCCTCCAACCACCACCCAACGTCTACAGACCACAGACTGCCCACAAGACCTGTTACTGTGCTACAGGACATCCAGAAAAACTGTAGGATTTCTTCCCTGGAAAAAAAGAAGGATTTGCTGTGTAACCAAAGGCAACAACTAGGTCATTTGTTATGTACAACAAACACTATTTGGAGTTTGAGCAGCCTGCTGGTAGCCATTTCAAAGACATTTTACTAGCAAATTGGTTTTCCCACCATTTCAATACAATGGGTATTATCTTTGCCTCTGATTTCGCAACAGGTTCAGAGGTACAGTTTGCTCCCTAGCACCCCGATCCCCCCTTGCTATCCCCACTCACTCCAAGAAGCTGTTTCACAGCTCAGATTTGCTCCACAACATGCTAAGCATCCCAGCTGAAATCTGCTGCCCCACTAAGGGCCTGCCAAGGTTTTGTGCTGCCTCAGTCACACCACACAAGTGGTTTACCACAGGCTGCCCTCTGTCTAGGGGTGAATGTCTATCTCACAGCACAAGAAACCCTTCCCCATCTGTGCCCGATGTAAGGAATGCCTCTCCTATCTACAAACCCACAAGAATTAACCAATTCACTCGGAGAAAAAAGGGACGAGACCCCACAACCCAGCTTTTGTCCAATTTATAACCCGTTCACGACCAAAAGGGAATACTGTATTCATAAAACACAGGGAAGTTGTGCGAGGGAAGCTTTTTTCCTCCAGCTCTCATTTTTGACAGTTCATGGGCAGAAGTGAATCCTGGTAGAGACAGATGTGGTGGGGCATTATGTTCAGTTCCTACATGCACCTGGCAACTGAGAAAGATTTATTTCATTTTTAAAGAAATCATTGCCAGAAGTCCTAACCCCATCAAGATCCTTTAATATTAGCTTTGTACAAATGCACTATGTCCTACGGTATTTACAACCTCCAGATCACAAAATATAACCAGTGCAAGACAGAGGAGGAATGTGCAGAGAAGATGTGAGGGGAAGCAACTGGAGGAGAAGATTATCTTGACCAGTGCTCATGTGAAACCTTGCTTAGTTTCAGAAGCTATGGCTCAGAGACTTGTCCCAGGAGCTCGGATAGCTTTACCCATGTACACGGGAGTTCGTGAAACTCAATCAAGTAAGCTGCCAGAGCACAGCTGGAAATCAGAACCTTTTCAGATGCTAACAGTTTGTTCAGCTGACAGAAGGAAAGACATCACATCATGTCTGGCTTTCTTGCAGCCTGCAAAGACAAGCATGAAATGGATTTACATAGTTCTGGAAACATCCTGTCTGCCCTCCAGCTCAGGTGAGCAGCTCCCCTGCTCTCAGACAAACCTTGACAGCACAAAGTCCTAAAAAATCTCAGTAATTAACTTAATCCTCAAATCTCCAGTAGGATTTCAGAAGTCCTACAGCATCCCTGGATGACAAAGCAGCAAATCCCTTACTTTGGTAGAGCAAATATTAAGAGACCATTGCTCAACAGGGAAGGTGAAGTTTGATTATCTCTTATCTTTTCAAAATTTTTCTGCAGGAGACAAAACATTCAGCTAACCAGGTTAATACTGCAAAGCTTAGGTTACCATTGCTTCAAAGTTAATTTCAACCATCTGAAGACAGCAGTGACAAATACTGCACGCAACAAAACAAATAAACCTCAGCACGTGAGGTACCTAGTTTCTTTTTGACATTTATTTTTTTTTTCAGGACAACCTCAGATTTCTTTCCTGCAGCCAGCTTTGCACACACAGGAGTACAGGGGGTCACCCCATCATCTGCAGCAACTGGTCTTTGGCAGAGTTGGACATTGCAACTGACTATTCTTATTATCTTTAAAAGGAGCTGGAAAATAAATAAATAGTAGCAACTGTGTCAGGTGCTGTAAAGGGCCTTAAAGGTAGGCACTGTAACAAGCACAGTACACGCTGCTCACAGGCCAAAGCAGAAAGGCACTGCACAGAATTTGTGTGTAAGCATAACCTATACAGCACAGTGAAGGACACTGGGAATGACCTCCTGCCTAACAGCACAGCCAGCGGGCAACAGGTTTGCCGGGATGGAGCAGGGGCTGCTTTGTAAATCATAAAGAATTGCCACCTCAGAACAGCAGTACCTTCCTGCAAGTCAAAAACAAAACATGGCAAGTGAAACAAAAGATTTTTTTTGGCTGCTTAAACTTTTAGAAATTTAAAAGAGAACTACTTTATTTGCAACTCTGTGATGAAATCCTAACCATAGGGACCTAGAGACTGCTGGGGTGAAGAAGAGGAAAAGCATACTCCGTAGTCAATAATTACCAGCTCTGGCCTTCTGTTCACTTCTCCTGCAGCATACGCTTCCCTGACTGAACCAGGAAATCAACAGATGCATTTAAAAGTATGAAGACTGAGTCAGAAGACAATAGTTAAATACCAGTTAAACCACATACCGTAGGTCTGTCTTGTAGTACTGGGAAATGAATACTACTTAAGGCGGTTCCAGATATTGCATCCACCTGCAAATATTTGCTGCTGGCTATAGCTCAACACATACTCTCACTAGCAGTGCCAGTACTTTGCAGAATATTGCAGGCAAGAAAGAAAAAGAAAGTTTGCTTAACATGGAGTACAATAAACTCATTATATACTTTAATCATCAAAAGCTTATATAGCCTGGTTGAACAGATTTTTTTTTTTAGCAGGTTATGTGATTACAAACTTAGCTAAGGATAACTGCTTTTTTTCAAGTATTTTAGGCTTTCAGTTACATGAATATAGAGTCTAATTATTAGCTTCTTTAATGTGGATCTTCTTCTCTGAGCGCATAGCAGAAATCAGAAATTAGTGTCACAAAGGAATCGGGCACATGCTCACAATAAAAGCACAGGAGCAATTACACTTTCATTACATAGTCTCAAATCCACGTATAAATACCCTGTGTTAAGGCATTTGTATTTTAGATCGACTACCTTCCAGCAATAATGAAAAACCATTCCAGCTGGAGAAAGAGACAAGATAAAAATGCTCTGACATGGTGCTGGAGGACATTGGCCATTAAAGTCTTATCTCACAAGAAATAGCTAAATACTTTATAACAATATCTCATCTGTAATTGTTAAGCTGGAAAAGAAGCCTTCTTCCAAATGGATTCAAGGCATAATTTTTTTTATATGCTGTTAGCTGCCTAGCTTCTCTAGTTCTAAGCATCTCCTAAAAACGTTAACATCACCAAATGCAAGTCCTTGATAAAAGTTATAGACAAAGGAAAGTTGTTTTTTTCTTTAATAGACACAAAGGAGAGTATTGTCGAGATTTATTAAATACATACAATTACCTGCATTGTTACAGAGATTAAAGGACAAAGGGCCAACAGATCTAATTCCAGATTGTACAGCCTTGTCCTTCTCCATAATTACGATTTAAAATTGAACTTGAGTTAACACATTCATAATACCAGTATCTATAAATGTTTTGCATGCACTCAAAAATAGTTTATTTTAATGTGGATGTGACAATATATTTAATTTATATGTATTATGATTGATCATTCAAGTAAAAATAGTGTGCTTTTTCAGTCAGTTGTAAGAGTTGTTTCAAAACTAGTACAAGGTTCTTTAGAAAAAATAACTAGCTAGTCTGTTAGCCACATCAGAAAAATTGCAAAACAAACACACAAAAATCTTCCCCCTTTTCTCCTTCTATCTCAGAAATAGTTCCAGAAATAGAACTTCACACTACAGAGATACTGAAAAAAGAAAAGGAAAGTATTTTCATTCTGCAGACGCTAATGTTATCTACCTCATGTGAGAGTATCTTGGTCTCCTTTCTCCAGCTGGCAAATACATCTATTGGAAATTGTGCTTAAACACCAGGCCTGCATCTGTGGTGCCCGCAGTACACCAGCTAAAAAGGCCAAATCCTGACCTCAGCGACAGGCTGGTTATTTCCCCCAGTGCCCAGCTGCACGGAACTATACCATGGAGGTGAATTCCCCTCATAAAGAATTATGCAAACTGAACCAAAGACATTGAACTTCCCCAAAGAAAGAGCTATTTCTTCTCATTTCTTTCTTTCTTTTTTTTTCCCTCAGTTTTGTTGAAGACTTGCTTTTACAAAAACCGTGAGAAGGAAACTGTCCCTACGCTTCTTGTATTTCTCCTTTACAAGAAAAAGAAATATTAATCTGTAAAAGGTGAAGCCATCAAAGACATCAGTTAATAATGCACAGCCTACTTCACACACAAAAAAGGCACTGGAATCATGATCACAGAAAAAAAAAAAAAAAAAAAAAAAAAAAAAAAAAACTATTTATTTTTCTTATTGGTATTGAGCTCCAAGTCTATTATCAGAAGTGGCTGATCCTGCAAGTAGACTGAAAGAACACTAGGACTTAGAAAATGTAATGCACACAGCAGAAAAGCCATGCCCTGTCAATAATTCCCCAAATTCAAATTTGGTTGTAAATGAGAGATCATATGCGCAGCACCAAGAATTAGAACTCCCATGTTTGCTTTCACTGGAGAAAAGTAATAAAAGAAAACAAAATTTAATGTCCTAAAAGGACCTTGCCAATTTAACACTCTTCATTCTATTTCCCCCTCATTTTGAAGTATTTATAATTACGTAAAGCTCCTGCATGAGAGAAAACAACCGAGCGTAACCACAAAAGAAGGAAAACCCAGGTTGTTGCTAAACTTCCTTACCAACACAACACAATTTTGCATCTGTAAATTTGATGGCTTCCACAAGCACCGTTTTTCCCCTTCAGCCTGGTTTTCATAACAACATCACGTTTTAATGTTAAAAAGTACAGCGAAACCGGCACACCTAATTCTGTGACAAAACCACTGGCAAGGCTGAGTCAACCTCTTGACAGTTCCACACTGCTACATTCTGCTATGGTGAAACCAACGTGCGTTCCTTCCACCTGCACCCCGATGCTCACGGTGGGAGCCCCTTTCTCTCTCAGCCAAAGCTCCCTCTTGGTCTCAGAGAGAGGGGCCAGCACACAGGAGCGCTGCCCTTGCCAGGCAGGGCTCCTCTTCCCATTTTGGATGTTGCCGGTGCTGGAGGCTACCGGCATCTTCCCTGCCACTTCTACTTCAAAACGCACAGGCCTCCTCGCGCACAGACAGGCAGAAGAGCAAGTTTAGAGAAGGACAAGGATGTGATCCCTCCGAGTACCAATCTGACAGTAAGCACCAAATCGTCTGTCCTTGAGCTGCTATTGATTGCTGTTAGTCATGGGCCAGGTGACACTAACTGAACAAGCTCCCACGGTTTTCCCCTTTGTTCCTCTGCAGCACGGTATCTTGGGCAAAATCAAGTTCAAAATTTCAAGTGAATGCTCTGAGATAATAAGGAAATAGCAGGGAAGGCAGGCAGTGAAAAAAAGCAACCTCCATTTACCTGCAGGGACTGTGCAATTGACACAGCAAGCAAAATGAGTGTCAGAGGGAGGCAGCAGGAAACATGCAGTCTGTGACACCTTCACTGTGTAGGTAGGTTGGCCTGCCCTAAACCCAAGCTGCACCCTCCTCTGGCCACTGCCCCGTCACCTTTGCAGCATGTCCCTGACTCACAAGCGGAGCACAGTGCTCCCAACCTGATCCCGGGCACCTGTGCTCGGCTCCCTCCTTATTTCCAGGGACAGACTTCATAGAAAACCCGATTTGGAAACACAACAGCCTCCAACAAGAAGCACTACGAGACTGCATCTGCTCACCAGGCTACAGTACACAGGCTGTAATTTACAGCAAAGCTCCAGATCCAGTGGCTCAAGCCTTGCCTTGACGATTTTAGGGGCTCAGAAGAAGAAATCTCTTACCTTCAGTAGGGATGGGGGGAGCTCACACAAATTACTCCTTATATTCCAGCCCTAGCCCATATGGTGCACAGCAAACCGAAAACAGTACTACGGTATGTAGATGGCATTCTCCTGCACACCACAAAACCAAACCACTCAACCAAAAAACCATGAAGTCTTTCCAATAAAGAAAACAAAAAGGCCTAGCATTTTAAAAGAGACAACAACAAAGAAGCTGCACGCATTAGGAATTTGCCAATGACATACTAGATACTTCTTTTACTCATTTAGTCTGGCTAAAACTGTACGACACAGAGAAGTCAAAAGTGCACCAACTAAGTGGGAGGTGGAAGAAGAATACAAAAGGGAAGACAAGAGGGGTGCGCAGTACTGGGCAGAAGGAGGCTTCTTGACACTGACCAGGAGCTTAGAGGTCATCCTTCTAACAGCCCCTCTCCTTCCCACAGCAGGGCTCCTTCAGACATAAGCCTCAGCCCTCTTCCCTGCAAATACCTGCAGGACACAAATCCAAGATCCGTTACAGCCCTGCAGGTCTGGTACCCCAGCAGATTCCAATTCTTCTCCCATTCCTTCTTCTGGCTGTAGCCGTAGACACAATTTCCTCTATTCTGAGATGCTGGTGAAAGCATCGTTTCCTCTTCTTCCACTGCATTTCTACAGATGGAGACAGAGGCTTTCTTCTGTGGCCCAGGCTGTCTCAGATAAATCCGAGTGGGAGAAGAGTGACAGTCACACTTCGGGTTTCATTAGAAGGGAACAAGGGGTTCTTCCAATGTCCTGGTGGCAATGGAAAAACAACCCTACACACATTCAGTGAGGTTCCAAACACCACCACCATCAGGCAGACACTATGGCAAGATATGGCTGTTCTTGTCTTGCCCTGCCCTTTCCACCAAATGCCCATCAACAGCTCAGAAGATAACTAAAAGCCACGAGTTCATCAATCCAGGTCTGGTGGACCACATGTATGTGTCCATTCCTTGCTGGATTACAGAAATACCTTTCCCACTTAATCTTGGATTTTTTCCTGGAATTTTGGATTAATAGCCCCAGGGGGCCTGTTTATGTGCAGATACATTTGGGAACAGCTGGAAAGCGCTTAGAGAAAAGCCTTGGTGCCGCTTTCCAGAGAGGAGCATCTGTTCTGTTCTTCTCTTCCTGCACATGCCTGATCACTCTTTCCCCCCCAGCGGTTGCTAACGTCTCACACGTTAGCACATGCTCACCTACACTTAGTTGGCAACCTCCCCCCACAATTAACATCCTCCTCTGCACAGTCATCTCCTGTTGAAAGCTGATTTCCTACTGATGGCTCCATTTAAGGCAGGTTCTCTTTCACTCTCCCCTTCCTACATAGCAGTAGGCCTTCTCTGCTCAAGAAAATTCAGCTAGCTCCTCCTATGCTCCCAGTGACCTTTGATGATGCTCAAGGTATTATCTACATTCAAATTTTGAAGGCTAACAAAAAGCAGTCACATCAGGTTAGCGTCCAGCTGTGCAGACACTGACTGGTTCAATAGCTTTGCTCTCCTTTGCTCATATCAGAAATCTTCTTTTAAGCAAGAAAAAAAAAAACAAGCAAACAGATGACTTGAGATGGTTTCATACCTACGAACGTCAAATTTCCAGTTCCCAACCACTCTGACATTGCTGAAATGCTCACTCCATGATACCCTGTAACTGTAGTAGGAAGACGGAAGTGCACAAATTAAAGTTATATGGATTAGTAAGAATCAGCCCTACATAATAAACAACCCAAGATTTTAAACAGTAACCATTTCTCTCCCTCATACTTTAGCAACTCCAACCAAAAAAAATGACATGCCATGAAAATCCTCAACAAAGACTTGCATGTAGCTCACATAATTGAGGAAGTACTAATAATAGCGTGGCTGTTTGCACAGACAACATTTCCACTGTGGGCCTGAATTCTGATCTGAAATATGCAGAAGATATTTTGTTGTGTGTTGCTGGCTGTGGACTAAAATCCAAGCACTGGAAACCAACGGAGTGTGCTGCAATACGCAGTCTCTGTGCACATCTGTGCTGCGCTGAAAACAAAGCATTTATCGAGCATTGCAGAAGGTGTTCGCAGCATCTGTTCTCGTTTTGAACACACAGAAGCTCTTGAAATAAGCCTAAATTGTGGTTTAGTAAAAGAATTAAAGCATTTGCATTACAGCATCAACCATCAGTCACCACAGAAAATAATGCGTCCTGACAGATGAGAAGTATATCTCCAAGCTCCTCTGACACAAGGAAACAGTCCACAGCCACAGCTTCCATTCTGGCTCTCCATGGCGTAACTCCAGGCATGCTCAGGTCTCTGGACCAATGATGCCAAACTGAGGTAGCTATCTAATGGCGGTTGCTAAAGGCTTCACTCAGGGGTGGCTTTACAGTAGTAGCAGCTAGGTAGCCTCACATTTCTCAAGCTTTATTATATTTTAAAGCTCTACAGGAGCCATGCATAGATTTACACCAAAATACTTACTAAATCTTTTTTGTAAATGGTACTTAACTTTGAATATCTTTTTCTTTCATGCGATGAGTAGAATAATTTTGTGAACTGAAATTTAGAGTACCACACAAGAATCAACAAGGATGATGAACAATGACCAGTATGTAGCAGAAATTAACTGACATGCAACATATACACATGGCAAGCCCACATTTTAAATATGATGGTGCTTCTTTTGAACTCCTCAGCTCCAAATTCACATCAGCAATTAAGTCATAATCCTATGTAATCGACTCACGCAGCATCAGTAGGAGTTCTGTGCAGGGAATAAGCTGTAAGAACAGGCTGTTAGGTCCACATAAAAAGCATTTGTAATTCTAAGCACCAAAACAACCACACAAACACAAGAGCTTACAAGTCTATTACTTTTGAGTAGTGGATGTTACATTGTTGTATCACCAATAGGATCATTCTCAAACCACCAGCTCCCATAAAAACACAAAACAAGGTTCTTTTGTCTTGTTTTTAAAACAAAAGAAAGCCAACCTTGCCCACTATTTTGTGATTTCAGGAAAAAAATAGGGAAGATGCTTATCCTTGAGTAAAAGGCACCACAGAAAGATCATATGCCTGTCATACCACTGAGGAGCTGCCGTGACACAGCCGTTCCACAGCTCGGGATGCTTCCTGGCCCTCGCGTGTGTTGGGGCCGACAATGCTGCCTGTGTTAGGAGTGCCGTGCCCTCACCGACCCTACAGCCGCCGTCTCAGAGGCAACATGGAGGCCGGATCCTGCCAAGCTGCTTCCACCCAACTCGCTGTCGTCCCTCTTGCAAGCTTGCAGGGAGACTGCAGACAAGGGGCCATAATTTCTTACCAGCACCACACGAAGCCCAGCTCATGGCATGTGCCCGATGGTCCCACCAGCTGCTGCCTCCTTCGTCCTTCAGCTGGATAACTCACCAGGCAGCCACAGGCCACGTCCCTGTACCCGCACAAATGCCACACCATGAACAACAGTGGCCAGCATGGACATCTGCCTTAACCTGCGCCAAGAATTCACCGCACAGAGCCAAACCGTTCCCTACTAGATGCCATCCTTATTTTTAGAGAACAAAACCACGTCAATGGTACTTGGAACAGGCAGCAAGACTAATTATGCATAGAGCAATCATTCCCTCCAACTAAGGGTTTATTTCACATCCTTATTATTGGCATTAATGGGTTACACAAATCCAACACACACTTTTCACGTTACCCCCCTAACCACCACAAGCAGCCGTACTGAAACTTAGCTATTTCAAACAAGTGAATGATTTTCACAGGGACTCAGTTCCCATTCCCTCAGGAGATCAAGCAGGTGCTCCCAACGTTCAAAACTCCACAAGGTACTGACCGGCACCAGTCAAGAGAGCTGGTGAATCCAGAGTCCTGGCACAACCCTTCAGTCTTACTGGTAAGGGTCACGTCACAACCGAGGCTGTCAAAAATTGCAGTCTTCAACACTGTCAGACCATGACTCCCAGCGTTGGTACAACAGCAAAAGGAGATGGAACTACAGAAACACGGGTACCCGAAACTGAACACATAAAACATACAAAGAGGATGAAGCAAAGATTTACAATAACTGTTGGCTGTAATCACAAACTGGTACCAATGTAAGATAAGGAAAAAACAGTTCAACAATAGGTGGTGTAATTCTGCTCTGTGACACTCAGGGTGGGCCTGAAACACAAGCCAGGGGAACTGTCAGCACAGGTTACTGAGCACCTTGGTTCATACCAACACGTGCTCACGCTTCTGTAGGAGAAACGGTCGAAGCAGAGCAGCCAAGCAAGTATTTCTGGAAGCAAAAGTTCAGCAAGCCCCCAGACATGACAGTTCGCAGCAGTCATGTAGCATACCTATGGAAATGTTAGAGAATCATCAGCCAAGAGAAGCATGGGGGAAAGTCTATGCCAGCCAGCAATGGGTGGATCACCTGGCAAGGGATTACAATTTACAACACCCAAAGGTGTTCTTGGAAGAATATCCTGCATCATGCTGGGGCGTAGAGGGAGGTAAGCTTGAAATGCAATTGTGCCAATTGAGGCCTCCAGTTGACCCATGGCCATACACCACCAGGCCTGCTCTGTCCACGCCATAGCAGGGTTTTACTGCCCAGTACTGACACCGCTCCTGAAGCCTGGGACCCAGCAGGTGACGCGCATCACTGGCGTGGGAGAAGTGCAAATAACGCATTACTAATTAACCAACGGTGACACAACAAGGGCAGGCTACCATACACAGCAGGGGGGACTAGAACCATCCCTCAGGTAGCTTTCAGCGAGGCAAGCACACGGAGCACCCTCACGCCCGGCTGTCCCGTGGGCTTCTGCCTCCGGTGCCAGCCGGTAGCCACCCCCCCGAGCTGAGCCCCCCCAGAAGGGGGCAGCCCCCCGGACCCCGGCAGGGAACCGAGCCCCGCTGGGGGACAAAGGCCGGCCGGGAGGCCCCAGCCGCACACCTGCCCCGGGCCTCCCCGCGGGGCAGGTGCGACGGTCGGGCTGCGCCCCGGCGGGCGACCCCCGCCTCGCGTCTCGTCTCGCCTCACCTCGGCGGGCAGCAGGAGTAGCAGCAGCAGCAGGAGGAGGAAGAGGCAAGGCAGGAGCCGCGGCAGCCGCCTCATGGTGGCGGAGAGCGCTCCCGGCGCGCAGCCGGCCGCTCAACCCGACGCCGCCTCCCCCGGAGCCATGGCCTCGCGCCGCCCGCCCCGGCACCGCCCTCCCGGCCGCCGCTCCCCCTAGCGCTGCGCACGGGAGGAGCTCGAGGGGAGCCCTGAGCGGGGCTCGGCACGGCACGGGTCGGCACGGCTCCCCCCGCCCCTTACATGGCCGTGCTACGGCGCGGGGGAGCTGCGGCTGGCGCTTCCCCGCCTCCCCCCGCTCCCTGCCACCCCTCGCCCCCCCCCCGGCGGCCCCGTCCCTCTCCTCGTCTGCTCCGCTGGACGCCCTGGCCCTGTAACCTCCCCTGCTGCCCCTTAAGGCGTCTCCTCAGCCGGGAGAAAGGAAAAGGCCGAGCGAGGTGAGCTTACACACCGCCTCTTTAATTACGGGAGCACGGGCAGGCTTGCTTTTCCCAAAGGCTGGGAGCTCACATGTTTGCAATTGGCCCGTCTTCCCCTCAAAACACGCACAGCGTTAGGGAAGCAGCTTTTTCCCTGGAGTTCATGGGGAGACTCCCAAGAATAAGGGCATGTGAATGGCTAAGTGTTTGAGAATCAGAGCTAGATAAAGAGGCTGCTCATCCCTTCCTATCAGTAAGGCTTGGAGAAAATAGATAATTCCTTCATGAAACTACTTAATCATTAGGGCACATTCAAGTAAGAAAATAAGGACTGTGTAAAATAAATAAAATCATAAATAATAAATAAAATCATGTTTTCTATACTTTCCATTCTGTGCAAGGCACCTGAGAATTATTTTTCCAGTTGAAGGCTCTTGCTGATGAGCCACATGGCTGCCAGAAGTCTCACTGGCTGCACTGAAGTTAACGCTGGGATAACTTCTGCAGATCAAACCCTAGAATTCAGAAATTACACCTCTGACACAAGGTCCTTGTTGCAGCTCCCTGTGCCTGCAGAGAGCCCTGGTGGCTCTAAGATGCCAAACTGCAGCTTCTGCCCAGACAGGGTTTCACTCGCATCTAAACACAACCAAACACCTTCACAGTGGCACATCAGGCTTGTGCTGCACAACTGCACTTGAGCAGTCGTACTTGGCCATCCTCGGTTCCAGCTCACAGCAAGAACATTGTTGTGTGTTCAGTTGTGTGCCTTTCCAGTACAACAGCCTAACAGCTAATCCAGCCAGCCCTAAAATTCAGTGGGAATCTCTCCACTGATTTAAGCAGCAGTGGCATTGAGAGAACAAGAAATGGGATTCTGACCTGTTCAAATTTACAAGAACCTTGAAGCTGGTGTTGCCATTCCCGAACTCACATTCATTCCCAGACTCTCAAGTTCACTCATTTGTTTTTCCTCAGTAGGCCATAGAACCCATCTTAGAAGTAGCAAGCATTGTATGTCTTCAGGTATTTTACTCCCTTGCTCCAGAAAGCAACCAGCCAGCTATGTCATCACTACAGGAAGTTAAAACAAAAGCATGTCTGTCTGGATCCATCATAGCTGAAGGGGCTTTCCATGTACAGGCTATGCAGAGTCTATGATAATTACTTTCATATAATACTTATGGCTGAATCCTCACATCTGCTCGTACGCCAGTTACCTGAAACAAGAGGCCTGTGAAGTTCTGGGAGGTAGTCACATCTCTGGAACATCCACAGTAGTAAGAAACTGTATGAATCCTGTGAAATTTGCATGTAGCAAAACAGAGTGTTTCTAGGTCTGTAGGACAGAACTGCCTTAATGCAGATCTTTGTAACTATCACTAGCAGTATTGTCATCAGCAGTTTCCCATATAGTGAGGTTAAACTGGCAGAGAAAGCATAGGAGAATCATTACTGTTGTAGGGTACAATATCCAGTGACTGTTACCAGACCTCAAAGGACTAGCTCCTTTCCAGAGACATTTATTGTGTGCTATAAGTATGCCATCAGTGAGATAACACCAGCTGCACTGAAGTGACCTATCAGGATTCACTGACATTTGAATAAGCTCAGATATACTGAAGATGGCCACAGTAGGAGGTGCCAAGAAACATAAAGCACTAAGAATGTAATGCTTTGTAACATAAAACAGAGGTGCAATTTCCACTTGATTCATGGAAAAAAATGTTAGCAAACTTCTTTTTGTATGTACAGACTCTAATGAAACGTCCATCTCCACAAGAGTGTTTAAAATTCTTGGGTGAATATTCCAAAATAAGCTATTCTGATTAGATTTTGAGAAGTCAGTGGAGAAAGAACAATAGGTATACCTCAGTTTCCTTGGATCAACGACTCTTCTGTATAGCACACTCTTGTTGAATGCTAGCCATGCAGACCACAGGGAAGAGCTGGATGAGAACAAGCTGTGATTCATGACAGAATGTGGGACGTAGCATGCTGAAAACAGAAAAAAAAAAATAAAAGCCCAGAATTTTTAGAGTCTTCCAGGTGTTAATTGTTCAGCAGCAATAACCATCTCAACACAAATAATTTCCAGGAATTAGAGGCTCAAGGTTGCATTTCAGGCCACAGGCTCTTCACAGCTTGTTACTAATCTGCTGGAAATTCCCTGAAAGACAACTGTGGTTGCCTAATTGTTTCTATAGGTAAATCATGTTTATTCTACAGGCTTATATTAAAGCTATATGCGTGACAGGATTATAAAACCGGGTAAGTGTTGCTCCTGGGCTAAAGCTTCCACTGTACTTTCATCTGAAAGTTAATTTGTGCATCTGACTCATAAAACCTCTTCAAAAGGAAGCATCAGAGGGAAGTGTTTCCACATCCTTATAATGAAGTTTTTGAATAAGAGACCTAAGTTTAAAAGTAGCCTTGGGCTCTTGCTCACAAATCCAGGAGGAATGTGCAGGCATACTACTTATGGCCGATCTAGTTTGTACAGTAAGGTGCACTATTGATGCTCCAGGCAGAGAGAAAGGGGAGACTGCAAAAATACACAGTAATCCAAAGCAGTCCAATTCAGAGCAGTCACCCTGGCCGATAATATCAGTCTTCCACTGAGACTGGCAATTAAATAGTTTCTAAAAAAAATCAGTATGGCTATATTTAACTGCATACCACAGCCAGTCTCGATCACAATAGCATATTCTCATTAGTTATTCACAGTTTCATTCATCGGCTCAATGCAGTGTCAGCCAAAAGAGGCTTCACATTGTTGAGCATCATCAGGAAGGGTGTTGAGAACAATGCAGAGAACATCATTTTGCCAGTACATAAAATCCAGGTGCACCCACATCCTGACTAATGTGCACTTCTGGTCTCAGCGGCACAAGACGGACATAATGGACTTGGTAGGGAAGGCACCGAGAAGGGCAGTTAAAATGACATAGATGATAGCTGTCTTACAAATAGAGACTTAAAAAGGTAACATTTTCAAATTGAGCAGAGATGGCTACCCAAAAATAGGACAAAGAGCTTTTCTTCATTAAATCCAGCCTAGATTTAAAACCACACACCAAAACTAGTAAGACATTGGCTTAGAACAGATGCAATAAGTTTTTTTTTTGTGTGTGTGTGTGTGTTTTGTTTTTTTTTTTACATAACAGGCAGCAAACATAGCAATCTGTAGTCACAGAAGGTTTTAAAGGCAAATGGCATAAGCAGTTCCATAAAGAAGGGTGAAAAATCCAAGGACATGTCCATAAATAGGAAGAAGGCAGAGGTGAGTCTGCAATATCCCGAATCGAAGACTGGATGCTAGTCATGGACCTGAGATGGCAGTCAGGTTTCTTTGCTCTTCTTAAGCACAATCTCCTAATGCTGACAGAGACA
The DNA here is from genome assembly GCF_011077185.1 of Oxyura jamaicensis. Lineage (NCBI taxonomy): Eukaryota > Metazoa > Chordata > Aves > Anseriformes > Anatidae > Oxyura > Oxyura jamaicensis. Next base: position 28,091,048 of record NC_048897.1, read on the forward strand.
GGACACTAGTCTGGATAGATTTATCTGTGGCCTCCCCTATAGAGCATCCCTTAGTTGCTTACAGCAGCATGTCCAAAACAGGGCCTTGCTGTACCAAAGTGCTATATAAGCACTCAGCAAAAAATGAGTGTTAGCATCAGCTTGCCATTTAAATAGGGAAGACAGGACAATGGGTGAAGAAAGTGTACGTTACTATTGTCATTAATAAGAGAGGAAGCACTCAGTGATATGATTTCAGACTGGGATCCAAAAAGCACTGTGTGTTCTTGCTTGCCATTGCCAAGTTCACCGATTCAGGCAAGACAGGACCTGTGTGACTCATGCTGAATGACAAACGGCCTTCTGTCCTGTCCCTCATTGCTCAGTGCCCTGAAGCGATGTAAGCCCAAAGTGCTCCTTCTGCTTGACATTGCTCTGACTCTTACTTATGCCACTTCTTCAGACCCCAAAAAGGTCCTTCAGGATTCCATGTACCACACTGAACTCAGATGCATCTCTTGGGAACAACTCGGAAAACAGGACTCCAGTCCCTTTTATATTGCAACAGAGAAATAAGGGGAGAATAAACTAAAACATGCCTCACCATAATGTACAGTGTTGTCCTGGGAACTAATCCAGTTCTGCTGCTTTTAAAATAACCTTGGAAGAAAAGACTGACTAAAAGAAGATTGACTAAAGGTCTTCACAGGAGAAGGTTTTTATATATCTACACTTATGTCCACACACAAGTATTAATAAAACAGAACAAAAATTGGTACTCAGTTTGGTTCTGATGTTCTCAGATCAAATGGAAGATCACAGCACACAGTTCAGTCTCTCTGCCCAGCCTCAGAGACATGGCAAACACTGGACATGACATTAGAAGCCATCCTCAAGAGCAGAGCAGTGCAGTGCATGGAAGGGATAATGCTACACTCATTAAAAGGTTATAGAGGTGAATGAGAGAAGAGACTCTTCATGAGTGCTGTGGATCTTCCTGGGGTATCTAGCTGCAGGCAGAAAAAGAATTTGCAGCAAATGCTACACTCAGCAGCAGCTTTGGTTAAAAAAAAAATAGAACACCTATTTAGTACTGCACCTTGGATAATTCTACTGTTATAATAGATGCTGGAATGTCTCTGAAGTTGGATGTGGATTTAACCTGGTTTCTGCTCACATAAGTTCTCCACAGTCTATAGCTGCCAGAGCTACTGGCTGAGGACTGCTCTGTAGTATTGTAACTCCTAAGCAGCACATTTTCTTGCCTTTTCTTATGTTCCTCACAAGGAATAAAAGGTGTACTGAGCTGCTGGCATGACCATCTTTAAGTTGGATGGTGAAATTTGACCAAATAGGACATTCAAAGGCTATGTCACTTTTTGAAAGAGGAAAGTTAACTTCTGTGTCCTGGTTAGGCCAGGTTTGGAATGGTTTTCTTTTGACTGAGGGAGAGGAGAAAGACAGTTTTAGTTGCTTTTTGTTGCCATGGTGGAAGCTAGAAAAGAGAACAAACTGAATACAAGCTTTTGTCTTCTTTTTTTGACCTGACTTTCAACACGACTTCAGAGTGCAATAACTGAAAATGACTTTCGGAGGCAGGAAACACCTTCAGTCAATCTATTACTCTCATTCAGCGGCCAGTTTCCTGAGTGGGAGGGAAGGTGGGCAGGGAGGATATCTTTTACATAATAATTGAGGGGAAAATATGCATTGAAAACCCACAGAATATCACACTCCAAAGCATCTGCAGCACCTGAGCTACTCCCAACACAACAGAACATTTTTGTAGGTGACTCACGTTCAAACAGACATCAGTCTTATAAGCAGGTTGTCTTCTATGCAGCAACGAATGGGCTTAGCTTCAATGGGTGTAGGGAAGAAATCCTGGCCCTATAGCCTGCCTTGTGAATGCCATCCCATGTAGTCACTAGGCTTCACGCAGGAATAATGTCATGAGTTGCAAAGGACCACTAGCACAACAAACATACAGAGTTTTACTCAGACAGGAGAGCAATGTTCATGACAGACAATCTCTGCAGGGATTGCCAAAGGGCACAATCGTATCTCAGCAGCCCATAAATAAGGGACAGGTCTGAGGTGGCATATAGAGCAAAAAGCAGCAGGGACTGACACGAGTCTGGAAAATACTGGGAGAATCTGGGAGCCTGTGCTTTCTAAAGCTGTGCTACAAAGTTTCACAATTGCTGAGTCTGCTCTACTGAACAAGTGAAGTCACCTGGCCGATGTGAACTACATGTAGATATGTGTGGATATGACTGGGGACTTCTGTCATAGGACAGTAAAAAAAGACAGCGGCTGAATAGTCTATGCTGTCCAGAAGTACCATCTGCCACGATGTCCTACAATGATCCTGCCATCTCTAAAAACTGAGGACTTAAACTTGTCTGTAACACCATGGCTCTGTGACACCACTTGCCAAAATGACTGGTAACTAACAGATCCAAGATTCCCAAATGTAAGGACCATAATCTCTAGCCATAGATGGCTGCTCAAATCCCAAAGTGGCAAATATCAATATATTAAAGAAGGAACAAGTTAAAGAAATTAAAAAGCAAATAATGATATTTTATTTGACAAAATGATCAAGCCTCCTTTTCCCCTATTTTCAACATTGTTAACTGAGTGGCAGAGGGTTAGCGTTAGGGGTTAGGGTTAGGCTAACCAGGCTTTCATGATGTCTTCTGCTCAGCCCCCCAGAAAAAAAAAGAATGGGCTGAAATTATACGAGATTGTAGATGTTTTTCAAGGGTGATGCATGTCAGCTAGATTAGGAAAGAACAGTTGGTGGATATCCTAGGTGACTACAGTTTCCGGAGTCAATCAACTCTTGCTTCACTGCAGAGATTGCCCCTAAAAGTGATGTGGATGCATCCACTTGTACTCCTTTCACACACAGTATTGAATCATGATTTTTTTCCATAGCAATCTACCTTTGCTAATACTGTAATGAAGCAGGAAAACCAGTAAGTTGAGCAATAAAAATCTGGAGCACAACTGTGCTGTTTTACATATAACCAGCACAAATGCCAGCTTTAAGCTGAACATCTTTTGCCTTTTACATAGGTATACAAGAAGTGTCAGAAAGGCAAAAAGTAAGGAAGTTAAGTCTGAGTCCCTGGAGTCTTGGTATTCAGCACAGAGAGAGACTGAGACCATCCTGAGCCTCTTTTTGGTGGCTACCAGGTGCTATTTACTGGGCTTAAACCAGTGTGATTGAATTGGGATGGTTTCAAGAATTTTAACAATTAAACCTACCAACCAAGCTTGAAAAGCAATGGCAAGAAGGCTAGGAAGACATCTGCCTGGGAAGAAAACAAAAGCTGACATCAAAAAATTACCAGTTCACATCCCAGCTAGCATGGCTACACTCCCTGGCTCTGAATTTGCATCCCTGCACTTGCAATTCTAATGCCTGGTGATGCACTCTGATCTTTGTTCATTTACTTGTCCTGTCAGACTGGAAATGATGTTTTGGCAATAACCTGCTATTTACTGTGGCACTACAGCCGTAAACATCCTGCAAGACATGCTGAGGCATAGCTGGCCAAATTCTTACATTGCCCTTTCAACTCTCAATGAGAACTGAGCGCCAAGTTGGCTTATATCCCTTTGAAAATTCTCAGGTTCTGTTTCTAGATTTTTTGTTTTAGTATGTATTTTCTTAAGGAAAAACTGCTATCTACTACTTCAGCAGTCAGTGCTATGCACCTTCCTTATGTTCCTGGAAAGAAGCTCTCACATTCATTAAACTCTCGCTGAAATAATGAACAACAAAACAAACAATAAAGTACTGCTATTGCTATTCCCGCATATTTTAAAAATATGCGCTTGCATATGAACAAAAATGACAGACTAGTACATTGCTTTCTGGATTAATAGTTTCAGTCTGTGATGTTTCCACCTGCGATTCCTTAGTTAAACAATAGGCCGTTCTGAATGGTGCTTCTGTTCTGCAAGAAAACAAGTGCCCAGAGGGCAAGCAAGCCACATCAACAATTACAAATAAATCCCATGGAAGGCACTTAGAAATTGATAGATTAGATTCTGCTTGCTTCAACAAGTACTCACCAACAATAGTCCAAGTTAATTTTACAGCTATTTGACAACTTAAAAAGGTTGGGTGAATAGTCTGCTCTCTTAAAACTGAAAGAATTCATTTTCCTAAAGATCCTGAACTTCCCAAAGTGCATCTGTATAGATATACACTGTTGCAGGAACTTTACAGGATATGAAAACATTTGATCATTTGATATTTTCATACTTGTTCTTCTTGCTAATTGCTGCAGATCTGCTAGCAAACTCCAAAGTGAGACAGTGCAGCAGGGCAACAGCACTACAGACTATATTCTGTGCCAGAAAAGATGCAGGGTTTTTCGATTATTTTTTTTTTTCCCATGAGTGACTGGCTAAGGAGCTGTAACTGTCATCTCTGTTGCTAGTTGAAGACAGCCCAGATTAAGCACATAACTCCTTTTGAGTATAAACAAGTGTCTTGTCTTCAGCATGGCTTTACAGCAGTACAGATACTCTGTGCCACTGTAAAAAAGCCCCTTTTTGGCAAGGAATAACTTCACAGTGGCCAGGGAGAAAGGAAACAGGAAGAGAATGGGGTGAAAGCAAAACAGATAGCACAGGTATGGCAGAAAATTACTGCCTTATTTCTCCACAAGACTCATACCTCCAGGTGATACCAAAGCAAAGAAATAGTGTTTGAGCTGGCTGACCAGGAACATGAATCATACAGCACAGATCTTCAATATTAAAGCTGCAAGTCAAAAGCAGGGAAATGCTAAAAAAGAAAATAAGTTTTCTTGTTCAAGAAGCATTGCTGCTGCCACACCACAAACTGCAAAGTGGAGGTAGGGCTATCTGTGGCTGAAAGCACTGCAGATGTGGCCATAAATACACCACGTGGGCTTCCTGTCAGACTGTGCTGTTATTTTTGACAAACCAGGTATGCTGAGGCTGATGCTTTTGGCTAGGCCTGGGTTCTCTGCTCTCAGTCACTGGCTTCTTTGCTCTAACACCCCCAAGAGGAATACTTAACACCTGATACAGGGGAAGCATCATTGCCATGAGAAGACTCCCCATGCCCACCTATCATGGCAGTTTGACCAACCTTACCTGAACCTCAGGCAAGCAGGTGCCGTGCAGGTTCAAAGTGGTGTCCTTTTGAGAGATTTCTAATCCCTGCAGCTCAGAAAAGCAGCGGATAACAGATTTATTGTCATCTACATGCTCTTTACAAGCTTAGATTTTCTGAACAAGTTCATTTAGTTAAGGTAAAAATCTAACTGAGCTATCTAGGTAGATTATCTAGCATCCTATCTTAATCCCTTTAATTTTGTGTGGTAATTACTGGCTTTCTTGTGTGTTTTATTGACATTTGGGATGCTGTATACAAAAACAGCCTGAGGTAGAGGTTAAGGTGTATGTAGACATAAGTAATACCTACGCAACAGAAGAGATAAAGAACCTATTTACCACTTAATGGTGGTGCTATTCCCTTCTAGAGGGTAGTTACCAAGTACATTCTCTAATTTCTCTTCCCTGGACACAAAGGACTGCTGTACTTGGCCTACTGCATCTATAAAGCACATTATCCACAAATGCGGGCCATATTCCTTCCTGGTATCCCACGAACTACAGGAACTGCCACATTTAGCAGTGAAAGGTTTATTGCCTCATCTAGGTTCTGGCAGAATAAGCTGGAAGACAGCTGTTAGCCAACTGAGAAATGTTTTCTCAGGATGCCCTGGCAGTCCCCCCTTCCATCCCTAGATGACATCAGGTAGAAACACCATGTTTTCAAAAAGACACCTATTGACTAATAAAGCTACTAAGTAAGTAGGAGCTGCCTAAATACAAAGTCTGATCTTGCTTCCATTCAACTATAAATAATTCCAGTCATCTCAATTCCTCTGAATTCATTTAATTTCAAATGAGTTCAAGATCACCACCACCTCTAACAGTTTGACTGCCAGCCTCACAACAGCAGCTTTTTCTCCTTCCAGAAGTACCTACACCTGCATCACGGGCAGGAAAGACTCCCAGTCCTTCTTTAAAAATAAATGTGACTGGGTCCCTCCTGATTGCAGGAATAAGTCTAGAAACATGATCCCTAAAGGGTCACCACCCAAAAGGCATCGCTGGGGACAGGGTAGGGGACATAATTTTTAAGTTCATTTCATTATCTCTGAACATCTGGCACAACCAGAATGAACACTTGGCTTTTAAGGAGCTTTTGACGCTCTAGAGGTCACAGACTTTCATTCAGTCCTTTGTCAACTTTACCTCAGGTACACAAATGGACATCCAAGATGTGCAAGGCAAAGGACTACCATGACCTCCTAAACTTCTGCCACTGCTAAAGCCACTCCACATTTGAATCTCTGACCCCAAGGCCTGGCTAGACAGTGCTGTTTGGACAAGGAAAGTCTGCCCAGGTGCTTTTAATTATTAAGAAAGTAGTTTCCCAGAAATAGCTTGCTAGTTGGCTGTTTGCCAGATCCATTTCTTCCGACAGGAAAAGCTAAATGTAAACCTCCAGCACTTCATAACAGGCCACAGAAGTCTCCCTCCAACTGGAACAGGACTCTGGAAAGACTGTGCCATCCTCTCTTCTCCTTTGCAAAACTCTGGGCCAACTCATAAACAAAATTATCCCACCTACCTTACCAGACCTCTATAGAGCGATTCTAAGAGCTACCTCACACCGCCAGAAGCAGCACAGTACCAATACCTCACACCGCCAGAAGCAGCACAGTACCAAAGAACCTAAGTCTTGATACAGATGTAGGCATCACAGGCTTGTGAAAACAGACCAAAAAGAGAGCTGCTGTTATATGAGTGCTTATAAAGCCCTTCCATACTGCTGAAAGAGACTAGTCTCACCCTGTTGCTTGAATGTAGTTTCAAGGCAAAATTGGGCACACCTGAAACTGATTGAGAAGGAAGGTTGGTGGATATATTTGCCTGTTCTCTTTTCTCTTCTTCTTCAGCATTTATTTATTTTCAAAATATCCTGCTACAAATCCTGTTAGATTTGCCCAAACTTCAGAAGAACTGGTTTTTATTTACATGTTAATATGAGGTACCTTACGTATTGCATGTGTTATAATTTTTGCTGACCTCCAAAGGCAACTCTTCAGGAAGTATTTCACCTTCCCCTTCCTTGATCTGTACCTGGGAATCTCTTACAGGAGGCAGGCAGAACCTGAGGTGCAAATCCAAGAGGAAAAAGAAAAGCTCCCTAATAACGGTAAGCATGACATTAGCAAGGCAAGGAATCATGTTTCGTAGGTTCTGCCCACCTGTACACACACACCACTCTGGCAGGAAGAAAATGAGACAAAGAATGTTACAGTGAATAAAAAGGTCACTTTTCACAGTAACTGCCAGGCAGCTCATGGCTCCAACTTTCCCTTTGCAGCCTTGTTCCCTGCTGGCATGGCATCTGTGCTCAGTCTTCAGCATTGAAAGCTCTCTATTTGTGGAACCTGTAGCCAGACTACATGACAGGAGATACATTCTTATTAGTGCTTTCATTTCTAGTTTGGCAATATTTGGAAGACATCCAGAAGACATGTTAAAGGAGTGTAGGCTGAAATAAATTGATGTTACTCAGATATTACTGGTTTATTCTTAATTCTAATGATGCCTAGGGATTACCAGGAGCAAAGTTCCCTAGCTGGTAGGTACCATGCAAATATGTAGGATAATATTTGCATTAACGTGTCTACAGATAAAATAGGAGGTACAGAGAAGGGAAGGTTTTTACTGATGGCACAGAAAGCAATTAAGTAGCTTGCCCAAGGTTGCAGAGAAGGATTGTGTGAAAGCCAGAAACTGAGACTCTGTCTGCTGAGTCATAAAACATGAGTTTATTCATCTGATTTTTTTCCCTTTGTATAAATGCCAAGGAGCTCTGCTGTTATACAATATACCTAAGTTGCTTAAATGTAACTGAACTCAGTATATAGAGAGCAGTCTCATTAGCTTAAAAAAATAAAGATCTTTGTTGTACAGAGGGTGGAAAAAACACTATTTATTTGCAAGAAAGGCAGTGGCCTTGTCTTCTGGGTCACTGCTGGGCAGTGTCACCCTTGTGCTTAGTGCCAACAGGGAGATGACTCACTAGTGTTGACGCTGTGGTGCTGCTGTTAGTCTCTTGCACATCTACTTCCTTGCTTTGGGCAATTTTTACAACTCTACCCATCCACCACAGTTCTTCAGCTCATTCAAAGTTTCCATAGGCAAACTCAAAGGTCTGGAGGGAGCTACATGAAGGTATTGCCTGTCTGCTACAGATACAGGTAGATGCCAAGGGAGGCTTGCAGCTCAATTGGTGAAGCCTTTGCAATTTACAGCAAAAAAATAGGAGAGAAGAGGGTATCATGAGGGAATTGCATTGCAGAGCACTGCAAATTGAATCGGGAACTGGGCTTTTCCTCCTTTGGAGACTGGTTGTGAAAAAATAAAGGATCGTCTTGCTTCCTCTTCACAGGAGGTCAGGCAAAGCAGAGAGCCGGCATCAGCCTCAGCCAGCTGAAATCAGCAAGCATAAGCAAGAAATCCAGTGTCCAAAAGTAACCTTTAAAAATTAAGACCATTACATGGCATCAAAATAATGCAAAGCAGAGCTTCCCCAGAGCACTGTGGAAACATCAGCTCTGCCCCATTACACAATCCTCCATGGCTGCCTACAGAGCAAGCAAACATCTAGTTCAGTCACTAAAGAGATCGGATGTTTTCGGCAGGGGATCTGAGAATTGAAGAGGTGGTATGACACGGAATGGTGTAGAAGGAAACAAAGGTAGGGCAGAGGGTTCCACTGTGTAGGACAAAATCAGCAGTTGGCAGGTGACTCCCTGTTTGCCACATCTGCTGGCCTCTGATCCAGTAGAGTACTCACAGATATTTAACTTGAAGCATTTGAGCAGTCCCTTGAAGGCAGTATGGATGCATGGCTTGTAGTGTAACACACAAGCCACATGCTCTACTTCAGTGCTATCTTGAAGTACTTTCCAAAAAAGCAAGATTCAGCCTCCCTGGCATGACCTAGGCATTTTTTTTGCCCAAAATTTCCCACTGGTCCACATCTGCTCTGATGGAGAGAGAGCAGAAAGGTGGACTCTTCAGCAAAACAGACATTGAACCTGAAAACTGAAGATCTGGGTCCAAGAAGAAGAGTTTTTAGAAGACCTAAATGTATCATCAGCTCAGATAGCATTGATTTTACTCTTTCTGTGAAGAGAATTGATACCTTAGAATCCCTATATAAGTTTCTAGAAAAGTTATTTTACTTTCAAATTAGCATCTATTCCCAACTCCAATGGGATTTGCGTATGTCCAGAGCTTATTAAAAATTAAGATATTCTTCTGTAGGAGGCTAAACTTTAAGACTTATGAATGCAACTTTAGACATTCACATTTGGAAAATGTTGATCTTCTTCTAAAATATTATTAACTTATTTTTCTCATTATATAAATGAGAAAACTGATTTTTCTCATTATATAAATCTGCAGTGCTTTCTAACTGCACCAATAGGTTGGGTGTGCAAATGAAGACTATGTTAAAAAAATATAAAAAAATATTTCAAATTTTCATCTGTTTGGGTGCTTCCTGCGATTTGCCTTTTCATAAAATGTTCTCCTTTGCCTAGAGAAAAATATTGAATGCTCCTAGTTTCTGAATGTTGTCCAATGAAAATTTCTGAAGGTTATTTTTTTCCATTTGAGAACAGAAACATGTCCGTTCCATGCTCCCCTGCCCACAGCTGCTAAAAGATATGTAAAAAAACACAAAAAGCCCAACCCAATACATTAGTTATTAAACTTCCCCCTTCCTCTTATTTTGCAATAACAGTTCAGAAGCATGCACAGTTAACTTTTCACCATGGAAACTATTCTCATCTAAGTTGCTAATGCACGCATAGAACTGATAAGCTAAGAATATTTCCTGAATCTTTTTTTTAAATTTATTTATTTCCACTTAGTATATATTTCCATGCCAAGCAGAATTACATTCTCTACCCACTCTGAAATTCATACCCAAAGGTACATTGCCTGTAGAAAGGCAGACCTTAGGAGGCTTTTTTTCTTGTCTATTTTTTCCTGTCTAATGCTTTGCTGGTTATGGAAAGTTATTCAAGACTGATCCGTCAGAGTGCTCTGAAAGAACTTTTATTAGTAACAAACAAGGCTAATAGGCCAAGGCAGCACATAAACAAGAGGTTTTTTCTTTTAACATCAAGATCCCTAAACAAAGGGACCTATTGATCTTCTAAAACTATAATACAGAGCACTCAGCTTTCTGTATTTTGGGTACAGAAACTGCTCTAGCTTCCCGCCAGAAAAATGATGCCAAGCTGCCTTTATACAGCACTCAGAAAAATCTGGAGGTCTTAGGAAAACTGGAAATTCCATGACTATTCTTAATACTCTTATTAATAGTATCATTTTTCTCTTACTATTAATAATATTCCATTAAGAATACTCCATATTGTTTTCCTCTATAAGTTTTTCACCGTAGTGTTATGCAGCTCCTGACTTCATAAGCACATTCTGGTAGTGGCAGGAAAGGAGTTTTGAGCAGCTGAGCACAGACACCTACACCAGTTGTCACAGGACCCCAGTGCGACCTCAGTGGGTGGGAGCTCCAGTTTTGCCCAGGAGGCATCTGTGCTGCTCTTCAGATTCACAAGCATTGCTAGTGAGGGCCTTGTTTGAGTAAAGTGGCCACCAGCTGACCCCTGCATATAAGCATCAAGCCAGCTAGCCTTATTAGCCTAGGTACCACATTCTGCCACCTTGGTTCTGCACTGCTTGGGATTGAGAAGTTCGGTAGGACTGGCCACATTGGAACCCAACCAGACAAAGAGTGACAGCTCTGTTACCGTGGTAGGTACTTGTGTTATGCTGAAGAGAGACCTAAGCAATCATATCAAATCTTCTGTTAGCCTACCAACCTGTCAATGACAGTGGCCAATAGCAGAAACCTAGGGAATAAAAGAAGAGAGAAGAGAAGAGCAACATGCTAATCATGTATTGATGCTTTCCAGGTGTCTCTGCAGCAGGTTTTATCCAGCTTCCAACAATCTGCAGCTCAGGAATCTTGGGTGTAAAGATATAGGAATTTGTAGTGCATCTGTGTGGTTAGAACCTGACATTGATGCTTTTTGTGGAAAAAAAAAAAATAAAAAAAAAATCACCAAGAATCAAAATACAGATGTCTCTCTCTTCAAAAGTTAGTTCACACTTGGAAATACCAGAAATGGTTGATGAAAGCCTCAAAAATTTTATGGAAAAATAAATTAAAAAGCAAGAGAGAGAGAGTTTCCTAGCCTGCCCTGGTCTCTTATTCCCTTGTTTGTATCCAACCCATTTGAAGCTCCTGAGCCCTGGGTTAAATTGGTATCAGTGATACAGTAGACTGCAAGCTAGATGAGGTTATGCCAGTCAGTCATCCTGTCTTAGCTAAAACACTTTCAGAGGAGCAAGAAGAAGAAGGACTAGAAAGACCTTTGTAATGAGCAGAATTATCTCAGTGCTTTTATGGCCTGGTGACTGGAAGCCCTACACATGTTTCATTTGATAAGGCAATCACAAGGCTTTCATTCTCATCTGAATAAGAACATTTAATCTTCACAGCATTAAGTCCCATGTGCTAAATTAAATTTCCTGCCAGCTCAGCAAACTGTTTTGATACTTTGAACTGCATTGTACATGCTTTCCTTTCATCACAGGATGCATTTTGTCTCGGTGTCAACATCCAAGAGGAGAAACACCACTTAGGTCAGAGAGCTCCTTTTGCTTAGGCCCAAGTATCAAAATACCGCAGGCAGTGTGCTGTGGTGTTCGGAACAGCCGTCGAACAGCAGGCAGTTGGGGTGGGATTCAGATGACCAAGCAGAGCTACCTGCAGTGGGCGTGACTATGTCTGAGCTAGTTGCTGCTGGCTCCTTTAACTGTTCCTGGATAAAAATGTCACTTGGCTGGCACAACGCAGCTCATCTGATGCAAGCAGCAGAGCAGACAGAGAACATCCAAAAGTGCCTCCTCCTCTGCATTGATTTTTATGGTTGTGCAGACAATCAGCTTACATTTGGGCAGCCACATCGCAATTCTCTGTGGTCAGGACAGAAGAATCTGCTTTTTAATTCCCTTCCAGTTCTAGGCTAATAAAAGACGTTGCTACAGTAGGTTTGGGGAGGTTTCTGTATTCCTCCTGCTGCAAGTCTCTCACCTATGAATGTTTTTCAAAATGCCTCACCCCCATAAGCTCAGTTTTATATCTTCATTCAGGAGTCACCTAAAAACCTAAAGCAGAGAAAGCTGGTCACATTTCTTTCAAGGGAAGAGAAGGAAGAGGGGGCGCAACTGATGGCATTATTCAAATAGAGTTTTTTCACATCCTAAATTCTCCACAAGTTTAAAATGTTGTATCTTGTTAGTGTTTGCCAAATACTCCTGCTGATTTTGTAAGCAAAGTTTTAACTGTTTTCCCTATTTACATTTTTTCTAAATGTGATAGTTGTGATAAAGAAATTTAAAAGAAATATAAGCTCAATTAACACTATGGTACAAATCAAAAGGTAGACGGGAGGAACAATGTGCAATGAAAAAAAAAAAAAAATGACAGGACACAGAAATTTCCCATTCAGCTCTCTTTTGGTCAACTCTGTTCACAGCTAAGTCCCTTCCCAACATTTCTTGCATCATCTGAAGTTCATAGCATTTTATAGATTTGCTGGCTCAGGCTCAGAAGTATGGGTGGTTTAGCTATGTAAATCAGCTCAAAAATGTACTCGCAAATCACCTTTTCTTTGTTATACCCGTGAAGCATCACAGGAAGATGAGGTTGACCTACAAACCTCCATTTCTCAGTATCGTAAACTAGTTTACTCGATCAAAATAACTGAACATGTCCGAGGAAGAAAAGCTTAATTTGCTATAAGAAGGAATTAACTGTGTATAAACAGAAACTAGGTTTTGGCAGGCTCTCCTCTTTCCTAATCCCTATTTCCCCAGTTACTACACAACCCAATCACTCTACATAAGTTGTTTGTATTAACGTTACAAGAGGCCATCTGTCTACAAATACCCAATCAAATAATAGAAACCTCAAACCAACACAAGAACACTCAAATTCAGCTACTGACTGGTCTAGAAGATTTTTTGTGTAGCATAAATATTTTCTTTTTAGGCACTTCAATAAAATTTTTAGAATTTTCCAAGCATTTATCATTTCAGGGTGGCAGAGAACTATAACAATTCTTTCTCCACCCATTTCAAGAATTTTTACTTTCAGTCACCAAAGATGATGTAACATGAGGCCTTCCAATCTGCATCACCCTGTTATCAAAGCCGAAAATACTACTGTGCATGCTGTGAATGTTACAAACTTATAGAAATCATAACAGCACATTCTGATCCCCCAAACTGTGCCTCCCTTAGAGGCAACTCACCTGAAAGACCAGCATTCCCCTACAAAAGCATGGATGTAACACACCCCTGGAGCGTGGATGGATCTCCCGAATCAGTTTAGATGGATTGGTTTTGGTAATCCAAACTATAATACTTGGATTAATTGCACAGTTTCTGTGGAGAACTATTTTAGATTTGTTTTTAATTAAACACACCAATCTGCATAGAAGATGTGCATTTTGCTTTAAGAGCTTCAGTTTGAAATCAGTATCATTTCTCATATTCAATATTCTTGTTGAAGATGAGGGAGAAGAGGAAGAAAAATAGGAGACTGCACAGAACTAATCTGGCCAGCATTAGCAATTATAGCAACTTGTATCACACTGTGCTATTTTTTTCTGCTGTCCAAAATTTCCATGGGGACAGAAGAGATTGAAAAGATTAACTATGAGTTGCAATAACATCTCTGAGCAAGGAACACAACAAAATGTGTGCAAGTGTGGCAAGAGGATGTTTCCCTGTCTTGCTCAGCAGTCTAAGAAATTACAGTGATGCAGTAGTGTGTAGCTGTTTTTCAGGTACCCCTCAGCTTCCACATTTCACCACTGCTCATCCAGATGTCTGAGAGAGGGAAATACCCGCATATCCTATGAAAGAAATACCATGGTGGTCACTGGTAGTCACAGTGCCTCTGAGGAGAGGATGTTGCAGACCTATGTGCAGGAAAGCTACAGCTGTGCAGTCCCTACTTTGCCACATGCAGTGAGAGCTCCCAGCCTGTTACTAGAGCAGTTGCTTGTGTCCGTCCCTGATCCTGGGAGATGAAATTTCAGAAATGTTGCAGGCACATATGATCAGACTGTTACACTGACCTACACTGATGCTTAAGAACTAAATTTGCCTTAGTAGCCATAATTATTCTAATGTGTAACTGTAGGTTTAAAATAAAATGTCAAAATATATTAAAAGCAGCTGATCACAATGACAACAAATACAAATATCATGGAGAAAAATCAAGAGATTTCTGGAAATAGACTAGATTGGATCTTGAATAATTATCTCATCTTGAGTAGATATATAGTTTAAGTAAAACCCTATCATTCTTAGAAAATCTTGCCTTCAAAATATATCCTGGGATTTCTGTTTCTTAACAGCATTAAATATAATGGAAGAGTATCTTTTCATAACTGCCTTATGCAGTAGAGCTATGATATAGTGAGAACAATGACCACAGTAACTAAAAAGGACATATTCAGCAGGTTTGTATAAAAAAAGTTACACAATTGTTTGCAATATGGTCTGTAGTATTATCATTACTGCTTAGGGAAACAAAATATTTCACCAAGGATAAATACAGCAGCCAAAAATCAGCTATTATGTAATAGCTGAAAAAAAAAAAAAAGGGGGGGGGGGGGAAGAGAGAGGGAAAAAAAGCACTCCGCATCTCCTCATGCTCCCTGGGGTATCTATCCAGACCAGATGTTAGGAGGGAAGGATGTACTAGTACAGCCTGCCGCACAACCCAGATGACACTAGGATTAGGCTTCTTGCAATAGTGTAAGCAATGAGGTGTAAGAAATGCTAAGGAACTCATGCTCATGGAAGTCAATGGGGAGGAAAAAACTCCTGTGCTTAGTTGTAGGTCTCTGCCTCAGAAGACGGAGTGTAAATTCTGGCTGTGTTGTCTGGCAAATCAGCTATCTCTTTCTGTGCCTCATCTACCTGTGTAACAGCTGTGGACAAAGAGTGATTTTTTTGTATCATTCAGAACCATGCTGAGAAAAGGAATCATTAATTTTATTATCAAATAGTCATCCTAGTAGATGACAGTCATTACACGTTGTTATACAATAATATAGTTGTTATAAACGACTATTTACATGTTATTACTCACATTTGTTATGCAGATAGAACAGTGCATTTGGAAAGCTGTTCTTCAAGTATGAAAACTACACGAATAAAACTTATTCCCCTTCCTGCATAAGCTATACCATTATGCGACACCTACCACCTACACAACTGTGACCATATGCAGTAGTTGTTGTTTCTTTCTTTTACTTTTTCTACTACTTCAGTAGAGTGGATGCAGTATTGCTTCAGAGCGCAGAGATGGACTAGCAATAAAAATGCTGTTCAGATGCTAAACCCACACACCATTTTTCTGGGCCTGAGGAAAGGATGGACAAGTAGCAGGAGAGTTAATGTCAGGAAATAATAATAACACTAATACTTCACTAATTACTCTTTTCCTCTGCACTCAATCAAAAGCAAGATTAGGACTGCAGCTAACCAAAAAATAAACCCCAACAATTTATGTTAAGAATAAGAGGATACATCTGTTTCCTGCCTTAGCCAGATCAGCTCACCCTTGTCATCAGAATAGCTGCGCTGAGACGCAAAGTTCTGAAGATTAAAGCCGAGGGTCACTATTTTTACCCAGAAGAGCTCAAGAATATGCGTAAGACTAGTTAATTATGTCATCTCTGACTGTGACAATGCAGAAGTATTGCCAAATGGGGAAACTCCTAATCATAAAAAGCTCATCTGAGGGAATGCAAGTGAGAGATTAAGCAACTATCTGCCCCCAAAGACTTCTTGACTCCATTTCTAGAAGTCAAAAAGACAGGCTTACCATGTTACTAAGCACAGAACTGACATTTGGCTTTAGCAGGACTTTACCAATATGTCCAGTATGTCTCAGCTCTTACTGTGGAAAGTCTTTTCCATATTTTAGAGCTGGGAGAAAGACATATTGAAAATGGTCTTTTTCATTTAATTTTTCTTTTACATAGCTCTGTTTCTGGACTGTTCGCAGGATTTCTTTTTTAAGATGAAATTTGCTACAAAAACTATCAGAGTGGGAATACCTAGTCACACCGTCAACTTACTACCATCTGTTCACTGGTTACTCATGAGTGGTTGGAGTCCCCTTTGTGCTAAGCGCTGCATGTATGCATAACAAATGAGAAAGTGCCTGTCCCACATAGCTTAGAATAGATCAAGCTAAGATTTGCCCAAAGACTGCCAGATGTACGTTGCAGAGTTGGGAAAAGAGCCCAGATTCTCTCATTTCAGATTCTATTCCAAAGCATCATCTTTCTTTCTGAAATGGATTTGAGACTGTTCTATGTTAGCAGGGAAAAGACCCATGTCACTGACAAACAGGGTTTCAGTAGTCTGTGGCTACAGCTGTGAATGGAAAGGCTGGTTTTATTTCAGCTGAATGAAGGTGGATGCTCTGCTACAACCAGTACTGTTAAGAATGACGGCAGCAGAAGTAATCACTTTGCTTCACACAGTCTTCTATCCCTATGAAGCCTCCTGTCATAGAGGAAATAACAGTTTGGTAAAGGTCCAGGTCAGAACTGGTCTTTGATCTTTTGTAGCTTAGCAAGGTAATGTCTCCTAGTTAACTGCCGTCAAATTATATGATCTGTGGCAGATATTTAGAGACAGATTTATCCTAAGAAAACAAAGCCTTTCAAACCCCAGCTGAGAAGGTTCTGCAATTTAATTCCATCATCCAGAACTGTTTTATCCCTGGATATAAACAATGCCATGTGTAGCATGGCCTATTGGCACAGCTGTTGTGCCTTCATTTCTCTCACATCCTGCTCTTAGGAAGGCCATTTTTACTCTCTATGGTGCAAAAACCCTTTCCAGAACATATCGCTGCAAGAAGTTAAAATACCAACCTCACCCTGGACCTACTCCTGGAGGGTCATATACAGAGGATTTTGTGCCTCCTTAGAGATAAACAAATTCAGAGGTGCTTCCCAGACAATGCCCAAGATCCTAGAAGTCTTTGCATGTCCAAGCTCAGACCTAGACCCTGCACAGCCCCACATAGCCTCAGACTGTTACTGCAGATAACTGCTTTACAAAGCTTTCGCAGTGCCATTTTCTAGCTGATCTGGCAGAAGTTTCTATCAGGTCTGTTTCACAACTCCTCACATATTTTTGCTTTGTTTCTTTGCTTTTAGAATATTTGGGGTTCTTCTCCTTCATTAAGGATCTAGATCAGCAGACACTTATGGCTGAATAATATTCCCATGTATTCCTCTTGACCTAAGTAGGACTTTTCACAGTAATAAAGCCTATATATCCAGCAAAAATGTATGCAGATTCAGACCTGGAACATGCAATTTCCTCAGTCCTCTTTCAGTTTGACATCTGATCCCTGTCTTTTTGATTCTGTGTAATCCAGAACAACAGCCTCCTTTAGCAGCTAGTTGAAAAGCCCAACTGAGAAAGCAGGTAAGATCCAGTGATGAATACGACAGTAACCTACCATTAAGGGGGTGTGAGATTTAACAGTAAAGAACCTACAGCGCCTTTAGAAAGTTTAAAGAGTTAAAGGTAGAGGAGGAAGAGCTAAGTGAGAAATAGAGATATATCTCAGACTGCTTTCACTACCCCTATAAATTATTGGACATCATTTCTCACTCTTCCCTAGTATAATTCCCGACTGCCTACTTCTTGTCATTCTGGCATCATTCTACCTTCAAACTGCCTTGCCAGGTTTCCACAAATCTGATATTTACAAAAGAAAAATACCTTTGGAATCCTTTTTAGTTGTCACCTTGCTTTTTTTTCCTTTTCTTTCTTTTATTTTTTATTTTTAAATCCAGCATCTAAGCACCTAGTTGGGCAGGGGAGAGTTTTGAAAAGGGAAGGGAGAAAGGGAGAAAAGATCCCTGCTCATATAAGCAGCCTGTTCCTGATCTTCACTGGCTCCTTACCCAAAAGGGGTAAGGGTTTTGTCAGTATCACAGAATCCGTGTTGTAGAAAATTTTCATGCCATCTTGAACCATTAACCTAAAGAGCCTGGTGTTACTGCACTCCTAACTCAAGCACTGAGTTAAATGGAACACATCTGAATCCAATTTGTATGTCCAGATTACTGGTATATTGGAGTCTCAGAACCAAAGAGGTGCAGAGAGGATCCAGCAATGTGGAGAAATTGCACAGGATTGTGCAGTGATTGCTTCTGTAGCAGGAGAACACCAAAGGCTGTCGTGGGCCCAAAGAGACAGGTCTTTGTATGTCCTACAGATCTGCTCTCAGATCAATTTCTTAAATCCCTCCAAGCAGGAACACAGAGGAGGTCAAAGCTACCACTGCAGGCCAGAAGTTGCTCTGTGCTATGTCTGCAATAGCGTTGTATCCCCATTAATTCCTGAGCACAAGGAGGTCACCACATAAAGCTCTTTTACCCTAGCTCTGTAATAAGATAGCTTTTGGATCAAGAGGCATTTAATTATGATGTAAATTAAGAACTATGGAAGGTGGTATATAGTTTCTTGACAGCCTCATTGACAGCATTACATCTGTACTTTCAATGAAAGCAATCTAATTAAGGAAAGCACAGCCAGTCTGAGTTTGCCTTGCAGGAGACAGAACTACAATGATTAAAGCATGTAGCAGAGCAATGGAAAATCAGTATTCCTCCACAGTTCATGAAATGAAGCACTCAGAGTGTCAGTTTTGAATTATTTTGCAGTATATTTTGAATAATCCAGTATATGTCTGTAATAAAACACTGGAATCCCTAAACCCCCATAACCAAACAAATGCATCCAGGCTGAAGATTAAGGTTGATTTGGGGGTGGTTCTTTTAAAACTCACCACTGCCAAATTTCAGCTGTAAGGGAAGGTGTTATATGTGCAGTTTCTAATGTTACTGCTCAGCCTGCAATGAGATTATGGTATTGTTAAATTAAAGGAATTCCTGTTCTGTGCTGTTGTTCTTGGCTGGTCCAGTATTGTGGGTTAACTTCATGTGATGTATTTTCTTTAGAACAAATTTCCTTCAATTCATCAGCAGAGGTTCAAGCTGCTCTGCTAAGAGTTTGTGACATTTTTTTGGAAGTGGTTACAAATATGCCAATGAAAAGTTAACAGATTGTCAGGAACACTCCCTTGGGAATGACGTTTCTCATTTTTCTTTATTCTTTATCTTTTGTTTATGCTTCTTTCCCTTTCAAGACTATATCTTTCCAGCCCGGCAAAACTGTTGTATGGAGCTGGCTACTTACAATACAATACTACAGAGCTGCAGAAAAACCCAGGCCAGGCAAGAACAATCTAATTATCTGCCATAATGGAGGCCTTGAGCAACAGAGATTCAAGAACAAACCTTCTGGTTACTGGTAACTGTAGTTTCTGTTCCTGGCTCTCTCACAGGCTTGTTGGATAACCCTGACCACTCTTTGCCTCAGTTTTCTTATCTGTGAAATGGAAAAGATAATAATACTAACAGACAGAGGCTGTTGTGAGTTTCTATGCATGCAGATAGATGGTTACCACCAGTGGTGAGCCATGCAAGAATGACACTCAGCTTCTGGTTGTGTCTCTAGATGCTGCACTGGTCAGCTGGGGTCTGTTCCTCCCACACAAAGCAGCAGCTGTGTAGAGATGGGAAGCTTTGAACTCAACACCACTCAGAAACACTACGCCAGATCCCAAGTAACATAGCCTTGTGGAAGTCCAGTGCTCAGGAAGAGATGTATTACTGCAATATAACTGCAGCTAAGCTTGGACCTAGGACCCAAAGTGGTATTCTAACAAAAACATCCTGCACAACATTTGAAAATGCAGGTACCTACAAGGTCCTAACAAATTACTTGATCCCTGAAATTTACAAGGTTGGAACGAACATCTGTGTGTAGGAGCACCTATGACCTGCTTCATTAGGTCTATATCTGAAGAAGAGGAGATAACACGACAACAAGGCATTGCCACAAGCCACATTTGCTGTGCCTGAGTCCCTACAGAGGATGAACTGAAGGGCATCACTGCCAATTTATTGCCATCAGTTATTTCATGGCATAAAGACAAACACCAACAAATTATAAGTGGTACAATTCCTGCAGAACAACCGGTAGGTCACCTGTGGAGTTGTCTCTAAACAAAAATAGGTGTTATCCTATGCTTCACAGAACACAGAAGCAGTCAACGCACATAGCAAAACTGGAATGAGCTCTCTGACAGAGTCATCTGGATCATGACAAGAGTGTGCCATTAAGCATTTAGTCAGAGGGAAGAGGCATGTGATTGTAGGTAATATGGGTAAGTCATCAATCTTGGTAATTACAGATAAAACAGTATACTCAGCCAAACAGTGGAGAAAGATGGATTAAAGTAACATGGTGTCATTAAGAACAGATTGAAACAAATAGAATGTTTCAAGCACAAGAATGTCTGCTATTTGTTTTCCTCTGAAGTGCTTTCATTTTATAGAAACAGACCATTCTGAGAAATTCTAACTGGTACACTGAATACAAATGTCTGTCCAAGCCTCTCCAAATCCCTTGAGAGAGTCAGGGGAATAAAGGCAGAAAGGACTATTAAGAAGTTTTTGTTGTTGTTGTGTTTTGTTTTTGTTTGTTTGTTTTAAAAAAGGGGAAACAGTCAATGAATGACCGTGTCATATAGCCCTGTTCAAACATACACTTTCTTAACAACTGCAGTGAAGTGCAGCTTTGAATTGGATGCGGAAAGAAATATTCCCCCCACCCCCCCAAAAAAAAGTTAGATTTAGCTCAGCCATGAAAGCTACTCCCTTTAATGTGGCAACAACAGGAATACAAGAGCTTCACATTCCCCTTTTATATGTTTAACCTTTGACAAAAAAGGTTAAACACTTTCCTTACAACTGACTCAAATCAGGAAACGCAAGAACTATACTCTCCAGATGAAGCCTGGCTAGCTGCAAAATGCAGTGTCAGCGTCTGAAGTGAAGTAAAACAAGGATTCCTTGTGCAGTTCCTAGTACTGCTACAGGGACAGGAAGTGGGTCAGCAGTAGGGTCTTTTCCAGACGAGAGAGAGATGAAATGGTGACGGGAACAATAAGGAAGTTCGGGGTGGGGGGAGAATTGGCTCAGATTTCAAATATCTCACTGAGATCTACTTTACATGCATTGATGTATTAAAATTCCCCTAGCAACATAGCAGGAAAGTTTACAAAACATTAAACGGAATATCTATGAAAGCTTCCCATGTTTTCTGTTCTTTGCCTTACAGATATTTTAGGGCCAGATTCTCATCTGGTGTCAATACGCCTAATTCCATTCACTTGGCTCAGATTTGGCTGACTGTGCTAGGCTGTTCATCAGGAGACTGATGGCCAAGCTCCTGAACCGTAGCAGCTCCAAACAAAGTCAACTGAATCTGCAAGTACTTAGCATCTCTGAAATTCAGGTCTGGGGACCAGATAGTGCCACCAGTTCCTACTTAGAGCCCTAACAGGCTAGAGATAGACTCCAGGTTAAACACAGGCTGTGCTAGGTGGGACAGTCACTTGCTGAGCACCAAAGAACAAAGGCTGCAGGAAACCAGGAAGTGCTGAACACTGACCTCTACCCAGTATAAGGCATAAATAAATGATCAGAGGTGAGTCCAAGGGTGACTGCTTTCCTCAGAGAAGTTTTTGGAGGGGACCACCTATTCAGGACACACCACAAGAAGTGCCAGGCACATGGTTCCTCCACCTGGAGCATGCTGGGGAATTGGAAGAGAAGAGAAATCACTATGGATATGGCAGTAGCATCTGGAAGTAAGGTCTGCCTGTTTTTGTAGACAGACTGTGGCTGGTATAACAGCCGTACAGCAGACATCATGAAATGGTCATGGTAGGGTAGACGACTCTAACGCTCTTCTCCCCGTGGAAACTTCATACTCTGGGAGGGAGAGGAGAACATGGGATGTGAAGAACCAGGCACTGTTTTCAGGAGTAGATCCTCTCCACTCAGTCCTCCTAAGCACTGAATTTGCCATCTTCCCCTACTTAATCCCTCTGCTCTAAGCCCACATTATTCTAATGAGCTCCTGGCTCTGCCAGGAGACAGCCCGCTACAAAAGCTCAGAGGGCTCTAGAGCTTCTTGTTGCCCCATGCTTCCCAATTCCTCACCTTTCCCTGATGCTAGCTACCAACCCACCCCGCTGCCCTGCTCATCCCTCTCTTAATAGTGCTTAGCTGACTCCCCCACCCCAATGTGTTTGCTGGTGGCAGCAGGAGGCAAACACAGGAGGAGACACAGGGAAATACTTCTCTTGCCTGAAGCACACGTTTTGGGGTAGAAGGACACAAAAGCTCTGATAAACCACAGCACAGTGTAAAGAGCTTAGGAAATGGTTGTGGCCAAGTTCCCAGTTCCCTTCTGCACAGTGAGGCAGTTGTGAAACTCTATGTAGGGGCAGCACAGCATGGGACAGTGTCCGGGTGTTGTCCACAAATATTCTCTTCAAGACAATATGTGGAGAGGATGGGAGGAGGAAGCTGTTTCAGGACTCTTTTGACTGAGAGAGAACAAAGCTGCTTGTCACAGCAGCATGGAGTCCTTCAGTCAAGTTGGTGTGGATGCAGGCTTCACACCATGTTACAGCATGGAAACAGTCTTCTATCAAGCCTAAAAGAAGGTGATCCCAAACCATGAAAACAACAGAAAAAAATCTGTTCTGTAGATGTGATCTGTTCAGCATGTCTAGAGAATGGCAATGCTGTTACCCACTGTTTCGAAGCTCCATCTCCTGCTTCCTCCACTATATGTGCACTATAGCCAAGGGTGAGTCCTGGTTGTGGAACCCTGTGGGTCTTCTCCCACCATCAAGAACAATTTCACTTTAAGGGAAATTGAATCTGGCTTTTAATTAGTGATTCAGTTCCCCTCCAAAACCAAAGTAAAATAAATTAAAAGGAACTCTTCTGTGTTTGAAGAGTATTCAAAAACCAGGAGATTTTTCAGACACTGGGACGATGAGGAAGTGCTGCTTCTGCCAATGCACTGATCTGCAGCACATGTTGTATTGCATGGTGCTAAGAGGCAGCAGCTTCCACCTCCATGTTCCCCAGGAAAGCCACCGCTGCAGTAAACTATGGGTTATACTGCATTCACAAAGGGTGGTGAGGACCATGTCAACAAGCATATTCCAAAATCATCAGACCCTGGGACACCAGCATTTTGGTATAAACTGTGCCCCTCCTGTCCCTCTCAGTAGAAATCTTTCAAGCCCAATATTCTATATCAACACCACAGAAGACTATAGAAATTGTCACACGAACACTGCGTTTTCTGCAGCTTGGTATGTAATGCTAGCAGGCACCAGGTGGCGATGTAATTACAAGATCAACAGCGATACCACAAAATCGTGGTGTAGTAGAAGTGTTATAAGGATTATTATATAGACATTTTCATATATCATTATTGATCCAAAAAGAAAACTCTACCACCCTCTAGCAACTGCCTGATCTGATATACACTAACTTTCTGATCCTATGTAATAAGATAGATTTGACATTTAAAAGACTAAAAGGAAGACTAATATGGGATAGCTGACAGCTTTCAGCAGGAGTTTTTGTCAGAGATTCTACGTGGGTTTTCTCATGTTTTTGCATAAGCATGTGCATTTGTGTTTCAAAGAGTAGGAATAACTTGTGAATGGACAGGATAAGCTCCTGCCCTTCTCACAGAAATGGCAGACTGTGCATCACTGTACTTTGCAATGATCCTCCATTGGGTGAGAAAGGGAAAAAAGGAGTGGGTAGGACGGCCATGTAAAGGCTGACTCAATGAGCAAATGTTCACTAAGTGGAACAAACATAAGAAAGTAATAAGGCAGTAATGAACATCCCAGCTTGCAGACTGAAATAGCTAGCACCAAGTGCTCAGACCTGGAGCAATAATGGGCTCTCCAGTTCCGGACCAGGGGCAAACACATCTCAGGCCTGTTTCTCTTCTCATCAGGAGCAGTACATTACAGTCAGCAGGGCTATTCTGACATACATTCCCATATCTGGATGCCAGATGGGAAATAAGTAACACATTTTGAAGAGAGGGAGTGACTAACCATTAGAACAGACCAGCAGGGGAAGCAGTAGATTCTCAGTCTTCTGAGCCCAAACTGGATGCTTGCTTTGCACAGGCTGTGTTTTAGTGAGACTCACAATGCTTGCTGCAAGGACAGCAGTCTGAGCTGTGATTAGAGAATGTACTATCCAATCTGGTTTGAAATCTTATTCATCTACAATAGTCAAAGCAAATGAGGGGAGAATTGGGCCCTGCATTATTATTTCTCAAGTGGGTGCATGAACCAAGCTTGTGGTGTAATACATGCAACACAGGATTCAAAGTTTATATTTCATAAGTCATCTGCTGGTATAATCACATCATTGGAAATTCACACTAGCTCATCTAAACTGGTTACAATACAAGTGAATTCATTTTCTTTTTGGAATTAATACTTTGATTCTGCATTGTGATTTTGGATGACCACAAACAAGCCTAATTTACAGGCAAAATCAGTGACCCCAATACTTTGGTTTTGCTGTTGCATATCTGCTGCTTAATTCCACTTAAGATTTCAGGAAACTGGCAAGAGATGGATACATATAATTCAGGTAGAATTTGCCTCTCTCTGCAGTAAAGTATGACCTTGAAAGTTTAAAATAAATAGTAATCACATTGAAGATTCATTTGCACACAATCTCTTCCAGATGGCAAAGTCTGTGAGCTAGTTTAAAATTATTTCTCATCAAAAAGACATCAATTTTTCTCCAAACAACTAATACAGTTTGTAAAAGTATGTCTGAGTCTTCAGAGAAATACATTTACCTCTAATGAACTGTAGTACAAGAGTATCCAGTGAGGATGGACCTATGCTACTGTAACTGACAATTGGTAAAAGTGATCTGGAGAACTTCATCAGCTGAATTTTTAAACAAGTTCTAGATGAACCAGCTCTGGGCTCACCTAAAATTGGCTAGATTGTGCCTACACTTCTGTTGCTTTTAAGCAAAAATTAATATGCCACCAGCCATAAAGTTTTGCATCTCATCTTGATTAATGGATTGGATATTCAAGAGGATCTTCCTTTACTTCAATTAAAACTGTGTTACAGTTCATGATTGGTGTAAGTAATTTAAATAATGAGTTCTTTTTGAATCACATGCTCTGTGCATTACAGAAGCATCTTATAGTCTTGTCATCTGCTTATTAGTAAATTGCATAAAAATACTAAACCATAGCTCTTCACTGAGATGAAGGAGATGAGAAACTATTTTTATCCTGCCTTTTAAATATGTGGATGGCTATGAATAATTTGTGAACTTTCTGTACATGTCTCCAATCCCATCTCCATCTTCAGGCATCACTGCCTATAAAAAATGTACTAACCTGGTCAGAAGGCAGTGGGCCAGGACAGTCCCAAGGAACCTAACAGGACTGCCTGCAAGAGAACAAGGCAAACTAGGTCTGTGTGGCTACCTACCAACAAGCTCCAGTTTGAATCGCTGGGCCATTTTATCTTCTCTGTAAAGCCACTGAAAGTATTTCAGTTCTCTGCTGTTTTCCACATTCAGAATTCAGCATAAAAGACAACTGTGCTGATTACAGGAAGAAAAGCCTGAATCCCAAGAGGACTCAGGTTTATCCCTGGGCTGGTGACAGGACCCAGACTGTCAGTATTGGTGCTCAAGTAAAGTTGTCTCCTTTCAAAACCTCAGCCTTGGGTCCCAAAATATTTGTGCCTTTCCCAATTTGGAGATCAGACTGTAATCTACATAATAGATGTCTTTCAGGGATTAAGTAATGTGTCATGGTCAATATGGTGAATGAATTACTCTTTTAATTCATTTTTTACATGGTGCTGCACAAAATTGACTCTTCCGTTCTCATCATTTCTAATCCTGCGTGCACATCTGCAGTCTTTAAGATGGCAGTCCCTTTTCTTGAACAGAGTGGGTTTTGCTTTGCACCTAACTATAAGCCCAAATTAAGCACTCCCTCACCCTGCTCTTCTAGGTTTTTCATCTCCTTTTCCTTGAACAAGATTTTGAAACATGGCTTTCAGACATATTTTTGACACACTATTGCACTGCGCCAAAGTCAAATAGCAAGTTCTCTGGACTCGGCAGATACTTGCTCTCTTTCCGAGAGCAGTACGCTTTTTATAAAGCACAAACCACAGCCAGTTATTTCAGTAGAGCTGAGCTTAAGCTGTGTTTTCCTGGAAAAATATATTACCAAACAGTAACAAACACAGCTGTCTGGTTTTTGTTTTGGGTCAGGTGGTAGGAGATCTGAAATCAATTCAATCTCCA
The DNA here is from genome assembly GCF_011077185.1 of Oxyura jamaicensis. NCBI lineage: Eukaryota > Metazoa > Chordata > Aves > Anseriformes > Anatidae > Oxyura > Oxyura jamaicensis. The sequence goes on from NC_048897.1 coordinate 28,117,579, forward strand.
AGACTCAAATCCTGAATGAACAGAGTAAATGAGAAAATGTACTGCTCAGGGAATTATAATGTATGTTCACTTTTCACTCCCTCTCTTCTAGTGACAAATTCTACTTCCTATTACACCAGTGTAAATTCACAGCAATAGTATTGATCTCAGTGGGGTTGCACTGAAATATATGCTCATATATCAAATTAGGGTATGGCCCTCTATCCAAAGGTGAAAAGCATGCTGTGAAAGATGCTGATTACTTATTAACAGTGGGTGCCTGCAGTATCACTAGCTGAGGTAATCTATATCTCCAGCATTTTGAGGATCATTTACTAAAAAAGTTTAGTTTTAAAATACATTTTAAGCTGTGAGTTTAGAAAATGGGAATCCTGAAGAAAGCTTTCTTTTTTTTTTTTTTTTTTTTTTTTTTTGTATTTAAACTCACAACTCTGAGAAACTTGCTCAAAATCCAAGTGAAAAAGAACTATCTTGCTCTGTATCACCCCCAGATGCACTACTGTGGGCTAGCCAACTGTGTGATCTCATGGACACTGGCCTGAGGATTCCAGCAGCCAGGCCCTGCTGCCCATCTTGCCATGACCCACCCCTCTCCTAACCTCAGTTTCTGATCTCTCCATCCTGCTCCCTGTGGCCTTACTTAAACTTCCAGCTGGGAAAGTACCACTGTTTGGGGCTGTCTCAAAAATGTCTTGAGTAAGGATTGAACGAAGCCTATGTCGAAACGGTTTCCCGGGACTGATGAGTGTACATTTTCTGAGCACAGTCTCTTTGGCCAGGGCTTGACTCCAAGAGTCACGGCCAAGGTCTAGCTATGCTGGCAAAGTCCCTTGCAGATATTTCTTACACCATGACTAAAGGAGTTTTTCTGAAAGCATTACTACATTGGGGTGCAGTCCTCCCCTCCATCCCACACCTCCAGCTAGCAATTATTCTAGCCAAATACTATAGTACAAACCTGACCTCAATCTACCTACTTCTTCGCATGGACATGACATAAATAAAGTTGCAGATTTTCCCATCCATGAGAGATCAATTGTGTTCAGAGCAATAAGCAGGGTTCTGATTACAGGGAGCAATACCCTTCAATACCACCAACAGGAGCTGTGTGTGGTGGGACAGTGGTGCAGCCAACACTCATCCACCCTCCCCAGCACAGATGCAGCTGCTCCACAAGGGATTCAAACCTAAAATCTCTAGGGTGTTGTCGCAGAACATCCAAAGAGAGTTATTAATTAAGAAGGTTGCATTTATGCTCCAAAAACTTCACTTCTTCAAGCAAACATCTCCATGTTCTCCTTTCCTCTCCTACATTGCCCTGTCTTCACACCCTTGGCTCCTTATTCAGTGTGTGAAGTTAACATCTAAGTCTAAGTAAGGGGGCCATTTTTCTTATAGACCATTTTATTTTTCTTTTGTAACAGCCCCTGCCATTTTGCAAAAAAACGTTCCCAGCTTCAGAGAGAACAGTGCATGCCTGCTGTGGGTGTTATGCGAACGGAAATTATGTGGTTTGGATTTTTACATGAGAATTCCAGGAGAAGGCAAAATGTTGCAAATAACCTCTATAAATCATTTTAAACAAAGCTCAGGAAATGCCCTAATGATTTAGCTGGCAATATCTAAAAAGAAGTTCACACTGTTCTCTGACTCCTGGTAAGTAAGTATGTTTGCTTAAGATGTAATTGAAAAAGCACTGTGTTACTGTTTAGATTTTCCATTTTGTGTCTCCTGTCCAGACACAGATCATTGCTGGCAGCCCTTAATTTGTACTACGCAGCATTTCATCATCCAAACAACAGTCCCTCTGGGGCTACAAAGTAAAAGGCTAGAGGGAGATAGGTACCAACCAGAGAATGGCTGGGGAAGGCTGGAGTGAAAGGCTGGTGACATCTATAGAGCTGCAGAGTTACTGCAGTTTCCCGTGCCCTTCACTTTCCGCAGTCATTCAGGCTGGTGAGAAAAGACAACCCTTTACTCAGTGTGGGATTCTACACTTAAAACCCTGGTCTGGTTATTTTCTGTCCTGTGCTGCCTCACACTTTTATTTACATCACTGCAAAATACCAGATTACTGTGTTGTTTTTTTTTTAAGAAATGTTCTTTGCTGGACAGTAAAGAACCATGATTCTTTACAGGTCTTTTCAGTTCAATTCAGAGCTAAGTATTGGGTGGAAAGGGGATACATTCTCTCCTGTAAAATACCTGTTCCAGTTACACAAGTATGAGGAAACAAAGTCAATATCAAGCACTGTATTTACCATCCGAAGAAGTAGTCTCAGGACAGCAGCACGAGGATAGTTTGTCTTGTTGCCATTAGCCTTTGACATTCAGAGTCATTCTAGAATGAGCTCTGGAAAGAAGAACATATTTGGAGCCCAGTAATAAAAACTGGGAATTTGTGATCATTCCCCTTACCAATCTTCCACCAAGCTTAGAGGCAGAATAGCGGATGAGCTGTTCTGAGAGCTTATGCAGTTATAAAATTCTCTCTTGCATCATTGGTTTTATAGGAATAAAATTTGTCTACAGTCAAATCTACTTACTTGTTTGTCTCTCAGGTAAGTTTTATACCTTTCAATAAAAACTCATCTGTCTTCACAAATGGGTAAATCTTACTTATTTGGTATATAAAACCAACATCAGGACATCCCATATTAATTCTGAGATACTAGAATTCATTTATTGCCTACTTAGTATTTTTTTTACTTCTACTTTTCACTTCTATTTTTCTTGTTTAGCTGCCCCGGGAGGGCTGCAGTCCAAGTATTTAGTAAGAAATGGCCTCAGTCTGATGCTCTGATACAAGACAAAGAGAGAAGAAATATTAGCATCCTTGTTTTATCAGTAGGAACAGAGGTACACGTTAATTTGCTCCTATACACCAAAAGTCTGTGTCAGAGCTGGAATTTTAATTTAGATCTCTCAAGTCTCTGCAGTACCATTTCCAACGTCTCAAAGAAAACAGACTTGAATTTCTGTCACATTTCTGAAGGCAGTGGGCCTTAGGCAGGCCTCCTTCAGCTTCCGTACACGACTGAAATGCCTCAGAGAGTTGCTCTGAGTGACAGCAGGCACTTCCTTTGCCTGCTGGCAAGAGGCACACAGGATAAGTGTGTTTATTATTTTCTCAACCTGCATGTTTGAAGGTTACTTATGCAGGCTTAGAAGTTCACGTGTGACTCTTCTGTGCCAGTCCTCAGAGTCATGGTCTCTGCTGCAGAATATTTGCAATGCTCTTTTGATCCACAGCTTTGAAGAGAGATCTATCAGAGAAGAGGGGGAACTGCCACAGCTGTCTTTTCTATAAGTATTTATTTATGCTTATGAAATCAGATGGGAAAGGTGCCCATCCTGTGCCCTAGGCACTCCTGATGATTATTTAAAAGCACAGCATAATAGAATGACAAAACCAGCAGACGCACACAGAAGCAACCTTTGCTTAGAGCCTATCTCAGAGAGTAATATGAAAGAGTATCCAGACATCCAGGAGGAAAAAAACAACCACCCCCCATGTTAAAAAAACAACCATGTTCCTAAAAGCCCTACAATTTGCTGACTCCTAATGTGGGACTCAATGACGACAGACTGAGGAACTCTGCAAGAAATGGAGTAAAAATAGTCAGGTATGCCCATAATAGCCAGTATGCCCATCACAGAGCAGGTCCATGGAACATTCAGAATGTGGTTTATGGGGAAGGAGGGGGGGGGGGGGCTCAAGCAATTGGACACTGACACAAGTGTCAGTAACTCCATATATAAATCCCTCTCTGGCTCCTGTCTCTTGCTCACGGCTCCTAAAAGCAACAGGGATAAGACATAGTGAATTCATAGTCTCTGTTCTTACCCAGTACAACAGCATTCAAACACAGGATGCAACCATTTACTTTAATGTCACTCTGAATAAAATAAAATAAAATAAAACACCTGGCAAATGTCCTTCCCCCTTCTCTCTCCCTGTAGACTTCTGAGGCTTTTCTAATCATTCAGTGCCATTCACCAGAGGCTGTTGTTTTCTCCCAGGTGGTTACAACTGCCTTCAGAGAGTATTCCTGAAGTATCTTAAGTGGATTTCAGAGGAAGCTGTGACATTTAGATCCAGACAGAACTAGGAGGTTTAGAACACCCCACTGGCTGAGTAGCTGACAGGATGAGCACACACATTGCTCAGATTGTCTCAGGACACAGAATTAGAGCCCTCCTCAGACAGGAGGCAGGAATTAAGAATCCATTTTCAAACACATCCCAGTGAAATACCAGCCACTCTAGCTGTAATTCTTTTGCTTCCTGCAGCTGAGTAGGCACCCAAAAACTAGACCCTGTACTGAAAAAAAAAAAAAAAAAAAAAGAAAAAAAAAAAAAAGCAATGTTATTTTCTTCCTGAAATATGTCCTGGTCCATATCCTCCTTAGATACTAATTTTCTAGGAGGTCTATCTTAGATGCTGCAGGTTCCCTGTATTCTACACAAGCTTCTTGAAACACTTCTGCACTTGGTGTGATGGAAAATGTTGTGACAGCACAAATGTTCACTGAATTTACTCTTATTACAGCCCATACAAACATATTTGAACCAATTACTCACTCCCCTGTAGAAGATGCGGAGAGTTTGCTAACGCCATCAATTTGAGTTTTGAAAGGCCTTCTCCTGATGAGAATACAGGCTGGCTTCAGGCATCTTGAAATGCTTAAACTGTGGGTCTGTACACAGAAATACAGGCTTCTGGGATTTTATATTAAGCGATCTCTCTCTCCCGAGGCACAGCCATTTCACCCCATCCAAGTCACCAGACTCACATTAGCACTCTCCTTTCATATTGTGTTCTTATATTTGTCCTGTCACGTGTCCTATTGGGTTCCACTCTGACGTTGCTAGGGTTTACATGAATGTGGTGGCTAAAGGGATTACTTCAGCCTTCCGATGCCACAAGCCCTGACCTTTGCTCCTTCTCACCAACAAACTTCAGGTTGCTGAGCCAAGACTGCAATGTTTCCAGGTCCCATCAATATTAGTTTGCATGTGTGGCCTCTGCTTCGGTGGTTCATATGAACTGCAGTACATCTGCCGTGTGCTTCTTTTCTCCGGTCTTCCAGCTACCTGAGGTCTCCTGGTGACACTGAATGGACGGGAGGTAGTGCACCTAATGCAGTACACCCTGGGGCTTGCCTGACTTTAGGCAACTTTGAGAAACCCAGTGGGCTGGCATGACAATCCCAAATCATTCAGCTGGCACGGAGACAAGTCAAACATAATTCCAATCTAATTACTTTTTGTTGTTGTTGTTCAGGAAATAAAAACACAACCAATACACTTTTGTACTACAGAAACATCTGAGGTCTTCATTTCCTAAACACCATATACTGAAACTTTCCAACCCACAGAAAGGAAAATATCAATATTATCATGTTTGGCCAACTCCTGACAAACATAAATTTTCAAATACCAGAAAAATATGTAGGACAGAATGCTTACATATTTTTGCTCTTTTATTGCAGAGTAGGAAAAAAGTGTAAGCATATATACATCAACCTCCAGATTATTTCTGCTTTCAGATGGAAAGACAGAGCATTAAGAGCCTGACTTCTGACTAATCCAAGGACATACAACAGTAGATCACCCCTAGGAGCCAGGAATTCTCACTCTGTCCATTGCTGTAGTGATTAGATGATGATGCCAGTCATGATAGAAACCATATAACAGAAGGTGGGTGTTGAAACACCTGTAACTGGCACCAACTAAGATAATCATATATAGTCTGTGTAATCAGAACATTTTAAAAAAATACTTTCTCCAACCCACACAGGAAAACTGTATCATTCTTTACTCCTACGATGCATTGTACTATATTTCTTCTTGTTAATACTGTATCAACAGTTTGTGTAACACTCTTACTAACACATTCTTAAGTTAGAAATAGGAAGTGAGTAATAATGCAATCAAGAGTATCTCTTGTGTTATTTTTGTGTGTGCATGCAATATATTAGTGATATGTGTCACTACTCTGAATCAACAAGAGAGATATTAGATTGCTTGATTCCTGAGTTGTGTTAAATGGAAACAGAAGGTCATCCTTTTGTTGCTTTCCTGCTCTCAGGGATATTGTATCAATAAATATAAACAGGACTCCCATGTTGTAAAAGAGTTGACATAGAATTGACATTTAAATAGATGGATTAAAATACTGTAAATTTAACAAGCAAAATGGACTTCAGATAGAATTTACTTTGAAATATGGATCTATTCATGCCTCAGTACTGCTCTAGGCAAATCTCTCACCATCAAATTACAAAGAAAACAGGGAAAGGAGCTTTCAGTTGGTGCTTTAGCAAATAAACAAAAACTTAACTCTCTTGTTTCCCAGTTGTCAAAATGTTCCATTAGCTATTTGAATCCAAACAGCTTTAACCAGTCACATAAAGAACATGGAAAGACTAAATAAAGCCCCAGGCCTTTTAAGACTTAGTCTGCTCTGGATTTAAGCAAACAGAACTGACATTAGTTTCAAACAGAATTTCCCTGGCTTATGCCACAGATGAGTTTGACTTTAGAGAAAACTTGTTTCATACATTAAGTAAAATATATGCAGGTATGAGTTCAAAATAGCACCTCTGAAGTTAGGACCTGGGGGCAAGAGGTTAAGGAGGAGTAAGGCAGGCTTTGTAAGGTGATACCACCTTAAGCAACTATAAAAGTTCAAAGTAAAGTAAGCTCTAAAGAATTCAAAAAGAAGGTCCAAAACTTCATAGTTTTGACCCATTGTTTAGTTTTAGAAGGGATTTTCTTACTTTTTCAGCTGGAAATTGCAGGTATCTTTGAATCTTCAATGACAGTAATACTGCAGTCTCATCACACAATGCAGTATCTTGACTCTCCAGACCGGGAATGAGACAGTCTCTAGGCTGTGAAGAATTTTCTTCCCTTCGTTTACCATCCACTCCGCAGCAAATTTACATTGCTGGAAGCTGAAATCTCCTCATCCATAACTTCATGAAAATGACATCAGTGGAGCTTCTGCTTTTTGAGAGGTTGTGCTTCACCACAACCCTCCATACGTCCTTCATTAGTGATCGCCTGGCACCCACAGGTAGCCACATTTCCAGTCCCTTTATCACCTTGTTACTAGTGCTGAGAAGCAAAATGCCTTTCTCGCATGGTCCAGAGCATGACCTAAGCTGTGAAGAATTGTGGGTAGGCATGTGCAAGAGAATATCTAATGATTCAGTCAAAACGGAGCAGAATCAACCTGGGTTGTGCAGAAAACAGCATAATACAAGGATACTACATTACTGAAAATGTAATGTCACCTTGTCCTTTTACCACTGTTCTGAACCTCAAACACACTCAGGATACTAAATTCCCAGCATTTACTGCTGACTACCTCATAAACCTTCTTTTGCTTCTGTTGTTATGCCTTACCTAGATGAGAAGGGTAACACCCATGGGTAAATGCTGCTGGTTTTTACAGTTGCAGAACCCTACTAAAGCTACCAGGATTGAAAACATTCAATTAAAAGAAGAGCTAGCTTATTGATATGAGTCACATCTCATGTTATCTTGTTCTGTCCTATTTCAGTTTTGGTCTCATATTTCACTGCAGCCAAGCAGTCTGAAACCATGAAAATGTCAGGAAAAAAATAATAAATAAAAAAATAAACATTTAAGGTTGTGAACTGTGGTTCTTTTTCTTCTCCTTCTGGGTTTTGGTCCCTGAAAACTCATAACAGGAGGAACATTTTATTCTTATAATGTAGCTATGCATTAGCCATGACAGCATCACATGCTGCCAGACCTGCAGTAAAATGTTACAGTTTCTTGACTCTGCCTTTGAACTCTGTCATTCTGCAAGTATTGACTGATGGAAACACCTCTCTTCCAGTTGGTTCCTATAAGGCAACAATCTCTGCACAGATTCTTCCCATATCAGCAGCCAGACAATGCAACACTTTTCTGAGGTAAAGCTTCATCAGTATTCCACTGGAAGAAGAGTGAAGTGCTGAGAGATTAATATTCAAAGTCATTTTCCCTCTCCACTCTCCAGATGCAAACTTTGGCAATCTCCCATCTCCAGACTGAGTTGTTGCCTGAGCAGGTCCTTGTTTTCCCCTATCTTCTTTACCTAACAGCCTAATTTAAGTGGAGGAAAAATAGGTGGTCAAGCTGAAAGAATAATAGAGGGGCTTCCAGTCAGGTTTCCTCTTTGGGTTCCCCTCTGGCAAAGCCTGAGAGCACAGTGAGTCATCGAGCACCCTTTGCTATTTGCCTAAGTCTCCACAGGGGTTCGGTGGCACTACAGGAAAGCCAAGCTACATCTCCAGAGACACCAGAGACAGTCTACCGGACCTGCAGCTTGTCCCTCTGACAACTCCAGTCAGATGGAGACTTTTCTCAGCAAGCAATAGCGATGAGGTACACTGCTGAAATAAATCTCTCCCTTTTCTCCTGCAGAACCAAGCTGTGAGGCAGACATTAATAAGTTGGGTAAAACCAAAACGGTTTTCAACAGCATGCTTTTGGTTAATCAGGCTCCATTTCCCTGACAGAGCAGCACTTTGCAATAGACCCTTAATGACCACTATTCACAGTTCTCAAGCTCGTTTACTGCTTTGTTCTGATGGCATTATTTTATACAGGAAATAGATGGAAAGATGGAACGTAGCTATTACCACTCAGGAAAAAAAGCAATAACTCCGTTAGTTCTGAATTCTGTCTCTGTATCTGACTTATAAAGGATGCTTAAAAAATTACATGAATGCAAGAAAAGGAAAAAAAAAAAAAAAAAAAAAAAAAAAAAAAAAAAAAAGGCAAGTTTCCTACCCTCTTCAGTACCATGACCTTAGCCACTTTTAGAGAACTCTTTGCCCAGACCCACCCAATCCTGAGCCAATATCATGAAACTTGAAGACCTGTAACTGTCACGGCTGTGTGGCTTGGAGGAACTGTACTTGCTTGAATTCCTACATCCTTCTTTTGAAGGCCTGTGGCAGTTAATTCCCTGCTTCATTCTGAGAAGATATAGTAACAGGTTAGGGATAGAGGTACTCTTTGGTGATACGACTGTTGGCATAACACAAAGATTTAAATATATATATATATATATATATATATATATTTAAAAAAAAAAAAATAAGGAGAAGAGATTAGTCTCAACCTTCCATTTAGGGTTGGCTGACTTTGCAGTTGCTGAATTCTATGCTTGAGTGCCATATAGATCCTACTTCAGCAACTCCTACCATGAGTAACATACACATCAGCAGGCGTGTGTTAAACAAGCACTAAATAATGGAAAATGCTTACTACTAATCTCAAATGATTATTAAGAAAATTAAATTATGTTTCTTGCAGTACTTAGAATTTAACAGTGATCATATTTTGCATGTAGAGAGGTACTGAATTATATGAGAGACAGGACTGTCTGTTGTATATGAAAGCGGTAAGGTTTTTCAAAGACATTTAATCCCAACTGCTTGGTTTTAGTAAAGGCTCAATCCAAGTGTTCTTGAATTTGTATACTTATATTATTATTATTTTTTTTTTCCACTCAACAGTAAATCAGACTATATTATGGTTATTTATGCAGAAAGTTTTTGTGTAATGACAAAAACTGACTAAGAAGTAAAGCTACATGTATGCATTAAGAAGACTAACGACATTAACAGTAAGTTCCTGCATGTTCTCTAAATAACATAGGAAAATGATTAGTTACATCTGCAAAAGGAATATGTATGAGAGGTAAGCTGCACTAGAAAACTTTCACCTGACAAAGCCAAACGTTATTCAATTTTTCATTACTGTCATTCTTTATTATTAATATTTTTTTCAAATGAGGAACACTTAATTCATAAGCTCCTGTAAGTCAGAATTCAGAGTAACTTTTGAGCGCTGCCTGATCAACTAGGCTTTGTTACAACAGGCAGAAAGAAAGGGCGCTGCTGCTGCTGGCAGTTCAGTAATGCTAAGTGACAACGAGACTGGGAACGAATACCAACTAGAAAAATTCAAAGAAAAAGCTTGAAAACAGCTTCAGGTGCCAGACAAAGCAGTCTTGCAGAGCATATGCCAACTTCCTCTGACTACATACAATATGCAGGTCCTTGGTTTCTTAATTAAGCTATTTTCAGCAAAAGAATGTATAGCTTGTCTTTATAACATCCTGATGTGACATACAGGTTAAAATTCTTAGCTGATTATGTTCTGTAAGACGTAATTAAACCAGAGCCAAATCTCATCCTTTTCCAGTATACTTGAAGACATCAAGATACTATTAAAACCCATAAACTTGTTTTCTCTGCTGATGGTCTCTTAGAAATATGACACAGAACTTAACTCTGCCCAAGGTATGGATCATATGGCTCTAATCAGTTTTTGTCTCCCCTGGTTCAGTATTTTGACTTGCTCTGTGGTGACCTCTTGGAGCCATCACTATTCACATACATCACATACATATTAATACACCTCACTCCGTACAGCCACAATTGGTAGTATGTACTAACAGTGAATGAACTTTAGTAGTAAATAATACTCGTTTATCTCAGACACATGGAAAGCTTAGCAACTGTCACTGAAATTGTTATTTTCTGAATAAGTTATCTGCATTTTCAAACATATCTGGACATGGTACGACTATTCAGAGGAAAAGATACTTCCCAGGAAACGTTTTCTGTGAGACTCTTGGACCAAATGTATAAATGGCCTCTTGCCAAGGGAGCATCTATTTCTGTTCCCAAGGATGATTTCTGACATTAATTTTCTTGAACCTGGAGCAGGGGGGCTATTAATCAGAGAGATAAGTGGGTAAATATCTTGAGCCATTCCCAGATACACGGACTTCAGCTATCTAAAAAGTCTATCAATTCTGCCTAGCAGCAAGGCTTGCTGTGAAATGCTTGTTTACTAATATTTGCAAGACTACAACAGATGTACAAAATTAGCTAGGCTACAGTGAACGTTAAGAAAGGGCAGCTGATTGCTTAATCTAGAGAGAGAAAAATTGTTAGAAACACCTCTAGCTGTTTGCTGGCATGGAAAATTTTTATAGTCAAGAGGCAAGATTCTCTACAGTGACAGCCTTTCCCTTCAGATTTGTGCTTTTGCCTGTCCCCTACCCCATTCCCCTGAAATTAGAGGAGCTGAAGCTAGACTATGGATTTGTAGGTACAGGGAGATCTGGCTGATGATTGCTGTTGTTTTTGCCAAAACTTTTCTAATGTGCTCATTTGCTTTTTCTATGTAAAACACGCAAAAGTAAGAGTGCAAAAAGTATGCAGAGCCAATGTTTTGAATGCTGGATGTATACTGAATCAATCTTGCAGAGGTGAAGTGAATCTAGGGATAACTGGGGTACTTTCATCCCTTAGGAAGCTTGATGTGTATTAAAATGCAACAATTTTGAGTCAACTGTACCAGTCTCATTGATTTCTTTGGGGTGAATGTTACAGAGTAGCCATGGAACTTTGCTATCTGCTTGTTGGGTAATGCAACAAACTTTCATGGGCTGCAAGTATGTATACAACACATTGTACGTGCCAATGGATTGTGCTGTTATTTGGAAAAAAAAAAGAAAAAAGAAAAAAAAAGAAAAAAGAAAAAAAAGATGACTTTTAGCACCTAAAATCTAGCTTGTGTATTTTCACGCTTTTGTAAGAATTTCACACGCTTTGTTACAGTTGGACCTGATGAGTTCATGTACTACAAACACAGAAAATTACAATCTTGGCCTCAGGAATTTACTATCCAATTCTGAAAAATTGATACATCGCTCAGGTATAACAAATAGGGTAAAATGAAGCAAGAGCAATGCAGGTGATAAGGTCAAATAAATACAAAAGCTAACAAAACTACATTTGATTTTAGAATTTCTCCATCAAATCTTAATACCTAACATTTCATTCATCTTTTTCCTACCTTGTTAAAACCAATCCTGCATCAACTGAGCAATCCTGAACTCACAAGAGGTCCAGAAATGAATTTGAAATGTCAAATGTGCTGAGTTTGGGGGTTCTGTCTTCAGCTATCTCCCAGGACATTATACTGACAACGTGCAAAATGCCTACCAACTTCTTTAAGCTGCCTTGAGTTGAGCAGTTACTAACACTGAACAACTGATGAACACCAGCTGCTTTTGAAAATAGACACACCATCTATTTTATTTTTGTTCCTTCACATACTCTACATAAAATGTTTAAAGCTCTTCTACTTCTCATTGTCAGATCACTTTCAAAATTACATGTTTGCACAGTATCAGAGCACATGTTCTCTCCTCCAGGAAAGGTATCTTTCATGCTGTAGCTATAGACGTCTCTGCAGACATGATCCCCTGAAAGCACACTGCCCTCAGTGCACTTTTTGTCCTCAAACAAGAAACAGCACGTTGTCATTCTGATTTCCTCTGAGCCATATGCTTTGGTGGCTTGAAAGTATCCAAACCAAGACTTCTCTTGTTTTTCCTGAATATCTGAAGAGGATAACCCCACAGCCCCAGTCTTAAACTTTTGGATTTTTTAAATTCTGACTTTTGCATAAATTGAGGTTTTTACCTCAAGGAAAAAATAAGCTTCCAAAGTTTTGAATATGACAATGTTAGCCTTCTGCAGTGTGTGTTTATCAGAATAACTGCTGGTGACACAAGCTGAGAGAGGGGAAACCCCAGGACATGCACCATATGTTGACAGGGACGGCAGCAGAAACAACAACTACTAATTGAAACAGTTCTTCATAGTTTCAAAATGGTTTTTCTAATAACAACTGCTGGTTGATTCTTCCTTAGGAATACTTAATTCTGAATAAATACATCTCTCTCTCAACTTTGGGAAAAGTTTTTTTATTCCTTCTGCCTTTTTTCACATTTGAAATATAAGGAATATTATAGTAACCATGGAATCCTGATGACATAATGGTTACCATGAGAACAAAGCTGAAATAGTGTCATCAGAGCCCCTTCTCTCTGCTGTGTGCTGAGTTTTATATTTAATAAGGATGGCCAAACTGCTGCAACCCAGCCTGACCAATGCTATCCTGCTTAACTCGGGTTTCAACAGCTGTAAAAGCAAAGCTGCCCTGTGCTGCTGCTTTCCACCTCAACGTGGTTAGTTTTGCTTCAGGGCAGCAGTTCCACCAGTGTATAAGATAAGTCTGCATAGCATCTATGTAAGAGGATGAGCGTGCTGTAGCAGCTCCCCTGAGACACTCATTTGTCATGTCCCTAGGATATACTCCAATATAGCCTTTGGCCATGTATAAAATGGATACTTGGTCCTTGCCAAACTAACCAGACTTAAAATCGGGTTTCCTTAACTGCACTACATCTCTTTGCTAACTACAGTGTCATTCAATGCGTCATTTTCTGTGGTCTAGCCCTGCCATGACCTCTGCCCAGAGAGTGCTCTGCACCCACAATGATCTCCCTTGGCTTCTGCAAGCACTAGCTAAATGCAGCAATGCATCATGTGCAGCCTGTTACAGGACAAGATGCTGAAGCAGACACCAAGACTCAAGACAACACTGTGATTCAAGTTGCACACAGTTAGTTTTCTGAGTGCTCCTGAGTGCTGACAATTCAGAAATTAGTTCAAATTAGTTCAGATTCTGCAGTACTGTCAGTATGACTGCTGTAAACGCCGAGTGCTACCCTTTCCCAGGGCCAGCACACCCCACTGCTACAGGGTAAACAGGCACTGTCAAAAAGCTGCACCCAGAAGGTAGCTCCAGCTCCAAAGCTAAAGCTATTCCCAGTTAGTTTCCCCAGAGAAGCTCTTCTTTCTTTTATTGCAAGAACCGCTGGACATGACTCACTGCATATTGTTTGTTCATTTTGCTATATATATTTCCCAAATGCTATTTTTAGTTGCATTTCTCCCTTATGCTCCTACCATGTTTACTGCACTAAAACAACCCTCTAATTTTAATTTCATATTTAACCAAAACAAATGTGGCATAGCTCTGTTCCTTCAGTAAAGCTGTGCTGATTTATATTATGCATACAGACATAAGAAAAGTGGTCAGAGGGGAAGACAGGGAGGGTACTACAAAACAAAGGGGCAAATTTACCAGAGGCAGCATTTCATATAAAGCTCCCTGCATTCTGCATGTTTAACAGAATATTTTCACACCAACACAGCCAGGTTCCTGCAGATGGTACACATGTAATTGCTTCCTCCTCTAGCCAGGATCCACAGCACACACTCTTTCTAAAGCTTCTGGCCACAAAGTTTCTACTGTAGCCTCTTTTTAGTACCTACTACCTGATATTTTTACCCCACTCTTTCAAATAGCTCTTCCTGTTTCCTTGCCTTAACCTTATATTTTCTTCTTGGAAAACCAGGATAAAAATGGAGACATTGTCAAAGACTAACTGCAAAGGCTCTCTACAACTACAGAATAATTCAGGTTGGAAAGGATTCCTGGAGGTCATCTGGTCCAACTCCTTTTAAAAGCAGGGCCAACTTAAAAGTTAGATGAGGTTGCTCAGGGAGTTGTCCGGCTGAGTTCTAAGTATCTTCAAGGATGGAGATACCACAGCTTGTCTGGGCAGCCTGTACTGGTTTTCAATCTTGCTTACTGTGAAAGTAGTCACTGTTTCCTTATATCTAGTCAGAATTTATCTGGTCAGAAGGTAGCTCTTGCTACAGCTTAAGAGCACTGCCTTCTGTTTTTTTGCTGTGAAGAGCCTGACCCTTGGGACACCTCCACTAGATTCTCTCCAGTTTGTTAATCTCTGTCTTGCATTAGGAAACTCAGAATTCCTGACATAGCTTCACAAGTGCCTCATGGAGGAGAGAAATCACTTTCTTCATCTGCTGCCTATGGTTTTGCTGGAATAACGTAGTATGCAGTTGGCCTTCATTGCTACAAGAGCACGCTGCTGATTCAGGTTCAACTTGTTTCACTGGGACTCGCACATCCTTTCCTGCAAAGCTGCTCTCTGGCCAGATGGTCCCCAGTTTGTACTGTCACATGGGATTACTCTCTCAGTACAAAAAGTGCATTACCAAACCCAAAATTTTGCATAAAAGCATAAACCTTTGCATTTGTCTCTGCAGAACATCAAGAAGTTTTTGTCAACCCACTCCACAGCTTCCTGATGTCCCTCTGAAAGGCAGCCCCATGCTGTAGCCTACAGACTGCTCCCCCCAGTTTGGTTTCATCTGGGAAATGTGGGAATAGCCTGTCCCCTCATGCAGGTCATTGATAATGATGTTAAACAGCAATGTCCCGGGAGGAACACCACTCATAACCAGTCATCAGATAAATTTTGAATTGTTGGTCACTACCCTTCAAGCCCTGGGGCTCAGCCCATTTTTTGCCATTCTTGCAGTTCATGTCTCATTCCATATCTGCAATTGTCTACAAGGATGCAGTGGGAGAATAAGTCAAAAGCCAAATCCTTGCTAACGTCAAGGGAAACAACATTTACTGCTTTCTTCTTGGTCCCTAAACTAAACTCTTTATCATATAAGACTATCAGACTTGTCAGGTATTTTTTGCCTTCGGTAAACCCATGTTCGCAGTCACCATCTTCTCCTTCACATGCCTAGAAATTACTTCCAGGTGAATTTCCCTCACAACCTTCCCAAGGACTGACCAGCCCGCAGTTCCATGAATCTTACTCCTTGCCACTTTTTTTTTTTTTTAAAACATGGGCATCACATCTGCCTTTCTTCAGTCACCAGGGACCCCTCCTAGTTGCCACAGCCTTTCAAAAACAGCAGAAAACAGCTTTGTATTGACATAAGCCACCCCCTTAGCATTCTTGTCTGGTCATTCATCTACAGATACTTTTTATATGAAAGGTAAACTCATAAGAAATACAACAGACACGGTGGGGCATACTTTAACATCACAATAAACATACTATGAATGTAATACTTCAGGATTTGGAATAACATTTTGTAGAGAAAAAAGAAAAAAAGAAGAAAAGAAAAAGTCTCTATGACTGAAGGACCTGTTCTTGGTAGTTTGAGAACAGGATACTCAGACAGGGGCAGTCCGTCTCCTCCACTTCCTCCTTGCCTCACCTTGGGACAGGGCCAAGATGGGGAGATAAACCCTGACTTTGAGGGTTTATCAAATGTAAGTTGGCTTCAATACAATTTGGAAAGGGCTTCTGTATGATTTCACATACCTGATGCAGAACTACAGAGCTGGGCTGGGACCATTGCTCCCATCAGTATAATGAACTTCAGCATCTCTCTTTGCCATCTCTGGTTAGCTTTCTGGCTCTTTTATTCCATTGTCTCTGTGTGAGATCTCCTGTTTAAAAGAAGGCATAGGTTGAAGAACCCAAAGAGAGGGAAAAGAAATGTAGAAGCCTGCCAGATTCCACTGGACTCTTCCCACTGGGAGCAGGACTAATCTCTCCTTACACTTACAAAATAAAAGAAAAAAGGATGCAGCCCAAACATATCAATGTGGCCAGATAAATGTATCAGGCTTTGCTGTTTTGAAAGAAATGAGCCATTTATGAGAAGGAACCTAAGCAGTTGCATTATTTATGAGGTGTTACTTTCCCCCAAGACAGTGCAAGTCCACTGGGGACCGTGTGGTTTTATGCACTATGTTGTCAGTGGGACCTGCTTCCCTTTTTAAAAGGAGCAACTGAGAGTGGCAACAAGAAATGTGGCAGAGCTGTGAAAAGCTGCAGGGCATCACCTTGGCATTTGGACAGGGCTTTGTGGCATAAAGCTGATCATTCTCTCTCAACCACAGATAGTGAAAAAAAAAAAAAAAAAAAAAAAAGAAACATTACTTGCCACAGTGTCTGTGATTCCTCAAGGCTTGCTCTTAACTCTAAGAACTAAAATGGTGTTCATGGTTGCTAGTGCAGGACAGCTGTTTTGCTGCAGGTGACACACAGGGAAAGGAAGCAACCTTACCAGGGCAAACCCCAGATGACACTTTGACCTCAGCATGTCTATCTTACCACAAAACTAAAACCTGCACTGAGTTTACCACCAGAAGACTCATATGCATTTACCAACCTGAAGTTAAAAACAAACAAACAAACAAACAAAAACACCTCTGTAGCAGAGTCCCTGAGAACAGGCTCAACCCATATCCCTCACTCACTAACAGGAGTCACTGAATGAAGCATGTTGTGAGGGCCTGACATGCTCTTTGCTGCAAGCAGTTGGAAGGTCAAAAGGGAAATGAAAACCAAAGTCACTTAGAACCAGCTGGGGTAGATTTTTGAATCACTTCCTGAGTTATACAATCAAACATTAGCAGGGAGCACAAATACGGCTATATACTAGCTTCAAACATTACAACTTCCCCGCTATTCCCACCTTAACCCACAGCTGGGATCCTTTAGCTGTTCCATTAGCTGCCTTGAGCCCAGTGTACGAGTGCTTCACTCTTAGCAAGATCAAGCTTCAAATTTCAGCTATAGCCTCTGCTCTGCAACCTTGTCAGTGGACACCCTAGAATTATTTGGTTGTACTTCCTGACTGCTACTCCAAACCTAGCTCATCAGCTGTGCTTCACTCAATGTTCAACCTCAATCCCATCTGTAAACCTAAATCAGCAACCTCTGCCTGCCTTGCAGAAAGCTGCCATCAGTGGCAGCGCCAAAGGTGCTGTCACATCTGGCAATAAACCCATCTCGGTGGTCAACAAGTCCCAAATCTTCACCTTCAGCCTCATGCCTGACATTAACCTCACCCCAGTCCCACAATTAAGCCCTTCCTAATCATGCCAGACTACTGATTTCTGCCCTCCCCAGCAATGATTCTCTCTCACTGCCTCCACAGGCTCAAGCCAGTCCATAACAATGGTTGCTCAAGCCCAAACTCTAGCTCATCTTGCCCTCATGGCTTAGCCTTATATCCAGCCCTAAATATTGGCCACTCCTGACATAAATTTTGACAAAAAATAGCTGGTTGACTAATCACAATACATGCTTTTTAGCGAGCAGTTGGCAGATTACCGGGAAACCAAATTTTGCTATTCAAAATCAGTCGAGGCATATCTGAGCTGCAGATTTTCAGCAATAAAATGCAGAGAACCGCTGGCAGCAGCAAACACGGTTTTAACATTGCTCTTCCTGCACTTTGGTAAGCCCAAGAAGCAAAACAGTTTCTTGGAGTAAAGCAGAGAAGACCTACGGCCTCTCAGCTATTTACTGCTGCTGGCCTCGTCCCCCTGCCAAGTCGCCGTGCACCCCACAGCAGCCAGTGGCAGAATCCTCCTCAGAGGATTTGGGACCAAGGAAGCTGATCCCCTGGCACACAGTAGCCTTTCTGAAATCTGGAGTTCCCATCGCAGACTCTTTCTAGCTTTTCACGCTATCAAATTTTGGAGGGGAAGAGTGCACTGAGCTCGTCCAGTAGTAACTGATGAGTCCAGTTTTGCCTCTTGCATCAAACTCTGACTCACCCTGCACTGATACCAACTTGCAATTCTCTCTTAATTGGGAAAATCACTAGGATAGTACTCGCTGCCAGAATTCTGGGTCATAAAGTCATTCTCTGACTCAGAAGAAGGTTTACAACAGCTGTGGCAGTGATATGTACTGTAGGTGAGTCATGTTGAACTATTAGCATGAAGAGAAGAGCCTCATAAAGCTGAAACAAATACATAAAGATCTGCACTGACCCATCTAAATTATAATCTTACATTTGTTATTCTATAGCAAAGGACTCGACAATGTTTTATTGTGTACACAGTTTTCTGGAATGCAAAATTTAAAAACAAAGTTACTGAGATGCTTCTCTTTGCATGAATCCCAAACAGCCTTTTAATTCTGAGGCTAAAACTTTAGCTGATATAAATTTCCTGGCAGGCATTAAATTTGTGGAGGCATACTGGTTTTAAACAGCTCAGAATCTGATTCCAGATTCATGGGACAAAAACCCATGTTTATGGATTATGTAACAGTGAATGCAGATATGTCTCAAGTGCAGCACGCAACGTATCTAGCGGCATGTAACAACATATTCAGTGAATATTGAGAAGGAAAAAACCGCCTTGTTTAATTTAAATTACAGGAAAAAATTAGATAGATAAATACCGTCAGATTTTCCAATCAAGGATTTCATTAAATAAAATTATTAAGAAAATATATGAAATACTAAGTAACTGAAACCAATTATTGACTTTTGGTGAATGGATACTGAGGTAGTTTCACTGATTTTACAGGCCCACCATTATCTGAACACTGAATCCTTTGACTGTGGAGTAAGCCAGCTAATGCCACAAGTCAAACCCAACAGTATCGATGCCAGAGCACTCATAAAAGCCTGCTCTCCAGCGTGTGATGTGCGTGTTTAACAAGTTACAACCCTTTTAGGGAGAACAGATATGAGGAACAACAGGGTTACATGGCTATCCCTCAGTACCAAGTAATCACTGGGAAGAAAGGGGAGAAAGTGTAGTGCGGTCTTTGAAATCCTTTGCTGCCTTTTATCACAACAGGACAGGAGTCCCCGTCCAGGCAGCAGGCGCTGGGTTTGTGTCAGCACCAAAAGCGTTACCTTCAGGCAGCACGGCGCGATGAGGGCCAGCGCGGCGAAAATGGCCGAGCGCTGAGGTGACACCTGCCCGCTCCTGCCGGGGGCCTGGCGCCGTGACAGGAGCGGGGAGCGCCGTGACAGGGACGGGGGCGCCGTGACAGGAACGGGAGGGCGCCGTGACAGGAACGAGCCCCCTCCCGCCGCCCCCCACCCGCGGCTCTGAGGGCACGCGTGGGGGCTGCGCTGAGCCGCTGCCGGCGGTGGGGGGCCGTAGCCTCACTGCGGCAGCGGCTCGCCGGGGAGCTGCGGGCCGCCCCCCGGGCTCCCCCCGCCGCCGGTTCCATTCATGCTTTCTCCTTCCTTCGCCATCTCCCTCGCTGAGCGAGGGGAGAAGACGGGAGCGCGCGTGGGCGGCCGCTGCCAGGCTCCCTGTCAGTCACACCGCCGCCGCTGCCGCCGCCGCCGCCGCCGCCGCGCTGCGAAGAAGGCGAGCGGGGGAAGGAGGGCGAGCGGCTTGCCCGGGGGGTAAGGGGGGCGGCTGGCGGCGCTGCCCCCAGCCTCACTGCCCCTTCCCGGGGCGTCTTCTGCGGAGACTGAGGCGGGCGCGGCCCCGCGGGGGGGAGCGGCGGCGGCCTGAGGGGTGGGTGCGCGTGCACGCGGCGGGGTACAGGGGAGGTGTGAGGGGAGGCGCGGCTCTGAGGAAAGGCGCGAGGCAACTTGGAACGGCCGTTAACGGTCGTAACGGTCGCAACGGTTCTGCGCGAGGGGGGGAGCGGGCTGAGGGCTCCGCCTTCGTGCGCCCCCCGCACCTGGAGCGCGGGCGGCGGGGAAAAGGGGCAGCAAGGTAAGGCTGAGCCGTGCCGTGCGGTGCCGCGCCGCCACAAGGCGGCTGTCCGGGTCCCGGGGGGAGGACGGGAGGGAGGTGGGCGAGCGGCGGGGGCCCCGTGGACAGCCCCAAGCCCGGCGTCCGTCAGCTGCCTCCGTGCCCTGCCCTCCCCTTCCCTCCGCTGCACCGGGCGGCTGCTCGCACCGCGATTTTTCTCCCTCCCTTCTCCAGTGTGATTTCATGCGCCTCGCAGCCCCGCCGGGGAAGGAGCGGGGAGGCTGCTCTCACACCCACAGGCACGGTAGCGGCAGCAGCGGCACGGCTGGGCGCCGCTCTCCTCAGCACTGCAGCCGGCAGCCGCTTCCCCTAGCGGGCAGCGCTTGGTGCCGAGGAGCTGCAGGCAGCGGAGCAGCCGGGTTCTGTGGGGATCGCTCTGCTGGCATGGAGCAGGACGCAGGCTTCACGTGTGCCCCCTGAGCTCGCAGTTAGGAGCGATTTTTTTCAGCTCTACGTGCGGTTTTCTCCTTAAGCAGCTGCATTTTAGCGAGGCGGTGATTCTTGTATCTGAAAAGACGATTTTAGTAGGTTTATCCTTTTGTATAACAGTGTTATTTACGGAGTTTATGGGGTTTGGATCCAGCTCCGCTGTTTCCCACCTGGTTGGCAAAGATTTGCAGCTGAGGATGAGACCCTGTGCTGGTTTAGGTTAAGGATTCGGGAGAATTGTATCCGTGTTGCCCTCTGCTCTCACTTGGTAACAGCTGTATGCGCTGAGGAAGCAACGTTTGCTTTGATTTCAGCCTTTTGTCAGGCAGTTTGAGATAACTTGTATAAATCCTGGAGCTAACGGATCAGATTGAAATCTTGGGTTGATTTAGAGCTTACCCTGATTTTAGCACAAGTTTTAGACATGACGGAGTGCTGAATTTTACCGTCTGTGATATCTGAAGTAGAAATTTTCCCTTTTGCTTTACCAACACTTGTTTTTCATCTTGTTTCTTTGCAGTAGCACTTTGGTCAATGGTTTCATTGATATATTTGAATTGTGGTTGTATATTTGTAGCAAAGGATAGTTCTGAGGCTCAATATGCTCCCATTGAGACGGAACAGAATTTAGCCTGTTGACTTGAATGAATAAAATGGATCCTAGAGCTCTTGGTTTACATTTGTGTAGAATGAATCCCAGGGATTTCAGTAGGTATGCGCAGGAAGGTGAGCACATCGTGTTCACCTGTGTAATTCATTGTGCTGTAATTGAATAGGTGTTTTTCTTTGTAATGTTTTGCTGATTTTTTTTTTTTCCTCACCCAGAATTATGGTTGTGTTTTAAGGGCAAAGCTTTAAAATATTTGTCGCTACACTACAGAGAGTTGTCAACTGGATGTCATGTGTGCAAAACTAGCAGAACCTTCAGATAGCAAGACCATCGATTTAGTGTGATAAATGTAGAATACACAACAGGAAAGCAAATCTGAATGGTTGTAGCATGCATCTTGTGATGAAGATGTTGAAAAGGTAGAAAGTCAACAAGCAGATTAATGCCTCCAGCTTCCAAGTAACTAAAGTTGTTTTAAATGGAAGAGCTTTATTCTGTTATGACATGCAGTTCATGACTTAAAGAAAGACAAGAGAAGGGGGAAGAGATGTTATTTACAAGCATTTGTTTTTTGTGGTGGTGGTGGTTTGGTTTTTTTTTTCCGTGTGTATGTTTTTTTTTTTTTTTTTTTTTTTCTGGGGGGGGGGAGAGGGGTGGGTCTCCAAATTCCATTATGCAGCAGGATGCTTTCCAGTATCTGTTTTCTCAATATCTGGAAAGGCAGATGTTGCTGCAGCAGGGGCAGTTACAATGACTTTCAGTACAGGAAGAGGAAAAAATATCTGTTCTGACTCTTTCTGCATAAACCATTGATCAGATACAGAGCTTTAAGTCCCTCAAATAGTCTGAGAAGGTTGGAAGTAAGGATCTGTTTTTTTTGGTCGGCTCTTTTTAGGCGTTGTCAACAGAAGAGATAAGCACCACAGATAAACTAGTTTCACTAGTGGAATGAAATTAATGCACAAATTAAAGGAAGTGTTTGTTTCCAGGAAAAAAAAAAAAAAGTAGCTAGTGTTACAATCACTGTTAAAGAATTCTATCTTCTTGGTTTTCCCTTACAGTTGTCCACAAACCTCACCAAAAAGCAGTTTTCCTTGGATTTCCTTGGTTGTTGGATGCTTAACCAAACTGCTCTGTCCTGGGAAATGTTGAGTCAAAAAACAGAAGAGGCAGTGGTGACTCAAGTACTGTAGGCTTTTATGGAAGAGATCTTCTCAATTGTAGCTTTTTTAAAAGGTGCATGATAAAATCCCATCTTTTCTGAGGTTGCTGAGAACTTTGTTATCGCAGGATAAGAAGCGAACTCAGAGAACTGCATAGACCACAGCGAAGTGCAACTGTTGTGACCCTAGATTCAACCTGTGATAGCATCTAGCTTTTAAATATAAAGTGTTTCTACTTTAGAGGATATTTGAGACTTCTTGCAAGTAAAACATGCAAGTGAAAATTATGAACTGAAGAGGTGACTTGTGCTAAGGCATCTTTTAGCAAAGCAAGACTGGAGGAGATGCCTTCCTTCAGGCTCCGCTTTCATACTGGTTTGATAAATAAGTTCAATCTAACACAAGAAATTACTCAAAAGGGCAAAAAGCAAATAAAATAATAAAAAAGGCTTTTTCATTTATCTTAGAGATGTTTGGTCATCTGTTTATTGCAAGCAGGGACGTCATTACATGTAGCTGGCAAAGCACTTTGGCCCCTTATTTGTATAGCAAGTGAGCTATGATACACAGGAAAGGCAAGGGTCCCTAATGTCTCAGGAACGTGGCAGGATTTTTTAACCCACTCCAGAGCTCAGGCACAATAATTCCCCCCCCCCCCCCCCCTTTTTTCATGCTCCTTTAATAATATAGAACCACCTGGACTAGTTTGGTTCTATGTTTTACTACTGTACATATCTGAATAACAGCTACTTAGTGCAACCTTCAGCATTTTTATAATAAAGCCAATGTGGACACAACTGCATGTGTCCAGTTCTTGGTTTTGACACAATCTCATCCTTCTGGTATAAACAACTCAAGTTACAGGGAGATCGTGATATTCTTTATAGAGCATCAGATAAATACCTTCCAATGAGCCTTGTCAAATACTGCTGTGTAATAAAGCCATTTAGACTCTTTTTTTTTTTTTTTCTTTTTTTTTCTCCAGAAGAGTTGTGTATTTGATGTTGGGTTCACATAGCAAGGAGTGACAGAAAAAGTGCTAGCCACAAGTAATATATTTCAGGCATGCTAATTTGTTTAGGATGATACCTGTCTTCATAACCTTGCGTGCAAACTTGGGTACTTGCAGATGTGGCAGTGGTTCAGAAAGGTTTTGAAAGCTTCAGTGAAAATAGTGATGGTTGCAATGTGCAGACTTACCCACTGTCACACACAGCTAGCATGCCATCATCCTGACGGAAGTCCGTGTGCAAACACGGCTTCATCAAACTGCATAACCTATGGTACAGATAGTGTTAATTACATTGCTTTCTTAAATCATTCAAATGTTGTAATTCATATTTCACTAGAATTTTTCTTCCACCTGCTCTGTCCACAGATCATGTTCCATTAAAAGTGCTGAGGAGCACCCAGAACTCTGAAGACAGCAGTTTTGTGCAAGATAAGAATGTTCCTTAAAGAAGCTGATGGAGAATAGAGCTCAAGAGTGCCTGTCAGACACGGGCAGCATAAGATGACATCGTAGTCTAGTCTGAAATCGTAAGTCTTGAGGAAGACTTTATGTATTTCATTTTACAAAAGGTTCTTGCACTGGAGAAACTTAATAGTTGGCTGGAGTCTGCTTTCAGGACCTGCGTGGATGTGTTTGCTTCTTTTCAGTTATGCTAATGTCAGCATGGAGCAGCTAAATTTTCTTTGGTGGGTCAGGTATTTTCCGTATGCAGATTTTAACTGAATCCCTCTCCGTTAGAGGAAGTGGAGTTTATTTACCCAGGTGAGCCTGAGATCCACAACCCCCATTTCTCAAGTACTTTGCAGAACTGCTAGGAAATCTAGGAAATAGGTGATGTAAGCTTTACAGCCTGACTGAGTCTACCAAAGGAGTCTCCATTTCAGTTGCTGTGTATTCATAAGGAATTGTTTCATTTACAGAAAGCTATTTGGAACCTGTAGTTACCAACAGTCCTGAAATCAATGATGCCATGAAACATGAAAAATATTTCACATGAATGATATCCATACCCTTGCAGAGTCTGCTTTTGACCAAGGCTTTTTACTGTATAGAGACCTGTCAGTAGGGACCAGGTTACAGGTCAGGAAGCTAGGACACTGGCAGTATATATTACATGGTTGTAACTACAGTATTAAATATAAAAACTGCACTACGCTTGGCAGATATGAGCTTGATACTACAACTCAGGGAAAAAATCAATATTAGTAGACACTTTACTGGAAACTACAAGTCCAGTGGACTTTTTTTCCATTTCAAAAAGTGGAAGAAGAATATCTCAGGCTTCCATTTCCTTTCACCTTCATTACACAGTTCTTTTAAGAAACAGTAAACGCAATAAGCAATCTTGTAAAGTGTGATTCTATTTATAAGTAGGCAGTGATCAAATCCTGTCATTTATTCCTGTGTGACCCTGAGAGAAGCAGGAGATGGATGTTTTTCACTGGGAAATGGAGGAGTAATTTACATATGGAAATTTGCTAGCATTAGTATAGCAAGCTTATTTGTTATGTGTGTACACATTTTTAAAGAACTAGGCTGTGAACAAAGAGATGTATAAGCCTAAATAATAAGAATGGCTATTCTGGTAGTTACCCCTGCATAGACAGACTCTTAGATATAAGCTGCTATTGCAGAATTTGGGAAAATTGCCTCTAAACATGGAGGAGGGGAAAAAACAAACAACAAAGGGGGGGAGGCCCCAAAATTATGCAATTTGAAATGCAACAAAAGCACAAAGATCTTTCAAAGCACATGTGCTTTGATAAAGATAGGTATTTTTACCTGTAAAACCAATGTGAGAAATTGAGGATAAATGTCCTCTTAAATATCCACACCCTTGCTTGTTCTGTAGCTATGTATAGTGAATAGTGATAAAATACTTCTACAGTTTTAACTGTTTATTTGGATAATGATACGTGCTGTACTACTAGCGCAGCAAAGAAGTGACTCTGGGATGTCTGTTACTCTTTGCAATGCATGGTTATGAAATCAGGATTAAATCTAAAAATCACAGCCTCCCTAGACCCTGCAAGTTCTTTGTGCCTAGAGATGGATGCCGTTTGCTCAAATTCAAGGGGATACACATAATGACATATCACACCAGTTATCTTTAAGAAATAGATACTGAAAATTGTTGTTGAAATAGCACTACTCTAAACTTATGTTAGTAAAATGTAAAATTACTTGAAATAAATGGTGGAGGAACAAGATGTGGGACATGGCAGACTGTTGATGCATGCAAAGTAACAAACAGGATGCTTGAAGGGTATCTTTAAAAAAATTCTACAAGTTCTGGTAAATTTCAGCAAGTATTTTAGATTTTCTTTGTAATACACAAGTTGTAAAAAATCAGCTTTTGTGTCAAGCTCCTAAGTATTTGATGTTAGAGTGTTTGCACTGTGGTACCACATCAGTCTATAAAATCATTGCAAATGAATGTCAAAGAAGTATTACAATGGAATATGGTTTAATTCATAGGCCAACTCTGAATTTAAAGTTGTGGTAGAAAATTTAAAATTGAAAATGTTTTAGAAAGCAATATTTTTACTGGAGAAATATCAATTGGAATATTATGGCTACATTCAGCTTCCTTTTGGGTCATTTCTTTTTTCATAACGTAACCATGTTTTTTTCTGGTTTCTTAGAAGCAGAAACTTGAAATTTTCATTTCCAGAAAGACTCAATTAAAGCTTACAGGGCCATTTGTGTTTATGAAATCTGTGCATAAGTTGTTTCAGTATTGAAACCATAGCATGCTACTTGCTACTTAATGTTTCTTAATTAGTTAGTGTTTAGTTATTTAATTGTGTACAGTTTAATGTATAGTTTATTTCTGTGACCTCACCTCTCAGTGGGGAGGGCGGCTTAAACAAATTTAGATGACGCAATCATTTGGATGAATGGCTACCTTGCTTTTGGGGGAGGATGAGAGGAGGTGGAATATTTGGCTTACTGCTCTGACACATCTCTCAGCCCATGCTTTGGATTCCCTCTTTTTGCCTTTGGTCACCCAGACCTCTCTTAGCAGGCCAGCGAGACCTCTCTTAGCAGGCCAGGTTTAGTATCACTGATCTTTAGCCAAGACAGATCCCCTTGTTTGAGTAGCCAAGCAAATGGAGGTAGACAAGGATCTTCACTCCAGGATTTTCTGTTCTTCCTGGAGGCCATGCTCTTCAAAAAACAAAACAGCAAAACCCAACAGTGACAGTATTGAATTCAGAGCATTCCTTACAGCGAGATGCTTTGTTCTTCGTAAAGCCTTGGTTTCCCATAGGTCTCACAATGGTTGTTTTACTTCTCTGAACAGACTGACCTGGCACTTCACACTCTTGTTTGTCTTCAGACACTTAAACATTTCACACTTCTTAGGAGTAGAGCAGAAATATTCCCACGTATCTGAGCTTCTGGAGGCTGAGCTTGAAGCTGTTTTTTCTAATACAGAGCATCCATGTGGTTCTGAGTCAATGACAATGGAACTGGGACCTAATCTTGCCCATGGGTGAGATATCTTGTCTTATGTGGAAGGAAAGTTTGATGGTTTCATGAAGAGGTAAAGCTTTCAGTTTTTCAAGTTATTTGTCATCTCTAGTTTAACACAGAAGCTAGGCATGCTTGTAACCAGTCAATTGGCAGGACAGAACATCTGTATTGGTCTCTGGAAGCTAATCCTGCAAATGCCAAACATAACCTGATAGAAGCCAAAACCAATCCGTTTTATACCATTTCAGTTCCAGGTAGTGCTGTTAGCAACTTGAGTGTCACAGTTCCCTTACCTTCCCACCCCACCGCAAACCCATGCTGTAACCAGTAGGCCTTGCAAGACATTATAAGCCAACAGACATTGAAATTCAGAGTGTGTCTTCTATTACAGAATTATCTCAGACATTTCCTCACACAGAGACCTCTCCTGGAGACTTAATAACCCTTAAAAACCAAGCTAGCTGCATCTGGTGTTTTAAAAACTTTGGCTTGTGTTTGGTGATTTGCCTTGTTTGCATTGAAGGCTTAGGCAAGCCACAGGAGTACTGGTGGCTTTTTGATTTTACTGGTCTTTGCAGAACCAAGATTACAGATCATGCTACAGATTCCAGAAAATCTCTAAAGAAATGTTTTGCCCTCCCAGATTGTGATGCTTGTGGGTTCTTTGTAGGAAGCTGCACTGGAAATCTTAACTCCTGAAGATGTGATCAGCACTGAACATGATTTGTGAATTCTTTTTTTTTTTAAATTGAAGTTTGCTATAACATGAGATTTAGTTGCTTGTACGCAAGCCTATCCGTTTTGCTGTTTACGAAATGTGGCTTTACTGCATTTTTCCTTAATTCTGCACTGGAGGAAGTAGCAAACCTAGCAGTTTCTACCCTGAGAAAAATATTCCTTTTTTTTTTTTTTTTTTTTTTCCGACAGGTAGTTGCCACTCCCCTTCAGTGGGAAAATGTGTTCTGTTTGTACCACCAGTGATATCACGAGCCTCTAATGGTATCTTAGAGTTTGTTATGAAACGCAAATACTAACATTTTGTAAAGATGCAGAGCGTTTTTTCAGGTATCACTGTGTAAAACCAAAATTACTGAAAACATAAGCTAAGAATTTTGCATGGTGGGGGATCTTTTGAACTATATCTCTCAGGTGCTATAAATAAGTATTTTCATAACAGATGACTTGCAGTCTATAAAAGCAGGTCATTCCAATTGCTATCTTCTTCCTCTTATTGCCCCTTAAAAGGCAGGAGGTATTTAGCAGATAACAGCATTGCACATTTCTTTAAGTGGAGGTGAACGCTTTGTGGAAGTGAGATGAGGGGAAGGCTCCACTGGAGTATAACCAGCTTTGGATACCTTTGGAAGGCAGGATTGAAAAAGCTGAGGTGGGTTAAACCAGCAGTAATTTTTTTTTTTTTTTTTTTGAGGGGGGGGGTTGGGGGTGGTGGATGTTTGCCTTATTTCAGTTCTTAAAGAGACGTATTTTCTAGCCCATTCCTGTGCAGATTGATGATTATAAGTATTTGGCAAGGGGATTGGGAGAGGAGAGGTTGAGAATTTTCTTTTTCGGTTGAGACAAGTAGTAGGGAGTGGAACAGTCCATCGAGCCTGCTCACTGCTCCTGGCTGGTCTCTGAAAGTGCCTTGTCACAAGCAGTCCATGGATTGTAGGCCAACACTTGTCATGCCGCAGTGGTGACAACACAAACACCAGAAACCTTGCCACACAGCCACTCTGGAAGGTTATTCCTAACATTCTGCTCTTGAGTAGTTACCTGCTCAAAAGATAGGCAGCTAGACTAAACGGGATACATTCCCTGTGTTTCCCAATCATTCATAAGATTCTGAATCTCAGAATCTTTGTGCAGAATCACCCTTTGTGCAGGGTGCAGGTGTACACTCCCATGAAATAATAAAGAAGGCAGATTCCTACAGGCTTCTAATGGCAGTGAGTCCTCATGGGCTTGAGGTTTACTGTTTCTCCCCTCCTTCAAGATTTAAGAAGCTTGGCACCTTGACTCAGCCTCTCTGAGAGAGTATATACTTTGCCAGAGATGTTATTTATGCCATTCTCTTGGACACGTGATACTGCTTTTGAATTTACTGTCAGTTCACTGAATTACTCTCGCCTGTTTGTTTTTTTAATATACTAGTAAATAAAATAAGCTCCCTTTTTTTTTTTTTTTTTTCCCAGGGACATCCAGAGACTCTGGGAAAAGGATTCTATTTTATCTGTCAGCCAGTACAATTTTCTGAAAGTTCTGCAGAGCCCTTTTACTTTTAGGAACAGAGACTTGCTGCTTCCTTTCTGTACCTTGACTTGTTGAGTACAGCTAGACTTTTGTTTATTTTCTTTTACAGAACATCTTCTATTCAGTACTCCAAGAGCATCTGTTCCATCATTTTCTATCTCAGTAACAGTACATATTACCAGCCTGGAGCTTGGCTGTATCCGTCTCCTTTAGGAGCAAAGCCTCCCTTGCCAGTACAGATCTTTGCCACCATTCCATTACACTGACCGAAACATTTGCTCCTGAAGTTTGAGAATAGCAACCCAGAGAGGTGGAATAATTTAACCAATTGGCTTGTTTCAGTCCTCTTCTAAACATGGAAATCAGAGCCTTAAAACATTTGTGAGATGAAATCTTGGCACAGACACGATCGTTTCTGTGAAACTGCAGATGTGACTACTTTGTTATGAAACTGATGGGAGCTTCGTGAATTATTGTAACAAATCCTGTGACTGAAAATCATGTAATGGCTATTTTATTTTGCTGGTGATTGTTTCTGCAATCCAGAGCCCATTTTGAATGGCTGCATAACGAAAATAGTTACAATTTTCTTTTAGGTTAGAAAGGAGGGGGGCGGCTTCTCACACACATGATGCCTAACTTGCACCAATACACATGAAGAGTTAGGCTAAAATACACACAGCATTAGGTCACCCATTATTTGTTGTCTTAAACCATGTTTTCAGACCCTTGAGTGCTCTGTTCTTTGTGGTAAATTTATTTCAAGCATGTGTAATATGTTTTATAACATCTCTGACTCCTCAGTTACACATTTTTCCATGAGTGGTCACTGCCCTTTTTAGTTAACTTTCATTTATTTTGAACTTCCAAGCATTGTGCGCAACAGCGTTATATCCTGAACTTTTTAGGAAAAAAACACTGTCCCTTTGAATTTCCCCATGTGCTCTCTGGTGCCACAGCTCCTCAAACTCCTGACTGGGAACACTGTTGTAGATCTTGCTGCTGAATATAGTGCTGGACATTTGCCATAGTTCTGTGTGTTGCCAGTGGGCAGCAGATCACAAATGGAGACTCACTGCTCTAATGTTTTGTAGTGATGCTAGATAATGAGAGAACCAGCAATTAAGCAACAATATGTTTTATTTGCAGCGTATTCTATGCAGCTGAGAACGTCGGTTATCACAGTCTGTTATGCTTGAGTGGGTAAGATTACATTATATTAGTTTGCATTAGATTAAATTGAGAACTGTTGCTCGGTGTTAATCCTGGTATGACTTTAATGTTACATAAAGGCTTTTAAACACAAAAGTTGTGTCAGTGATACGATACTGATTCAGGTGTCGTGCTGAACAGAGGAGACCATTACCTGTGTACCTAGGATTTTGAAAAAGTTTATTTTCTGCTTGGAGAACTTGCTTAAAAGTCAGGTCCTGCTAACATTATTTCTGGCTTTACTGTGTTCTGTCACAGCCTACTGGAGTGGATTTATCTGGTGTTCTGGGATTTGTAAAGCTGTGCCTGTGAGATTGCCGATTATACTGGGAAGAGAAGGGACTCCAAAGCTAGCTGGAATAGCGTCTGCTGTCATTTGGGAATTTGCTTTGTGAAGGCACCCTGCTTTCTTCCTAGGTTGTTAATATCGAACAGAAGTAGAAACTGAGAACAGATCTTCAAACTGACTTGAAACCAGATGTTTTTTCCAGTTTGGAATGTAATTTCCTAGCTGTGTCTATAAGCTTTCCTTGCTTAATTTTTTCAGCCAATATGTCTTGTCCTCAGTGGATGACTCTCCTCCTTTCTGCCTGGGTCTGTCACCTCTTCAGCCCAATTGTCATCTCCTCTAGCTATGTATTTCTCTCTCTCTCAGAAAGCTCAATACCTTCTGCCACAACAGGTTCAAACCAAGGAAGTGCAAACCACTGTCTTTGTCCATCACATCCTCACAGATTAGCAACTTCTATTTGATGTTCTCCCAAGTATGAAGGAAAGAGTTTTTTTTTCCTCAAAGCAATAGTATCACCTACATTTGTAACTTCTGAAGACACAGCAGGTTACTCATAAATGCAGTGAACAGCTTAACTGGAAGAATTCCACATTTAGCATAAAATCAGTGGCAACTGAGAGCCTCAGCAGAAACAAGTAGCCAAGCCAAAAAAAAAAAAAAAACAGTGTTAATGAGGAAGAACTTCAAATCACTGAAGATGAACCCACCCCAGATAATTAAGGGTGATGTATAAGTAGGTAGAACCAGTGAAATTATATAGAAATTACTGCATGCAGATGCTTTAAATATATTGGTATTTTTTTCTAGTACTTAACACAGTAGATGATGTGCCATCCAGTAGGAATTTTTGGGAAAATAATCTATTTTATGGCTTCTGAATCAAGGAGGAAATACTGTGAGTTAAATTAGGATCTGATACTGTGGTTCTGTGATTTCTTTAGTTCATTTGCTATGTGTTTTATGTTTATCCTTAAGCAAGGTGCTCAGTGCTTGTGGAGAGGATAAGGAATTTTGAGTAAGTTTTAAGACTTGATGGCAATTTCTTGCATGTTCATAATAAAGTCTTCTAGAGTCTTACATATAAGTAAAAGTAGTGGCAACTTGTAGGCAATAATTAGATTTGCAGAGAAGCATTATTTTTTGAGGAGCATTTGTAGTTAGTTTGCTTTCATGATATTCAGCACACTTGGGATCAAGTTTATTACAGCCTAGAATATTATTAGCTGATGATGTTGAGACTTCCCAGTCAGTAATGGGGGACAGAATGTGATGGGGCCTGACCTTGAAATGAACTGTGTATCACTGTTAAAGTCTATGTAAAAGAATCACCTGTTTCTCCTTTTTCTTCTTTGTTGGCAACTGATTGTTATGGATGTCATTCTCTCTTAGTCTTCAGGACACAGCAGGTATTTTTAAGTATCTTTTTAAAACCACTACTAGTTGTAGAAATAGCGGTACTGATTCATTCAACTATTTCTATGCTGCTTCCTGAAATATTGAACTTATACATTGTGTCTATCTGCTTGTGGTTGCTATCTTTCTTCTTCTCTGCAGTTGCTGTGTGGTTTTAGGAGCTGATGCTTCATGAGCTACCAGAGTTAGAGATGAGTAGAAATCTGAGATCCTTCTGACATTTCAGGCTATTTAAAGCCTTGCTTCCTAGTAATAGTAGTTTACATTATATTGGTCCTTTGTCCTAGAGAAGGTTTTTTTCTCTGTTGTTCAAGAACTGGTCTCAGTCTTTAAACCAGTGTAAATTTTAAAGCTTTTCTGCTGTACTAATCTCTCATGTGTCATTTTGGAGCTGTTAATTGATGATAATTCTGAATGTTTAATCTGTTTTGTTTGAGGTTTTGTAAGCCTTTTGGTGGCAGACTATCTTTCAGTGACACTGGTTGATGTGAGGAGTACTTGTTGGGAAGCAAAGGGATTGGAAGGCAAAAGAAGCCATTTCTCTTTAGTGTCTTGTGTGTACAGCAATGCTCTGAAAAGCAAGGGCTGAAAAAGGTGAGAGTGATTGGTCCTATCCCCTCTGCACCTGCCACGCATTCATGTTAGAGGATTATGGTGCAGAAGGAAAGCCCCATCTGTTGATGTTCTCCTTGGTGTAAGTTAGTTCCTTTGAGTTAGTCCCTTAAATAAAGGACTTTACATAAATGGTGTTGCTGGACCTGTGTTTCTGAGTGTATACCATATCATGTCTGTGGGTGTGTTGGTAACTGCTGCAGAGAAAAGGAAAAAGTGAGAAATCAAGTCAGTGCTAGAGCTGGAGAGACTGAGCACTCCCTTAGTTATTTGGAGGTCATTATTTCTATGCAGGGTTTAGCATCTTCACCAGACAAACAAGCAAACAAAAAACTTGGTCCAAAATAACCTCAGAAGGTATCCCCAAAGTGAAGTTTAATTTTTCCTTATGTTGAACCTAATGGCAGAAATCCCCCAGATGGGTGAAACAAAGTCAGACTTGCATGTGGTGGTCTGCAGGCTGTATAATGTCAAGGCCTGTGCACACAATCATTGGCAGTTTTCTGTCTGAAAGGATCCTGATAGTCTGCCATGGGGCAAAAGCTGTTGCTCTGTTTTGAAATTGTTTGAAGTGGTGTCCAGAGAGAGGAAAACAGTATTGGCAGCAGCTTCCTTTGCTTTGAATATTATGTCTGTATATTCCTTAGAGAACTCATTAATTTTTTAAGGCTGTGGCAGTAGCAGGCTAAGTGCATACAGTAGTTGTACAGTGCTGGTTTGAGGTGCTGCATTCATCAATTTGGGATAGCCAGGTCTGCTCCCTTCAGTGATGTATGGCACCCCAGGATGACTGGGAATATTCAACCTGAGAAGTAGGCTTCTTAGCCTACAGGAAGGTGACATTTGGTACAATGGTAGAAACAAGAAAATGGTTTTCTTTCTAGAGCATTGTCTGCTGTCTGATGGAAATGCTTCTTAAGATGAACATACTGTGCTAATAAACTCAGCCTGCTTATAGAAAGAGGGGGATTATGCAAGAAAGTCCCACTTGTTAGCTTGTGCTGGGGAGACCTCAATATGTGAAAGGCAAGGTTATGAGTTACAATATGATTTCTATTCAGTAATTGTCAGTCTGGATGAGTGCCTTGATTGCTGACTTACCCATTCACAACATTAAGACCCTGTAAGCTTTTCAAACCTGGGTACATTAAGGCTGGCCAAGTTTCATGTATGTGTATATGCCACTCTTTTGTAGCTTATGGTATCCAAATATTTCATTGTCTTAATTTTGGCCCTGATTTCCTTCTATCCTTCTGCCCTCCATTTTTTTCTCTAGGGATGACTGAAAATACTGATGTGCCTTATCCAGGAGGACATGAGATGAACAAAAACTAAACAGCTAGTCTAGGGTCATTTAGGAGGTCTGTATTAGACAAAGTATGGAACTCCTGTGTGCAGACCTAGGACCCAAGTCATCGCACCCAGCTTCCTCTGTAAGAAAAGTCAAGAGATTCCCACTGTGTTTTGAGCTACAGCATTAGACCCTAGAAGAAATGTACTTTTTTTTTTTTTTTCCCCATGCATGGGTGCTTTGAAGGTGTAGAAATCAAGGCTGAGTTGGCACAGCTGAAGCAGAGGAAGGCTGTAGCATGACCCTGGGGCCCTGATGACATTGTCCTGTCACTTGGATGCATAGCCATAATACAGAGAGCAGATTAAAAGGGACATCCTCCCGTGCCCCACTACCAATCAGCTGTGGGTCACGAGTGAGACAGGCTTGGCCACAACTGAGGCCTGAGGCTCTCTGGAGGCTGTTATTGGAGACAAGTAGACCTTCTTGAGGGGAGCAGAGACATTGAAGGATACTGAGTAGCGCGTCATGGGACGTTTGAGGCACCAGTGCCTGGACAATGAAGGAGGGAAGCAGCCAGCAGATGGGCCTCTATTTGGTACTGAAACTACTTAGTGGCTCTATTCGGACTTCAGTGTGACTTTACTATCCTTGCTTTTGACCTTTAATATTAAGACCACTTAGTGCAGACTCCAGTGGTTGTGGAGTGTCTGTTCCATACACTCTCTAACGCTGCCTAATGCTGCTTCTCCTCCTCATTACTGTAATCCATTTCCAAGAACTAAAAATCAGAGGCATGCTTTCTTTTCCAGCCAATGGGGCTGGAAGCTGTAGGAGCTCCAAATTCAATACTATATGTTCTGTAATCAAAGACACAGTGTAAACAAACTGTAAAACATACCAGATATAAATGTCAAGGGGGAAGTAATGCTCCATCCAATACAAATTATATTCTGTGCATAAAGCTCTCACGTGTGCTGTATATTTTATAATGTCTGGAATGGAATAGTGCTAATCTTTCTGACCCTGAATAGATATCATCCATCCTGCAATGGGAGCAGAATCAAGTTCTCTAAACCAAGGATAGCAGTCTAAGTACAGAGAGGCTGTGGTCCAGACCCCAGAAGTGGCTACATGCTTTAACATCCATTGATTTAGAATCAGGTAATCCATCATTCTTCAGGGGGTGCTAGCCACCCTTACTTCCCACTGAGATTAGAGTCAAGGGCGTTTACCGCCTCCAGGATTCAGCCTTAAATGCCTGCCAAAATGTTCTCTGCTTTTGGCATTTATAATGCTTCCAAGTTTTTGGTCTCTCTCTTTTTTTTTTTGTATTTGCAAATTAAAATATCAAATCAAATCTACCTTGATACTAACATTTTCTTCCTTACCTGTCCTCCTCCTTTCCCTGCCCAAGCTCCAAGTCTTTATTTGTGGACTGGAACCCTGTATATCATGTTTCAGTAAGCTTTGGGGTTGTTTTGCTAACATATAATTAGGGATTTATAATGTAAATGGTGACACAACCTTAACTAGCCTGTTGCAAATGTGACACTATTAATTAAGGGCTCTCTAGGGTGCAGTATGCTCCTTGGTGGATTAGCTTCCTGGAGATTTAATGGCAGTTTGCAAATTGGCATCCAGTTTTGCTTTTAGTCTGTTTCTTGCTACTACACAAAGGAATTTGGATTCTCATAATATGAGATGGTGTTTTATTCTTTTTTTTTTTTTCATTTTTTAAGGAGATAAAAGTAAAAATTTCTTTTTACTGTTCTGCTGTATTTTAGGCAGGAGGATGAGTCAGCTGGGGAGATCCTGGAGATACGATACAAAGACAGATTGCTTTGTTTGTCTGCTTAGTGTCCAGTTAGTTCTCTAGAAATGAAGCAGGATATTTATGCCCAGCTGTAAGTAACCAATCAAATTAATACCTCACATGTCGGTGAAGCGCACTTAAGTTCAGAAAACACACCTGAGGTTTAAATGTAATCCTAGCTCTATTTCTGCCCGGTCACTTTATGGAGGGAGGTGGAGATCAACCTTATAGGGTGCTATAGGAGCACCCTGTAGTACATCTTAGTACATTTGGAGGCTAGATCATTTTGCTGCTTCTCAGAAGAACACTGGCTTCTATTTGTGGTATGCTACAATTTTCTGTACTACTTACAGGTGATCCATGTAACATCACTGTGCAATAGCTGTTTCTAAACAACTTCATTTATAGAAACACAATTCTAGAATAGCTATTCTTAAAATACTCATTCTACTACACTCTGGCATAACTTGTATCTGTAAACAAATTGATAAATGTTTTAAAATTAGACCTCCCAATCATTATTAGAACTAAACTGACCTGTGTGGCAAACCTTCTAGCTAAACAATTCTATACCTTTAAAACAAATGAACAAACAACAACAACAACAAAAAAAACATATTCTATAAAGATCAGCATTTACCTAGCTGTTGTATACTACCTTTCAAGGCATGCCAGCCTAAATACTTCTTGTTTTGTTTTCAAGTTGTTGGTTGTCAAATACTTCCCAGCCACTTGATTTAAACACTAAAGTGCTGAAATGTATTGTGAAATCTCTTTTTTTCCCTGAAAAATTAGTTAAAGAGTGAGTCCATAAAAATGTATTGCTGTCCCTTGTGAAGCAATTTTATAGATACAAAATAAACTCTCCACCAAAAAAAAAAAAATCTAGCATTAACCATGAAAGTAGCTTAACTTTCTAAAAAATCAAAATGCTACCCAAGATGAAAGCTTGTTTAGTCATGACATATATTCTTCTGTGCATTCTACTGCGGGTTGAGTTACTTGTGGATGTGCTTGACTTATGCTGTTTGACTCTACAAGTGCTGGGAGCCATGAAAATTTTGGCTACTTCTCCTCATGCCATATGCTTTGCTAGCATGATGCTTGCTCATAAGCTGATCAGACTGTTTTGATGGAGACTCAGTGCTGAGAGATCATCAATCCACGCTAATGTTTAATGGCAAAACAGCCTTGAGTGATTTTGTGCACAAGAGCAAAAATAAATAAATAAATATAAATGAACCAGAGCTCAACATCATCCTTATGAATGGATGAAGAATATGCTGTGAGCTTGCTGGATCATCTTGTGGAACCCTGTCAACACCACTTATGGCATGTGACGAAGGAATACTGAGTAGATAACAGGCTCCTTCGGATAGCTGGTTCCTGCACAGGGTAAAACTAGATGAGGATCTGCAGTGCAAACACAATTGGCAGTAGGATGAGGGCAGGAATGTGTCCTATTCTGTCAAAGT
Organism: Oxyura jamaicensis; assembly: GCF_011077185.1. NCBI lineage: Eukaryota > Metazoa > Chordata > Aves > Anseriformes > Anatidae > Oxyura > Oxyura jamaicensis. The sequence continues at coordinate 28,154,965 of NC_048897.1, forward strand.
TAGGGTGGTATAGGGAAATTATCACTTGCTTCCAAAAAAAATATGAAAAAATTGTCAAGCAAATGCATTTGATGCAAAGAGTTCTTAATAAATTTAAGCCATCTAGCAATAGTGTCTCTATGCATTTCTCCATAATGTTTCCACAAACCATTTGGCAAGCTCTCTGGATATGTGTCAAATTCAGAATTATAGCACTTGCATTTGTATATGGCATGTGATCTGTTTTTGCCCTTTATTACTTACGGCCTGTACTCTCCCTCACCCAGAAGCATATAGATGCTTTCTTACCTGAATTAGAATTTCATGAGCAGTGCTGCACTCCTTGGATTGAGATTCATGTGGGTGGGAAGGAGCATTATGTCATTTTAATCCAGCAGTTAGTTCAGGGATAAAGGAACAGGAAAGTGATGGTTGTGCGGAGGTGGGGATGCAGACCTGCATGGAGATGGTAGAAGGGCTGTGCGGCAGAACAGTAATTCCTTTTTCATTTAAAATTTCTTGGATGCAGCTGCAGTGTATATCTCATGGTGCAGTGCTAATGGCCGGAAGGTGTTCATTCCCCCCTCTTTATCCTCATAGAAAGATGTCTTTCAAAGGCTCAGGTGGATTTTGGTAGGGTTGTGGATTCAAAGCCATGCAAGTCTGTGGATCTGGTATTCTTAGTGCTCCTCATAAGAGTCCTAGCAGAAGAATGCAGTAATTTTGGTGCTTGCTTTGTATATCATTTTCATGAAACCTGCTGAAAGGAATTATCCTTACTGCACAAAGACTGATTGCTGAGGAAGATATTGTGACCACTTGTAGTGGCTGGCTCTCTAGCAGGATTTTTTGACTGCTATGTGGGAGTTTGAGGTTTCATCAGAGCAGAGAATTTAATTTCCCTATTTCACTGAGGTTAGATTTTTACAGAAATATAACTCTGTGTACCTTACAGAATCTGCAGGAGAGCAGAGCTGATTTGTGTTGAGACAGATCTCCCACACGGCTGTGAAAACAAGTGCACAAATTCAGAGGAGCTAGGTGTAAATCTGAAGCAACTGTCATGGGGATTGATGTTCTCTCTAGGAGTTAATCTAGATTTACATCAGGGTAACTGTGACCAGAATCTCTCAGGATTCATCTTTGCTAGACTTTAGTAGCTCACAAAATTAATTGCTAATTAACTTGAGATAGTTGATTATTGTGGATGCTTCCCACATATTTCTCCTGTCTTACCATCATGGAACTTAAAGGCAGAGCTCCACAAGATCAGACCAGACCCAACATATTCTGAACTCCTGCTTGTCAAAAGCTGTTCCCTTCAGCTAGACATTAACCTTCTGAGTGTGGTCGGCAGATACACCAAAGCACTTCAGTCCTCAGGAATACAAACTTGTGTATCTCTGGGGGATAAACATGGCAGCACACATCTATTGCACTTAAAATAGCAAGGAAGAAGTTAGGTCCTGCAGGGCTGTCCCAGGCTACCCTGGAAGGCTGGCCTTGCCAATTTCTGCAGTGGAGAGGTGCAGCATGAGTCTTCTTGACATAAATACGGTAGTCAATGTTGAGTGGGCTCACGGCTGAGATACCTAAGAAACAGCCTGAGCTACCTCCCCTCAAAGCACTACGCCCCTTGTGTGTCAGAAAGGATTTGTGTGCTCTTAATTCTATAGAAAGCAGGTTGTAACATGAAGTATCTCATGGTAAAATACTAATTTGCAGCATTCAGGGCCATTAGGAGGGGACGTGGCAGTGCTGTTCCTTCAAGGGTTGGCAATGCTGAGGTGCCTGAAGGTTCTGCTTCCCTCTTTTTCTCTAAAGTTTTCACCCTCAATATTACACAAAAAAGGCACACCTTTTTGTGTGTGTGTTTGGTTTTATATGGTTTAATTAAAACAGAGATGCCAAAAGAATGGGATCCGTGTGAACTTACCTGGTGTATTGCTGTAGTTTGGGCAAGGAGATCTTGTGACAGCCTTGCTTGAAAGCTCTGCTCCAGCTTTGTCTGAAATGGAGGTGGAGGAAGACAGTTAAAGCAAACCAACTGAAAAGCTGTAATGCCCGTTGAGATAGTAAAGGAATCTGTGTTGGGGTTGAAATCAAACGTAAAGCTATACTCAATAAAAGATCCTTATTCTGAAAAGAAACATTTTAAGTCCAACTAAAGGGGGAACAGGCAACATGAGTCTGAAATGTCACCCTTGTCTTCATAGACTTACTTAATAACCTTCCAGATTTTGGGCTGTACCTTGAACTTGCCTGTCTCCTAACAGCTTGTAGTTTGATCTGGGAAGGCCTGGTCGTACTGACTGCTGAACATGCAATGAAGATGTAAAAATACAATAAACTGGTAATCATCTTTCTTGCCTGCATATGAAAGTAAAGGCATTGTGCCAAGCAAATATGCGCATTAGATGACTAACAGAGCTCCCACACTGTCAGTGTAGGCAGGGAATATGCAATGCAGCCACATGTGTGTCTCAGAACCATACTGAGTGCTTTTTATTCTTAATGTTTGGTTTTGTTTTTAAATAGGAGTTCAGATCCTTGAGCAGGATGTTTATCTCTATGCACAGAAAACAATATTGGTCATAGTTTTTAATATACGATGAAGTTTTTAAAATCACCAGCTGATAAATCTATTGTGAGTGACATCAGAATTTCAAGCACTTGCTATAAATGTTCACTAGGATACCCCTGTATATATATCAGATGTAATTATGTGAGTTTACAATTTTTTCAACCTCTGGAAGAACCCTTTTGCTTTTCCAGTGGAAAGTCTTTTGGAAAGTCTTGCATTTAACTGCCCTTTTTGAGGTTTGATCTCCTTCTTTGGTAAAATGTTTGAGACTTTGACAAAAATTAGTACGCTGTAACAAAGGAATTTCATTTAATACTTGCTCAGCCATGGTTTTAAAATACCCATGCAGACATGACTAACCTGAACACCTAGGGGAAATTCTGTAAATCCCCATAAGAGGGATGCATTTCCACATTGCATTTAAACTAACAATGAGCTTCTATCGAAGGTGGTCCCCTTTTCAATTCCTCTGTGATGACTAATCTGCACCCCTAATTAATTAGTTTTCCATCAATTCTGCAAGCTGAAGCAGCAGCCCTATTTCTGCATAGATAAGATGGATGAATATGATGCAGTGGAGGAGAGTGAGCAGGGTGAAACATTTGTTTCTGTAGCAGTGTAAGGTTAGATCAGCTTAAGGTTAGTTTTATGTTTCATTTAAGTGTTAAAACAAGGCAGAAATCTTTAGACTATTCCCAGGACTCTTTCGTTGACAGCAGCAGAGTCTGTCAGTATCCTTTTAGTGCTAAATGACTTTCCATTTGATGACAAATGCATTTCTGAGTTAAAGACTAGTAATCAGGGAAGCCAGATATCTTTTATAGACCTGTTTGGTAGCCTGTGTAATAGATTGGTCTCTATTTTCTCTGTCCCCATTTTAAAAACCTGTTTTTCTTTGTTGATCTTTGTGAAAGTTGGTATCCAGATCCCTCATTCCAGTTTCCTTACTTTTAGTAGCAAAAATTGCTGTTATGTGGACTAGCAGTTACAAGGAGATGTTTGGAATGGCTGGGGTGAGAGTCTGCAGGTAGTCTGCATCATATAAACTGTGCAGTACGCTCAGCTGGTTAATTAACTTCCTTTTCTGGTCCCAAGACAGAAAGCACTTAACATGCATGCTTTAGTTTAATAACACATTCCTGCTCATCTGTCCCAGGAGACTTGTGTCTGTCTTCAGGTTTGTCCATTCTTAAGGTGGAAGAAGTGAATGTAAGGACCAAAGGTTGGAGAGTGTGTGGCTTTTTAGGGAAATGCTTTACACCCTTTGTTAAAAACTACTTTGAGACGTCTGTAACAAAGTACTTAGATGTATTTGTTGGACTAGATCCTGTGTCCTTTCCAAAACAAGAACTAGCAATAAACCATTATATCATTGTGTTCCACTCTTTAGATTTGTGTTATTGTTCTGTGATGATGCTCCTGTACATCAGCCTTCTCTGCTGCTTTGTCAGTGCCCAGGTAATGATATGCACAACTTTTGCTTGTGTCTGGGCAGGCTATGCCAGCGTTTTCAGCAAAAACTAACCTGGGAACTTAGCAAAAATTGGGGTCTAACTGCTACAGAGTTCAAAGTAAAGTCACTTCCACTGCCATGAAGTAGTCTGGATGTGCTGCTGAGTACATGGTACAAGTAGTTCAGCAATTGCTTATCAGTTTGCTGTGACACATCCTGTAGAGGTTTTACACCGAGCAAAATGATGTGCTGAATTCCTCTCTTAACTCAGAGCCTGGTTTTGTTGGCACTTATGCACATGAGTGTGTGACTAGTTTTATCTGCTTGTGTCAGTGTAACAAAGGACATGTAAGAGTTTTAAAAGCAAGGACTTGGTTGTGCAGCTATGTTCAACTTAGTATTCCAGGTGACTAGCTGTTGGTAAAATCATTCAGCCTCCAAGGTTTTTCTCATAGTCATGGGTGCATAGCAGCATATTTTGTCTAGATCACTGTGAAGTAGGTACAAAATGCTACCAGGTCTTAGTATTGTTTTCAAACCAGTTTTGATAATAACTGCAAGATGTATAAGGTGTTTGAGAATAAGATTTTTTGTTTTCAGACTGGGACAGACTCCAAACTGTCCTTGATTTAGTAGTATTTTCTTCTGTGTGTTCACATGTTGTAGGAGAGACAGAAAGATGGGGCAAGTGAGGCAATAGATGGGCTTATTTCCTTCACAAGTTGGAGTCCTTCACAGTGTGGAGTCTGGCAAGGCATCTATACTGAAGGCCAACTACAACAGTTGCAGATTGCTTAGGAAGAGGGAACGCTCTCTACAAGCTCCAAGGACTTAGAGATACAGGCCCCGTGCCTGCAACTTCAGCATTAATTCTTCATTTGGCCTAGAAATGTCACAATACCAGGTTTCTTGCACAGCAGTGGATGTAAAGAAAACTTTTATACCAGTGTTCAAATATTATGGTGAACTGCAGGCACTAGGAAAGGTCAAAGAACAGCTTTTTTGGCTGCTGCAAAGAGGTTTATGTTAAAAACTCAGGTGTGTGAACATTACCTCATGTCAGCTGAAACACAGAAACTACACGTACGCATTCTTACTCTGCTTTTGTGAAAGTATTAAGCATTTTTTGCTTGAATTTTAGCCATATTTTCTGTTTGCATTGTGCTGAGAGCATACAGAGTAGATTGCGCTTCCAGCTAACTGAAGTAGTAACTTTCTACACTGAGCATACATGTTGACACACCAGAGCCCTTTGTAGGAATGGACAGGTAGGGGTATAAAGAGGCTGAGCATCTTTCAATAAATTACTTGATAGATGGGTATATAATTTGGCTATCAGTAGCAAGTCATGAAATCCAGTTACCTCTTGGTTCTGCACCTTGCAAGCAGGTTGCTGGGTTGCAGTGAGCACATTGCAAAGCCTTGTACTCTGGAACTGTTGCATAGTGCTGGCAATTATTGCCTGAAGTCTCAGTGGAGCAATGAGGGTGGTGATGGTGGACTCAGAACTATCCACCCTGTCTTTCTATGGGACTTCTTAGCTTTGAATGACATCTGCTCTGTAAAAGAGTCCTGTCGCCCCTTGGGGCTTGCCTGCAAGATATCTTTGCTGTGTTAGAGCTTTGACTTTGGAAAACGTATCAGCAAACAAACTTAATAAAAACACTTACAAAAATAATTGTTTCTCATATTTTTCCTGGGAGGGAGTGAGGTATTTCAAAGGGGCTATAAAAATATAATATGGTCTGTGAATCTTATTCCTGTTTTTTTTTTTTTTTTTTTTTTTTTTTTTTTTCTGGTTTTAAGAATAACATTTGGATTACGTTTTGACACACACTGTGTACACAGACAGTATTCCTTATTTTTGGACCAATATAGTTCTTCCATGCTATGTTTGTATTACAAGTGAAAGATGCTGTACTGAGGCTTTACAGTAAGTTTCTTCCTTTGACTTATCAGTCCCTTACCCTTGGTAGCAGAAGATTCCTTAATGCTAAGATACTGTGTTAAGGTTATGTTTTGAGGAGTGCCTTGCAGCTGACTCTGACTTCGTTTTACCTGGCTGCTGTCCTGTTGTATCCTGGTGTCTTCTAAGAATGTGACTTGCAGTATTATAAATATATATATATATTTCTTAATGCACAGACATGCTCACCTGTATGCAGTGGTCACCTCATGTCCCTGTGTCAGAGATGAAGGCTACATTTCTAGGTGGACTTCAGTTTGTTAGCCTACTCAAAACTGATCTTTCCAATTTTGAGTAAAATGAACTATGTGATTTCAACAAGAGCTCTGTAGGAGAGGGTACTTCCAGGATTTAGCCCTTTTCTATATCCTTCTTCTTCAGGAGGCATCCTGATTGAGCTTGTGATGCAAAGTGTGTTGGCATCAGTAGAAAGAGTTGCATTGGTTTCTGTGAGCTTTAGATGAATGTGCCTGGTGATGTGCTTTAGAAGTCAATGGTGCACCGTATAAGACTTGGACGAAGAGCACTGTATCCTCTGGATAAACAAAATAGAGCTTTGGCCCCACTCTTAGTAGAATTTGTAAAGGAGGAAAAACTCCTTGTACTTTGTTAGAGGTGATTTTTTAAATTATTATTATTATTTTTTTTTACTACATGCCTGTATGGCCCTCTTTTACCCATGTTTTTTGCTGTGCTTTGAGTGACTTGTGTGGCACAAAATGTCTAAGGCTATGATGTACTGTTTCCAAATTCTTTGTTCACTTAGCTCCCTAGGTAGGTAAGATGCATTCAATGGTCCTTCACAAATAAGTAATAAGGGTCTCCGTCCCATACTATCAGACTCTGAGATCTTAGTGAAATCAGTCACTGTGATTTCAGCTGAAGGTTTTGGGTGGATCACAGTTCCTGTATGCAGGTAATAAACAAAAGTAGTTTGGCCAGCATAACACAGGAATATACTTCATCTCCTTTCTGTGCTTCCTCCAATCCTATCATTTGCAAAAAGCTGCGCAGATCAGTAAAGCAGAGGTCAAATGCCTGTTGAACATGCTTCCGGGCATAGCTGCTTTCAGACACTGCTTATAGGAACACAGCTTTAGGAGAGGACAAAGTACAGGTGGATGCACTTCTGTCTACTACTGTACAAGGAATTTGCAGGCTGCTGCCAGATTGTTTTCCAGAAGAAAGCAGTTCCATGCAGTGATCTGGGCCAGAGCAGTGATGATAAACATGAACCATAAACAGTATACCAGACTAATGATGTTATCATACCATTAAACATTTCTCCTTCCTGGTAATGTAATTTCTGGCTTCTGCTTATTTCAGATCAGTGGCTTGATAGTTTAGGGATGAAAATCACATCATAGTCCCTTAGAATTTCTTTTTTTGAGTAAAAGGATGTGTAAAAGGTCCCAATGATTCTTGGATATCTGCTAGTATTCAAGCTTGGACTTTTTTTTTTTTTTTTTTTTTTTTAGGGTACTAGAGCATAAAGGACGTAAACAATAATCCCAGAGGATCATCTCTCCTGGAACAGACATTGGAACTAAGCTACTATGTGACTAAAAGAACCGAGTGCATCTGATGGTAAGTAAGGCAAGGAAGATCAGATTACATTATATTTAAGCATGGAAGAAAAATTGTCATACAGTCTTTCAGAACTTGTCCTAATTTTCTTTGAGAATGAAGGGAACAAGGAACAGCAAGGTTGTAAATACTTTGCAAGTCCCAGTTAACAGGGAACGTATGTTTTTGCTGGATCTTTTTGGTCTGCTGAATATTTTTTAATCTAACTGTGGTTCTCACATTATGCAGAGGGTCCGTTTGTCCTCTGTTAAAAGATTACTTGATGTCTATAAAGCTCATTTTAACTAGGATTTCTAAATAAACCTAAAAGATTGATCTTCAGCTTTCTTAAAGCTCCTAGGAAAGTCATCTTAAGTCTAGTCCATAGCTGTCTCAAACATTTTATGTTTATTGGTGGTAAGCAGTAAGGAAACTAGTGTGGATTTGTGTGTGCACTTTTTTTTTGCTTAGTTGATTTTCTTTTTAAGTGGTCAGGGTAGTGGGTGAAGACTTAAGTCATTCCGGACTTGGTTCTCTCTTGGTTTATCTCTTAACTCTAAAGTGTTTCCTGTCCCCACAATGAGGGCTTTTAGAACTACTTTAGAAAGACTGGACTTTCAATAATGCATTTGGTGTAGATAGACCTTTTTTTGTTTTATTGTCTAGAAAGCTAATCCATTTACCTTCTGCTTACAATATTAGAATGCCTTGATGCTACACTGGTACAGCCTTCCATACCATCTTGCACGTATAGCTGCCTTGCAAATTATTGCAGTTGATTATTGTTTTTATGGTACAGAAGCCAGTTCAGTTGGTGTGGGTAAGCCTTTCAAATCAACTCCACACTGTGAGGGAGGCCCAGCTTATGGAAAGATGCTGAAAGCCTTTGTTGGGGAGCATTTGGAGAACAAAAACATGTTCCATATGCAAACAAGCTGTATGGTGAATGGGTTCATTCCACCTGCTATATGTTTTATTTCAGAAACGCCCTTTATGAGCTGGGACCTATTCTTGTTTACATAAAAATCCTGAGATGCTTCAGGTACCCTGCAAATATTTCTCTTGTGTGTTCAAGTTGTCTTTTCAGATGAAGCACTAATGGTCAGCTTTGGCCAGCCGGTGATCAATGCTTACTGCTCATTTAACAGTAGAAAGGATGCTCTTTCCTTTCCATAAGCTCACATTTGTGTCCTTTGCAGTCTTTGTGTTATACAGGTCTTGTCCAGGTCCTTTGAGGCCACTGTTAAACCTAGGCTATAAAACCTCAGTATTCGTTACTTTTACATTGAGGTTATGTGTAGACATGCCAAATAATTGGAAGTTTGATTGTGTTAGGACATTTTCAAACATGCAGTAAATGTCAAACTCACTTTTTGCCTCAAAGCACTGAATCATGATAGCTGAGCATAAGTAAAAACATGATACTGCATGCTATCTCATCTTTATAGGCATAGACTTTATCTTAACTTCAAAGCAAAATGTAAATGCCATTCTGCTGGTTCAACAACAACAAAAGATTCAGAACTTACTTTACAGAGCTTATCAAATTTATCCCTGCAGTGATATTTGGAGTAAAATGCATTTAAAAGTACATAGTTAAAACAGGAGTGAATTTGATCCATCTGCTAACATAGAAACCACAAACAAGATCTATTTTTTACTTTTACTACTGTCTAGTGTTTTCACTGAGTAGTAAATGTTGTATGTTTATGATATGAGGTCGGTATATGTTACTTAAAGATACTGAGTATGTTCAGAGCTTTCACATTTCGTTTCCTTTTTTCCTGTCCACATATATGACTGCTTCGTGGAGAATATAGGAAGAGTTTTAGTAAAATAATGCTTTCTTTTTCCCTTAGTTAGTATGAGACATCACTTCTCCCCCTTCTGTTTTTGCTTAGGCTTTTGCAGTGCCCTAAACCAAGTGTTCTCCTCTTTAATTTCTCGTTTCTACTGGATGCTGCTTGGCCTAAATATCATGTGTTCGTGATGTAGCCTAGAGGATATTTAACAAAAAGACTTTTAATTCAGCAATGATAGTGTCTTCCTCTTTATATGTGGGCAATATGAAGCAAAGGGTTTTTTTGGCTTTTATTTTATTTTATTTTATTTTTATTTTATTTTATTTTTTTTATATATATATATAAAAAAAGAACTAGGTTTTGTTTATTGCAGAATAAGGTGTGATAGTTCTGCACTGCAGAAGAACTTAGCCTGGGAAAACCTGATATGGGAGGGGAGACAGAAGAGATTGACAGATTGACAGTTGTTAACCATGCTTGCTGAAAAGGTACCCTGAAACAGCTTCAGTCTGAGGTGGCTGCATGGATGGGTTTTGGTACAAGAGGCGAAGACAATGATAAAATATCAGTGATAGTAATCTGAGCCAAGGCTCAGGAAGCGGTGTATGAAATGCAAATCAGTGTCTTTAAAGTTGCCAGAAGATACTTTGAAATAAACATTTTAGTCATTGTCCATTATAGGGCCATAGACTGACCCCTGCTTCCAGTTTGGCTAAGGAACAGATATCATCTACTTGCTCACGAACAAGCTAATGAACTTGGACAATACAGAAAAGGCTATCTAGAATGTGGCTGAAGGTATTTAGTGCCTAAGCTGAGCAATCAATGGAACACATGCAATGAAAACACTGTCACTTTCACTGTTGTGCATGTGAACTAATGAGAAGCTTCTAATGCTTTGCTTGGTTAGGGTAGGTTGAAGGGTAAATGTTGTATAAATATTTACTTTCAAATTCTGAACAATGCTTTGGGAATCTGTTAGAATGTGTTTGTGCTAGCCAGTGGAAAAGGATATCTAAAGCATGAAATGATGGACTATAGAGGAAAAACTGTCATTTCAAACTCCCAGAAGGCTGTTTATTTCACAGAACTGCCTCATGCTGGATTTTGCATATGCTTACATCCAACATAGTGCATCAAGTAAAATAAAATTGGATGGTGTTCCTGGAGGCCTGAAAAGTTTCACTGTAGATAAGTGAGCTGCAGCGGTGCGGGTGGAACAGAGGATGCAGATAAAAGGGGTCACATGAATCTGTGAAAAAGAGCAAAATTAAACATGCTATTTTTGAAGGAACGTGCACTTGGGTTGACAGCTTGAAGTTGAGGTCTTTCAAGTTAAATCTTTGTTAAAGCAAGTTTCTTCTGCAGTATATACACAAAACTCAATGCAGTAGAAAACTGATGTAAATCTCATTCTAACTGAACAGCATCTAAGATTCAGAGGGAGATGAGGCAGTTTGCAGTGCCAAGGTACACTGCCTCTTAAGGTTCGCATCTACAGGGACACTGATTTCAACAGAGGTAAATCAAAAATCAATCTAGTCTTCTTGACAGGTATCAATTTGGTAAATTACCATGTGCTAGTTTTAGTTATATGGTCCTTATTGCTTTAGTACAAGTTCCTCTCAGAATTATATAAGCAAGTTTGCCTTGAAGGAACTTCATTTGAGGGATGACATAGGCTGTCTACAGTACATGAGAGTATAATTGTTTTTTCTTGTGGGCCAGATTGTGATCTCTTTCATTTGGGGGTGTTGCACAAATAATCCTGATGACTTCAGGGAGACTTCTTGCAAAAAGAATGAAGTGAATAAGGTTCTAACACTTTCCACTGACAGTAGAAAGAAGGCTGCCCTGGGAACCTAGTTGTTTTCTTTAATGTTTTAACAAATACAAATTTAGACAGATTGTTGACTTAAAACCGAGCTTTCATCATGTGGACATTCCATGATTTTATTGTAGTATTTATAAACGCTAGTCAGCGTTTCTAATGAATGCTTGATTCAGAAAGATTTGTCATTATAAAGTGTTTGTATAGTAACGTGAACAGTTTGGCTAACAACATGCAAACAGAATCGTGAAAAAGCCATTCTGACTTTCGCATGAAAAATCCCATTGGTTTTCATGTAAGATTTTCTTCCAGTTTTTCTTCCTGTTTTATTATAAATCGTCAAGAAGTGGCATTCACAGCGCAGCAGGTAAATGGTGAAAATGCCAGTTGTAACATTGAGGAGCAGCATGAAAAGAAACTTAGCCATGGATGGCAAGTTCAGCATTTACCAATGGATTAAATACATGAAGTTCACACAGCAAAATTTTGTCTTCGCCAAGATCTTGGCGCAAAAGCGGTGACTTGGAAGGTGGTTTTTGAAAGACATTTTTTTGTGTGTGTGACATACCTTTATGAAGGGCTGGACAGGTTCTTAGGATTTTACTTTGAATTCTTCTTGTACCTGATCCTTTCTCAAGCTGGAAAGGTAGCAAGTGAATTGCCATGATGCTCTTCCTTCTCCTTCTATCCTGTCTGTCCTTGTCATTCTTGCCTTATACTATGTAGCAGGTATAACTGATAAACTGAAATTTGTAACTTACAGAGGTTTATACCTGCTAAGGCTGTCCTCTGGTGAAGTCTCATCCTTCTTACAATATCAGGGATATCTTTGTGTTCAATATCAAATGTTCTTTTATGTTATTCAGTCTGGGATTTCCAGAGGCATTTAAGGAAATTGTTTTCCACTGAAGTTCTAAAGGAAGTTGGGATCCTTTGGCCATCTTTCAGGCATCCTGCACAATACCACAACAGAGTCACCTTGTTGGTATGTCCATGGATGTATGTCACTAAGTGCCTTTCTAGGCCACGGTGGAGAGACTTCAGTTCTCCTTGTAGCACTACAACTACAATGTGAAAGAAACTAGAAATAGGATAGGTGGGCATGACTGACAAGTGAACGACTTCAGCAGGCCATCTTGAGTGACAACAGCTCTGGGGAGAACTGTGAAGCTGACTGGTCTCTGGCAATGCTGACAGCTTGTTATTGGTGGAGTGTGTATTTTGAGTTTTGAATTGATATGAGGCTTAACCATGAACTTCAAGAGGAGGATGAACTAGTTTAGAGCAGACAGATTTCTGCGAAAAGCAGTTTGAAGTGGTGGATTATAGTGTGTGTTGTCATCTTCAGTGTAACAGTCCAAGTAACAAAATAAAATACACCCAGGCTGATCTCGCGCAGTGTTTTCGTGCAAAGCTCCAGTTCACTATTTGTGTTTCTATAGCAAGATATCTTAACCACTCTGCTCCTGTTGCTGCTTCTCCAGCAGCTGAGTTTTTCCTGGGTTTCCACAAGGATATATGTCTCTTAGGCTTGTTATTTAGCAATCACAGAAGATAAGTCTGGCCATGTACTTTATCTGTGTCAGAGTGAGGTCTGGATGGCATCATCTTTCTTTGTTTCCTGGTTTCTGATAAGGGAAACATGGGTACGTGGGCCTGAGAAGTGCAACAGCAATCTCCTCTTACAACCCTGCTCTGGATGGTCATAGTGGGAGGAGTCACAGCTGTAGTTTGTTCCTGCTGTGCAGTTAGATGTAGAAGCCAGGACAAAAAACAGGTGGGACATAGTGGGATATAGAGCTTAGTGATATGGTTTAGTGGGGACTGTTAGTGTTAGGTCAGAGGTTGGACTTGATGATCTTGAGGTCTCTTCCAACCTAGAAATTCTGTGATTCTGTGATTGCCTGGAATGGAGTTTCTCATGCATACCAGCCCTGGCTAGTACTGTAATACTTCCCAACTTAGAACTTTGTCTCTGGTTTTGTGCAGATGCAAATATCATAAACATCCGTGTAGCTTAAGGCCTGGAAGGCTGAGCTCTCAGACTGTCCAGTTTTGGTAGCTGATGTTCTCACAGCTGCACCTGGTTCTTTGTCAGTGACACACGGACACACATTTGTGTGCTGTATTTGCAGACATACAATTAAAGAAAGCAAAAGCATATGGTTGGCAGCAGCTCGAAAAGCCTGCCAGTCTCGGTTTCAAGAGCAACCGTGCAGTATTTTCTCATTATCCAGTACAAAACAGACCCCATGTCTTTAAGCTATTTAAAAAAATAGAACTTAGGCCCATCTTTTGAAAAAGGATTAAAGTTGTATAAAGTCGTGTTTCAGCAGGACTAAGACCCTGTCTGGCTGGATTGGGAATTTTGAAAATTTCCATAGTCCTTCTGAAAATCTGGCTCGTTGATGCCCTTAACTGTTTAGGGGGTGGTGCTCAGCATCATTTTTCCCACTAGAGAAGATGAATCAAAATCCATGTCTTATTTCTGCAGGTCTGCCTTTAAAAATTTCTCTGAAGAGCTCACAGTAGCAATTGGGAAATGACAATTGCAGAAAAGTTTAACTAGATCTTCTCCTGCTTCGGAGTTTAGAGCAGGGGCTTCCAGAGGAGAGGGAGGGAAGACTCTAGCATGACTCTAAGGTTTAATCCTCAAGAGGAAGGAAGTTTTCAGGGTACTGCGCTCCTTGCATGTGCTGCCTTGTTTCATTTGAGCTGCTGCCAGCTGCTGTTTTTAGTCTCCCCTCAGTCCTTCTGCCAGGCTTTCACACTCCCCCTCTTGTGGGCTTTTCTTCTATGGCCTTGTATTAATTTTCCTTCTTTCATCTCTTCTTTCATCATATTCTCGTTCCATTATTCTTAAGCATGTTCATTCCTTCTTTTGTCCCTGTCTTAACCTTCATTTTATCTTTCTCTTTCTCTGCTTGTTGTTGCTAGTCTCTTGGCTATCTTGGCTTTCATCTTTTATATTACCTGATGGAGAGTGGTTTTATAGGACCTAGTTTAATGTCATAAAACATACATTGTAGAGGTCAAAAATAACCAAGGGCCTGTTTTAGGGATCTGAGATCCAAAACAGCTCAGTGTTTTTTGGTTCAGGCACGTTGTTACATACTAATTTTATTTAATTATTTTCATGCCTTATGGTCACTGTTCGAGATGGTAGACTGGTTGGTTGATTAATGGGCAATCTATTTACATAGGTACATGCTGAAATAAACTGAAAGTCAGCCCAATAAACATGCTAGTCATTTTTGAGAACAGAACCTTGCTGACATGTGGCTGCTTGTAATGGTCTCATAAACTGATTTTTGAGCTGAAGCAAACCACTTTTTGGAAGTCTAATGTCTCATGTCATGGTATCTTAAACCTCCACTGCTGATTCATGCTAAACAGCCAGAAGCCAGCCTGAAAACTAAGTAAGAGCATCCATTCAGATTTTTGCCATCAGTTTAACTAAGTCACCTTCCTGCCATTCCTTTAGCAACTCTGTAACGTTGATAAGCCCTGTTCTTTTGGAACCATGCTATCTAGACCTTTGCCTTAAAAGTTTGCAGACTGAAGTTTCATGCTTTATGTATATCTGCTGGTACCATTTCTGTATCTAGCAGAAGGAAATGCAAGAAACCTCAATGAGAGAAATATTTCAATAAGGATAATAATGAGAAGAGGGTGGGAGGGGAATACCATCCTTAAGAATCAGAGGTTTTAATGATGGAATATATTCTTCATTGTGTCACAGTTCTCTCTCAAAAAAGAAGCCTTGGGAACCTGAGACTTGCTTTAATTTTTTTTTGTTTCTTTTTATCTCTTTCCTCCCACTCATGATCTCTGATCTTTGTTAATCTGGATCTGCTCTGTATATTCGTAGGGGAAATTTCCTATAAGAAAGAAGAAAGACTGCAAGGACTGAGAAATTATCAAAGCTGAGGGAGAACAGGCATTGAGTTATGCTTCAACTGTCCAAAAACAGTGAGACATAACTCTCCCATCCCTGCTGCCTGGTTAGTAGGATTTCCACTTGCAGTGTGCCCTGTTTGGAAATCTGGTTGAATGTGACCTGGGAGTTAACCATGACCCTTTAACCACAAAATGTGCCTTCTAATCCAGATTTGGCTTTGACTGGGTGTTGTAAAAAGGACCATATTCAAGCATATTATTGCAGGAAGAGACAGGAAGGAAAGTCTGCCTTGGTGAACCTTCCTAAGGAGCATTCAGATTTAATGGAGAAAAGAGATTCTGCCACTGCACAGGAAAAGATTTTGGGAGGACAGGAGAGGAGTTGAGTGAATACTGACACACATTACTTTTGTGGGGTGCATTTTAATAACATCTGTCAGTTCTTTTAAAAGTACCCAGCTGGCTGTGGTTTAACCTCCCATACTTATTTCCCCTCATAAGGCATTGGCGTGTTCATTTCACACCTGTTCTTGGACATGGAAACCCAGTACACTGAATTTCTTCCCATGTGCTTTGCTGTCTTAGTATTCTGGTGGGCACCTGAGCTTTAATTGCACTATTCTGTTCAGGCTTTGTGTTGTACTGTATTCTATATAATTTCCTCTCTGAAATTGCGCCCACCACTACGATATGTGCTCATACAGGGTTGTTAGACTGTTCTCACTATGGGATCTGAATGCCTCTTCACTGGAGTCTGTTTGGCTCCTTGTGTGCTGCACCCCATGCTGTGGTAGCAAACTGCCTGGGTATTACTACATTGTGATTCTTACTCTGCACCCACCAAAGAGCATGAGTGTTTATCAGGTGTCCTTAATACCATGAATCTGGCATGGCTCTATTTTCAACTTAGCTGTTAGGCTAAAAGAATGTGTCATTTTGAATAAAAAGCAGTTTCACCTGAAAGTAAATGGCCAAATGGAATTTTTAGTCCTGACAATAGAGGCCATTTGCTGTTGATTATTGCCATCATGGCACACTTTAAGTGAGAACAAACATACTAACCCCCTCCAATACACACAGGCCTTTTTTCCTAACAGATTTATTCATTAAGCATATGTTCAAAGACTACAGCTATTACCACTTTTAAATAGAACAATTTTTTCATTGCTTTTCATAGATACAGTGCCACGGTGTTATGAAAAACCCATTAACATTCCGGATTTAATTAACTAACATTCTATTAAAACTGTTCTGCTCCAGCAGTTGTTTCACAATAGGCAGATAAATACTGTATGTTTAAGACTGACCTTCAAATGACAGTCCGAAGTTGCTCCTTGGCAAAGACTTCAGCAGTTTGAATGCCTTTGTCTTTTCTGTACATGCCTGAAGAAGTGTCTCTTACCTCTGAGCCGAGAAATGGGGACTGAGGTGGTAAGGCTGCAAGGCTTAGTTCTGAATTCCTTGCCAAGGCAGCATTCCTGCTGAAATAGGTTAGAAATAAATAAATAAAAATAATCTAACCAATTTTGCAGGCTTTCAGGAAGAAGGATGACACTCCTGAAAGACACTAAGTGCCTTCCATTTTTTAGGTCTTCTGTGGGAGATAAATACAGAAAGCTTTTTCAGAGCAGGTCATTTTTCTTTGTTGTTTTTGGGCAGGGGCTCTCAAAATGGTTTCTTTAGCACTCTGCACACTGCCTGCTGCTGCTGTGTGCTCACTGACTCTAGCGGGTTCTGAATCTCCCTAGCCAGGCCACGGGAGCCTATGCCATTTTCCATAGGTGAAAGTGCTTGTGCAGCAGCTCTTGGGTGAAGCTTCCTTTGTTCTTGAGGCTTTTCTGCATGCTGCTAAAATGCAGTTCCTAGTGGAGACATGTATGACTTGGGTGATTCTGTAGCTTTTCAATTGTTAAGACCACTTCAAGATCTGTAGAGATAAAAGGTCAGTACACAGACTAATGTCGTTACCCTCCCCCCAGAAGTAGGACTTATCTTCTTGATTCATCTCTTGTCTTTTGAATCCCCATTTGGCATATCTGAAATAGATCACAGCACTTCTACCTGAGCCGGGCGTAAAATGTATCCCCTCCTTGTCCATTATAATTATGATTTTCCCAGGACAATTAATGTTATCTTTGGCATAAAGGACAAAGAGTGTGTTGCACATAGTTGAAACTGGGAGTCAAGAGGTGCAAAGAAAAAACTGAGTGGAATCTGGCCCCTGTGGAAGAAGACAAGTAGGGTAGGTAGGAAAGTTTTGCACTGGTCCTTCAGAGGTAAGAATGAGACTTCTAAGATCATTCAGTACAGGTTTAACTACTACTTGTAGAAGTCAAGTGTGTATCTCAGTGTGGGAAGAGAATTGGTATAAGGCATTTAGCATCTCCGGTGAATGCAGATGAAGTGTTCTGGATAGCAAAGCAGGAAGAAAGCTGTGTGGATGAGAAGTTTCACTGGAAAAACTCTTGCTTCCTATTGGCACATACTGTCACCCACACTATGTAAGGAACACAGTATGGATGACATTTGACTCTATGCACTTCAAAATACACTATAAAGTTCCTGAAAACTCAGATTTAGATAGCTAGCACATGAGTGTTCCAACATGGGAACAAAGCAGTGGGACATCTTGGGCTCCATGAGGACATGTGGCCTTTGTGATGACCTGCATTACAAATGCTATGAAATCAGGAACTCTTGAAAAGAGAAATGCTCCAATCAGGGTCTGAGAAAACAATCTTTTGAACAACCCCAATTTGTGTTGCACAGATGAGGTGGTAAAATGAGTTCATGTTCTTTCATCCTCAGAACAGTAGATGGTGTGAGACCTTTTATACCTGTAGCAATGGAAGGTTTTAACGGTGTACCTTGACAGTTCTGCCTCCTGCAAATACAGCAGACATGCCACCTGCTTCAGTGGAACATCAAATCTTATGCAAGTCCTTTCCAGAGTGATCTTGGTCCAAGGTATCTGAGAACACATTCACTCTGATTGTTGGTGCACAGAACAAAAAAATTCATAGGCTAGCCAAGAGTAACCTTGCCCTAGAGCTGAATGCATCAATGCTACGTTGTTTCAGGATCTGGTTCCAAAATGATGTCTTGGCAGCTTTGCTTATCAACTTGTGGACCTGTTGGTTCATGTCAGCTCTTGCTAGATGACTTGGCATGAGGCTGTGGAGTATAAGGCAGTCACCTTCTTGGATCAAGGAAAACCTTGGGATGCAGGCTTCTGTTAGAGGTGTGTTTCTTTGGATTGTTTTATAAGTGACTGAAGCTCTTGACTGCAGGCAAGTGGTGCAAAAATGCTCCCAGAATAATTGCAAAGCTTATAATCAGCATGTGCTTTTTTTCTCACCTACACTGACATAAATCCATAACAACTTGTGTATGTCTGCTTATGTAGCTAGACGAAACATTGCCCTGTGCACGTTTCTGTCACTGGGAAGAGGATGAGAAGGCAAACTGTTGGATTCTTTTAGTTAGCTTCTTAAGCCTTTGTGTATGCGTTGATGAGCATAGTACAGGAACCCTTAAAAACTGGACACAAGAAAACAAAGTGAGCTGTTACCTTCCTGTAGGTGCACTGTTTGCTTTTGTGTTGTTATGTTGTCAATTAGAGAGGGAGGAGAGGTTGATGGAAGTATTATACTTAGCATGCATCTCAGCATGGCCCTAACATGAAGAGCCTGCAGTTACGGAGGTAGCAGAGCACTGATCCGGAGCAACAACAATTGATTGTGTAGCCTTTGGATTTGTGCCCATAATGGAACTGCTCTGGGTAGAAACGGAGAGAAAATGAAGTGTGGACATCCTGTTGCCAGGTGTCCAACACCCTTATCTAACCAAGTGCTTATTCTGGTGACTAAATGATAGTATCTGAAATATATTGTTTTTTGAGGAAGCCAAGCAGTGCAAGCATAGCCTTTTTAAATCCAGAAAAGAAAGTGAAATGCTTATAGTTAGGATGGTACCCTTGAGGCATATATAATGTTTGTGGCTGAAGATGATTGTTGAGACTAGTCTTGATACAATTTACTCTGTTCAGGGAAGAGAATGTCATTGGAATAAATGCTGAATGTGATGGTGGCTATCCTAGATGTTTTTGCTGAAGGCTCCAGGGCATAAGATTTTAGTCGTTTAGTAAAGCAGGCTGTCTCCAAATGGACGGCATCAAAATCTTCACATTTGAACTTGGCAGGAGACCAGCGTATCACCCATCTGCTTCAAGGTGCAAGATCTCATTCCCCAGAGGAGGAAACAGATGTAAAACATACAGGTCAGCAGGCTAGGAAGTTGCTCAAGAGAAATTAGGAACACGCAATTGTATTTGCATTGCAGCTGCAGAAGTTCTTTACTTGCAAAAAGAAATATGCTTTATTTGACTAATACAAGCGTGCAAATGCCAATATAAATGATAGTATTAATATTAAATACTTTCAAAAGTGTATGAAACTAGAATGCACTTTCTGTTTAATTTTCTAATTGACTCTGCTATCACAGAGGCTGTTTAACTGGTTTTAAATTAAAGCAGCTGTTTTTTGATTATGCAGTCAGGCACTTCTACTCATATCCTGTTGTTAAAGGCTAAAGGTACAAAAGTGATCATCTGGGTTTGAGCAGGGAAAGTTAGTTATTCCATCTCAGAAAGAGAATTAAACTCTGGACTTCTAAATCTGCCTCTCTGTTGCCCTGTTGACAATTCTCCCTAGCTATGTTCCTGTGCAAGGCTGATCCATAAGCAGTCAAAGCAGCAGCTATTGAACTACAGAATTGCCAAGCTGCTTTGTGGGTGTCAGTTTTCCCTGTTAAATGGAGTTTGCAGGCTGGGAATGATTTGGGGCAACCATCTCAGCTGAAAGTCAACTTGTGGTCTGTTTATAAAAGCTCAAGGCACCCCCAGAATTACTGCCAGACACTTGAAAAGCTTTCCCTGAAGAAAACAGTATAACAAAGAAATGTATTCTTTATATTAAAAAGGGGAATGCGGTTAACTGTTAAGCAGTAATGAGAAGGACCTTCTGTAAGGGGTTTAATAGGAAAGCAGGAAAAAGCCTTGTACAAAAACAAAAGAAGCTTTGAATAGAGTCCTGATTGAAAGATGGCAAATGCTAATTATGTGTGGGTGTGATGGAAGTTAATATTCACTGCCTCTGCCTGCTGAGGGTCTGCATTCACTTTTCAAGAGCTGTAATTTGACACTGTATTTAATATTTTAATTGTTTTGAACCAAACACTGCTCTAGGGGCCCTAGCTGCCATGAGAAATAGCATATTCTTAAACTTGACAGGTTTCCCAGGAGAAAAGGAAAAAGGACAGTGCTTAACAACACATCCTTTGTTTAAGACCTGTAAGCATTAGTAGATCTGTTAAGCATAAAGCTCTTGTGTATTTGATTTAATAGTGGAATTATGACTTATATGGGGACAGGGACGTAACTAACCTTCTACTGGAAACTCAGAGCAACTCCCACATTATTAGTGGAAGCATTGCAGTTTATAACTAATATTGGAGGAGAATGAGACCTGAGCAGATGGTACAGCAGCTATCATATACTTTGCATTTGGTTCCTTTATCTGACACTCTTTTATTGCTTTTGATGGCTCCTACTATTTTGTCCATGCTAAACTGGGAGGCCTGTCTTTCTCAAGCAAAGAGCCTGATGATTTTGCTTTCCTCTCACTCCATGTCAGCAGGGCTTGCACCTGAGCTAGCCTTCTCAGCCAAGGGTGTTGTGAGCTGCAATGTTCTTGCAGCTCTTTCATTTAAATTATTACAGACTAGAGATTGGATTAGATGATCAAGTAAGTTACTTGCTCATACTCAATGGGCTAGGGATATTAAGAAGTCAGTAGCACTGTGCAGGACTCTGTCCTGAGCAGCTGGGCTCTCCGAGGAAGGAAGAGTTTGGCAGCAGCACAAATGAGGTCTCTGAGTCTCACCCTTCGGTGCGGCAAAGTCTTTGGTGGCAGGCTGCATCCTTCAATGATGTTTCATAGATCAGAGTCCCATCATGTAAAATTGTGCTTTCCAAACTCTTTTGATTATTTGGAACAGCAAGCTTACAGAGGTAAGGAACTTGGAGAATGGTTATGATTTTTGCTTTTTCTCTTTTCTGTGTTTCTTTTCCCCCACGTTATCATATTTTTTCATGAACTATTTCTTGAGTAACAAGAAGATGACCACTTGAAGAGGGGGGGAAGAGACCTGATATAGGAAGGCACGTTAAAACAATTTCACTAAAATCTTCTTGGCATGGATTTTGCTTTTGCACTTCAGACCTGTAGAGAACAAGCACACTTTCAAGCAAGTAAACTTGCACTGAAAGAATTTCTGAGAAATGGGGCCAAACATTAGCTAAGAACAGATCCTTTCTCACAGGGAAAAATCAGGCTCACTTTCTGAAGTATAAAACCATTTTTATCTAGTTCTTAACAAGCCTTTAGTTTTTCTACTGAATACAAGCAGTAGCATTACTTTAAGAATTAGTCTGAAGATTAATCCTGGTTTAGTCTGCACATCGGTTTCAGAGGTGTATTTTTGGAACAGTTTAATAAACTGGGAAGCTTCTGGGCATTTTCTTTTTTAATGACTTAAAACTGAAGTGTCCAAAAATCTAATTAGAGAAAAATTACTACCTTCATAATTTAATTAAATGTATATTTCTATTCAACCGTACAGCCCAATGTAATAGAGATCTATGCCTGCTATAATCTTGATAAAACAAGTATCCCACCACAGATCACAGGGTCCCTTCTTTACATTAGAATTTAACAGATGGCAGGAAATATTGACTCCTGTTGTAGCTTCCATGAAAATCAAGCAAAGGAAAAGGGCTAAGGTTTTCTCTTCATACTATTCCGTTTCAAAAAGGATTGTAGTTCATGGACATTTCCACTGTAGCAACTCAGCTGAAGATGGCCTTAGGAACTGGGGTCTATCCAGAATGTATTGTCACTTGTCATGGTGACACTTCCCTGTGGCAGCCAGGCAATTACTACACAGTGCCTGCTGGACTGTTGAAAAAGTCACAGCATCTTGAAAACTCTGAAGTCAGAGAAAAGGGGAAAAAATCTCAAGGGCTGGTGTGAAGCCTGAAACTTGCCAAACAGATCAGCAGTGACCAGTTGGGAATCAGATGAGGTCTACGATCTGTTTGCTGGCTGGTCCCTTCTTTTAGAAGAAGAAGAGAGGAAGGCAATTTATCTTGCAATCTGATATTTCTCTTCTCCATCCCTCCCTAGCAGCTTGCAGACTTGCTCTTATATGTGACCCTGCTGTATCATAATAATGGTCCTGGGTGAACATGAAGATTTTTTCTGACTTCACCTCTTTTTCTCTCCTCCCACCCATCCCAGATGAAGTGGCAGGTGGACTGAGTGGGAGCAGTGTGAAAATGAATGCAGAGAAAATGTGTGACTCAGCAGTTCAGCAGGGAGCTGCTGAGTGGAAAGGCAGCTATTCTCCTCACACGCTCTGGTATCAGGTTCCTGTTCCTTCAGAGATGAGAATAGGCCATTTATGGATGAAGTTTTGCAGCCCACCAGCAGGGAAGAGGGCTGCATATTCTTTTTAGCAGAACTTATCCTAAGTAGAGAGGAAAGTTTTCTCTCTAAGTTGGTTAAATAACATTACCAGTAAAAAGAGGTGAGATATTAGACTAGAAATACATAGATCTCAGTTTGCTGCCTGGTTTCATCATCGTTTTTCTGCATGACTTTCCATCTTCCTTCCTTTTCCCTTGATGTATCTTTCCATTCTGGTGATCAGTTTGGCTTAAGCAGTGTCCAGCTTCTACCAGCTGACCTTGAAAAGTGTAAATCTCAGTGTTCTTCCTGGCTAGTAGAAAGCACACGTTTCCCTCTCTGTGCTTCTGTTTAAACAAACTTCAGAGAACATTTGCCTTTCTCAGAATGAAGGCTGGCTTTAGGTGCACTAATGGCCACTCCCAGGCAAGAAGGCACAAAGGAAAGTTGATGCTCTGTGTGGGTTGTCCTCTACCTCATAGGGGTAAATTAATCTTTTTCTCAACTAATAATAGGGAAGGGCGTTGCAGTGTCGAACTAAGCATTTTTGTAATGATACAAATGAAAGTTGAAATATTTTATTATCAGTTTTATCCTTAAGGAAGGACTGAAGATTTTTCTCTGTAAACTAAGCAACAGAAGGTAGGTGCTTTGTATCTGTGAAAGTACTTACCAGAAGCTCAGTTTCAGAGCTATAGTTTGTGTTGTCACTGAAGTTTCCATCAACTTCTGTTGCAGAGTTTGATCATTCAAAGAACAGATGAACTCATTCCTTTTAGCTGATGCAGATGATATGTGCACACGTGTGCACACACAGGTACCTGTAAGGTGCATTTGGGATTGTTTTTCTTTTCAGCTCTTCATCTGGATACTTTCAGGAACTACATGCTCTCCCAAACAGTATTTTATTTGGATATTTGGAAAAGGTAAAGAATGGGACTGTTGGAAACAGTAATCAAGTATAGTAGTAGGTGGTACTGCATCGTAATTGGGAAGGTAAAAAAATAATAATGGAGGAGCCAGAGAGAGAGATGCATTCTTAGTATAACTACATGTGTGGAACTAGCATTCCCACTGCTTTCAACACAGCTCATTAAATCTTGAGTGTAATTTTTAATATAACTTGTCGGATGAGTTAGGAGTGTAGAGAACTTAAAGAAAATACAGCCTTTCCCACATGGGGAATTGTATCCATCATAAGGAATTATGACATGGCTTCTGCCATTGTATTTAGTTCATGAATATCTGAGATTGGCTGGTTGTGAAAAAGATCAGTAAAAGTTTGAGTTGTAGGTTAGTGACTCACCAGATGAATTCCTCTCCCCACAGGAAACCAAGTCCACAAGTTGTTTGCAATGCAAATATGGCAGGTCCCCTTCCTTATACCCACTTCCTCCCATACCACTGCAGTGCAAAAGAAAAATTCTCTTGATCTAGAAGCTAGTTACTCTGTTTCTTTCTTTCTCATAATGCAATGTGTTTCAAGCAAAAGAGAATGCCCCCCTAAGGCCATCTCTTTGTACTAGTATTATAGTTCCATTCCTTGAGTAGAGGAGCTGTCTTTTTACACTCCAGCAGCACAAGCTGCCTCTTGTTTGTGTATTCTCTGAGGCAGCTCATCCATGTTGGGTGTGTCTTGACAGCATCTGGACTTCCCTGAAACCAATGTCTAATGACGTGCAGATTTAATGGGCTCCTTACCAGCTAGGTGAAGTACAAAACCTGTTATGTCCTGCATATGCAATTTCAATCCATATGAAAACAAGCTTTACAGACCCATATCAGTAGCATACATTCAGTTAATGTTCTCTAATCAATAGCAGACCTTCCTAGCAGTTAGATGGAAATCTGAGACAGTGATTTCAATAGAGAGTTGCATTTTGATACCTGAAGATGTAGAGGCTATATACGGATTTAGGTCTATGATGTAAAGTGATTGTAATTTTGCTGGGTGTGAAGTATTGCTGTCATGATCATAGTTAGCAATGCTTCCTAACTCTGGTCCCGTCCTTCAGTGTAAATTCTTGTGAAGTACAGTCATCATGGAGACAAACAGGTTGACAAGGGTGCATATCTTCCTTGCACCTAGCACAAACATGGGACAGTGCAGCTGAGCTGCTGCGGCCTGCTGACTGCTGCAGCTTGAGAGCTGGCAGTATAGATGAGGCCCATTTCTCCTTCCTACCTTGTGCATCTGGCAAGTAGTTCCACGGAGCTTGTGGGTTGCCTGCCTGTGCTGCCCTGCCCCAAGCTACTTCTGCTCATTGCTGCCACAAGGACAGCACCCACAGTAAGAAGCGTGGAGTGGTTATTCTTCCTGTTTTTTCTTGCTGGTGTCTGTCCTGTGTTTTCCATTTGTTAGGAAATACAGTCAGGATACGTGGTTGTGGGGATTGTTTTTTTTTTTTTTCCTGTGATGGTTCTAAATATGAATCAATTGAGTTACAGAGCTGCTGCTGCCTTGCCCACACTGGCAGTCGATTTATGGTGTATTTATTACTGCAAGGCATTGCCATTGTACTTCCATGACTACAGTGCCATTTAGTGTTCCAGTTAAGTCTGGTACTCCAAGTGTGTGGTTTTCTTCCAAGAGTGTGTATATATTCTTGTTTCATTCTTCTGCCCTATCTGTACCCATGTGCAGAGTCAAAAAAACAAGCAAACAACAACAAAAGAGAGGTAAAGGGGTTTTAGAAACAGATATATTTTGAGTTATGGAAGCCTACCGTTACCTTGTGAGGGGATGAAGAAATTCCCCTGTATAGATCATTCCTTAGCAAATTGTTGTGCCATTTATTTTTGGCAATTTGCTCTGGTGGCCACGTTTAGGGAAAGAACACAGGATGGTTGTATTGCTAGTTTGATTCAGAAAGTTATTTTTCCCTGAACAAGGATGATGGTCAAGTTCACAGTGCTGTTTTGAAATTCCAGTTTGCTTTAGCAAGGAGTAAGCCTGATACAGACGTCAGAGACCTTTTAATTCTTCCTCCAAAGGGTTTTTCTAGCAAACTTAGCCCTGTGTCAAAGGAGAAGTACTGGTGGAACTTGATTTTCTGCATCTTTGGACAGGGATTCAGGAGGCTATCATGTGGATGTTACATTTCACTGTCAGTCAAATCACTCAGAGGTGAGGCATAACTGACTCCTTCTGGATGTAGTCATTCTTGTCAGCTGTCTCAAGACCTTCCCACTGACCTTGACATGAAAACTTTTACCAATGTCTCACTCATGAGACATCTAATTTGTGCACTGGAAGAAACCCCAACCCGTTATTGCAAGCAATACATGAATGTAGGATTGTAACATGAAGTTTGAATGATGACTGAAGTATTGTTTAACACAGATATAGTTAAATCAATACAAAATTCTAGGTGGGCATCACTATGTTTGTTAAAATTTAATATTTTGGGATTTGGAATACTAAATTTTAGTGGACTTGTATTAATCTAACTTAAATTCTTTGTATCTCCAAGACATGATTCTTAATATATACATTTACACATATGAATTCTGACAGTGTTCCAGTATTTAAGTTCTTGACCTAGTGCCACTGCTGATTTTTACTGTACTAGTGAAAACACCTGTTGATAGCAGCTGAACAGAAGCAATTCAGCATAGCAGGAATCCATGGCTCTTAGTTCCATAGAGCAGATCTCTACCTCATGCAGTAAAAAATAATTGATAGTAGAAGTAGTCTATTGTCCTTCACATAGGGCAGAAGAAGAACTTAACTCCTACAATTGTGCATCTGTTGCTAGACAATACTGGAATACCGGGAATTGGGCTTCTTGGCTCTGGAGAGGCATAGATCCCCATGGTTACGGACCCAGCGCTCCCCTAACTTTGACGTCTTTGTTCCAGAAGGTGTGTGGTTAAGTGGCCTTAACGTTGTCACCTGGAGATAGGGTTCTGTTTCCAGCTTAGACACAATTGGCCTTGTAAAATCTCAGGCTGTTACAGATCTGAAATGAAGACATTCTGTTTACCTGCTTCATAACAAGGTAAATGAGCTTTTGGTCAGTTAAAAAAGAAGTCGTTTGAAATATGAAATATTATGAGATTATGAGAACTAGTTGAAAGCTGAACTTGACATCTGTATTCTCTGGTTCCTTGCTCTGGTTGTCTTCCCAAAGATATTTTAGTTGTGCTTTACACATACTGCATCTGGAGGTTCAAGAAGGTGCATCCAACAAAAGCCATCACTAGGATTTGGAAGGACAGTAAAAGACTCATCAGCCATTCTCAGGGACTGAAGTACATTATTTAATGCAGATGGAGGAAAAGTTAAACCTTCGAGTAGTGGGAAATCAACAGCTCGTGGAAATTAACAGCTCATGTTCCTGCCCACTCTCACAATTTTGTGTTCTAGAAATCAGAATGTCAGATTTCCATGAATCCTTATTGTATAGATGACCAGACCCTCAGATAATACGTGATTCCAAAGTTTCTTTTGCCTCATTTGAGCTGTGCTAGTTTCTGGATGCTTATCCAACACAGGGTTATTATTCAGAGACTTTTAGAGAAATATCTGATGAAGAGAGCATTCTATAGAAACCTGACCTTGACCAACCACAGAAGTGCCAACAATGTGGCTTTTACCTGGGGCACACAGAACCAATTTAGGCTTAAGAATAGTGTTATACATAGGGTAGCCTTGGGATTTTCCTCATGTGGAAAGGTGTAAATCAAGGGTATTTACAGCAGATAGGTCTGATCTTTTACTCCTTTTAACTTCTAAATTAATTAATGTCTATGCATACTGCATTCAAAAAGCTGCTACTGAGGGACTTATCACTCCAGTGCATATTTCTATTGAATGGAATATTGTTATAACGTTATTAAAAAAGCTCTTAAGTACAAACTCATCCACGAAGTAAGTTTTTAGACTTAATCTGTGCCATAGAACACTTAGCCAAAAATCCAGAAATCTGTAATCAAATTAGACAAAACAGACACATAAGTGGAAAGGAAGAAACTGAGGCAGGGAGGGACAAAATCGATTCTCTGCCATCATGCAGCTGGAGCTAGGAAGTAGCACAGATGGTTCATTTTTTTCTTTTTTTTCTTTTTTTTTTTTTTTTAAAAAAAAGTAAAAACAAAAAGGTACAGCGATGTAAATGAGAATGCATTAACAACAAAGCCCGGAATCTGCACCTCCGGAAAGAAAGGGAAAATAATTTATCCGCCCACACTCACTTTTTTTCTGACGAAGGCAGGTGAATACAGCTGCACTAATAGAGTGTGACGCTCGCAATCCTGAGCCACACTTACTGATGCAGAACTGAGAGGTAACCATCGTCTTTAGGAAAACAATAGTTCTTGCAGCCTCCGCAGTGGCTGCAGGGTTACGTGCTATTCATTCCCTGCACATGTCATTTTCATGTGAAGGTCTTTCCAATCCAGCTGCGATGGAGTCCATGGATGAAGCTGAAGGACAAGGACAGCTGAACAGGAAAGAGCAGTCCCTGAAAACCTCCCAGAAAACAGCACTGCTTGGTTGGGCTGCCTGGTGGAATGGATTCGTGACTGGAGACAGCATGTATCT
Source organism: Oxyura jamaicensis (assembly GCF_011077185.1). NCBI lineage: Eukaryota > Metazoa > Chordata > Aves > Anseriformes > Anatidae > Oxyura > Oxyura jamaicensis. Next base: position 28,183,117 of record NC_048897.1, read on the forward strand.
GTTTGTCCTCTCACAGATACTGGTAAGGAAGCTTGTCATCACTTTGAAATGCTGGGACCCTTCTCTCAAGCTTTCTTGTCTTGAGAAGATTCCTCCTCATTAGTGGTGGACATAGCAGTGGACAGAGCTGCAGTCACCTCCCACAGCCTTCCTTTGCAAACAGCCTTTGCCTTTGGATGTCTCAGGCTCCCATACCATTCCCTGCCCCTTTGAAAATGCCTCCTTTGTAAAATGGCCAGGCTCACTACTGATCAGTTTTCTGCAGCTAATATGTTTGGGGTAAATAACAATCTTATTAAAAAGTGAACTGGCAAGTATACCCTTTAAGGTTCATTCCAGCATGCCCTTTGTGGTAGGAAGTGAGGGTATACCTCTCTGTGAGGGTACTAAACGTAACATCATTGTTTTTGTCATTTTATGTTAACTGTGGTGAGTGTAGCTACCTTGTGATTCAAATGAAATGCTTCAGTATGTGTGTGTATATATTTTTATAGGGATAAGTACATGAACATGGCTATTTGTGAAAGCTTTGCATAGTATGAGTTAGACATTTTAATAACACCAAGTTCATTGAATTCCAGTTTTGATTTAAAAGTGATAATGCTGAAAGCTCAGAAGTCAGAGGGATCTCTGCTCTTTTGATGTACAGACTACCGTGGGCAATCGTTTTGCTAGTATAGATTGGAGCAAGCTTGCTGAACTCACCGATAAGCATCTAGTTCATGCTTGGTGAGCATTTAGCCCTCAATCTTTTCATTGTTGTTAAGCTACAGCATAGAAAATACCTGACTTCTGAAAGCGAAAGTGGTGATCAACATAAAATCAATGAGAACTAAATTAGTTAATTATGCTGTCTTGAAATGAAAATGAATGTTTATCTAATGAGGGATACTCATTATGTATTTTCTGATGGATTGCACAGCTTCTCTGCATGATGCTGTGGTACAATACTTATGGGACCATCCCAGCAGCTCAGAATGCCTTTGACCTGCTGTCTTACCTGCTTACCCCATTTGAACAGCTTTTGTCAGATCAGGGGAAGGTAAGTCCCTGTGCTTTTCTCTCTGATCATATGGTTGAGGTCAGTATCTTTTGGATGATGTTTCCAATATCTCTTTAGACTACATGTATGATACACATGTACTCAGAATGATGTTGTGACTGCTGCATTGTGTGTATGTTCTGAAAAGCATTTTCTGAAAGCACTTTCATATTTTATTTTCAAGAAACAGGGCTAAATTTTTGTTTATGATGTTATATCAGCTCAGTGGATTATTATTATTTTTTTTTTATAATGTACAAATATTTGCAAATGAAACAAAGCAATGAGAAATAAATCCTGTAAGGCCTAGCTGACATAAAGGAAGAGCTGTAACCTCATTTATTAGAATCGATGAAAAATTTAAATTCTGGAAGAATGAATGAAGCTGCATAAAGGGTGCAGATCACAAGATATTCTGTCACTAAATTCTGTTTTTGTTGAGTGCTTAGAGCATATCTAGATGTGGTAAAAGTATTTCATGTGTACTAGGAGTATGAATACAATTATATCTTCAAAGCTACCTCAGTAAAATTGCTTAACTTCTCACCATGACATAATGACACATATACTGTTATGATTCATTTGATTAATTACTGGGGTAATTATACCCAGTGCAGATTCTGCTAGCATGGACAGAACCTTAATTAAATGGTGAGCAGCTACTTTCAAAAATCAGGTGAAATACAATTGTTACCAGAATGTTTAGATTCATTGTACGTGATCTTTGTAAAGGAGGCTAAGCAATACAAACAGGAAATCTGAGTCAGTGCCTCTTGTGGCTGAAGTACAGCAGAGACTGTTTTATGTGTTCCTTTAACAGTGTTTGAGCTGCATGTCACCTGATCTTTTCTTTATTTGAAAGAAGCACTTTCTCTTTGTCCTTCTTTGGTTGGATTTATTATGATGCATAATCATAGAGCATTGCCTGTATCTTATTTTCAGTGGGCCTATCATTAACAAACTGTTCCTTACAAAATTGTTGATTTATAGGACTTTAACTGAAAATAAATGTTCTGTGAGTTCAGTGTGGAGGAAAGTGATTCCTAGAATGCACCACAGGAACACCCTAAGTATGACTCTGTGCAGATGTTCATGCATATCTTTGAGAACTGTTTATTATAGCACTATCTACAGTACAAATTTATACTTGAGAACAGTAAAGGCAAAGAAATTTGACATTTAAATAAAACTCTTAGCTCTGAATTTCTTTCTAGCATTTTGCACATATTGCTGAGAACGAGGCTGGACTCTGAACTACTAAAATATGACTTGGGGCATTAGAATGAATTTCACTGCAAGTACTGTGAATGAACCTGATGACATTCGACAGAATGCATGGAAAATGCAGGAGAGTTCTCTGTGGCTGGATTCTTAGTAAGGACCTACAAACACAGGAACAGTACTAAAATTAATTCAGAGCCTTCTGCCAAGAGATAAAATTAGACTGACTGTGGCAATGAAACTTGGGTCCAGGCTGTGAAATTCAATAGTGGATCCAGATCTCAATTTTGGAAATATTTATGGGTAGGAAGCAGATTTACTGTTTCAGCAACAGCCTTCACAGTAGAATCTGGCTTTCAGATCTTCAGAGATAGTTTCAGTCTTCTCCAAAGCCTGGCATTTTTCTGGTGGTGGTGGCTTTTCCACAAAGTGTAGGGTATGACTAATCCACATGGAAAATCCAAGAATGGATGCATACTGTCTGCATACAAAAAAAAAAAAATGTATGCAGACACTATATTGTGCTCTGAAGTACTTCATAATTATTATCAATTCTATTGTTTTGCAGGACCTGACTAGAATTGGGAGTGTTGTGGTATCATATATCCTGCTGTCTTTAGCGTCTCTAGGACTGCTACTTGTAGGATCTCTGGTAAGTACAGTACTGTGCAAACTGTGTTTGTGCCATTTCTTCAGCAAGTTTTTGTAAGATGTCTAATTTACCCTAGGCTATTAACTCTACGCCTAGGATGATTTTAAAACGACATCTGGGCAATTTCTATGTAACTTTTGGCATGATTTACATAGAGAAATCATGACTACACTTAATCAATTTCTTGATGAATTATGGATTACACTGCTGGGTTTTATTCCTTTCATCTGCAGATGGGCAAAGTGTTTTCATTTAGATTAGAAGGGATGTGGCCCAGTAAAGGAGCCATCTCAAGTTGCTGTCTTATGACTTGACCACAGAGCATCTATTTTCTGAAGTGGCAGAAAGAGCTGTTGCAGAGCACCAGGGCACTTGCGGGTGCAATGCCCTTGTAGATATAGGCCAAGGCCCCAGCTGCAGAACAATATTAGTGGCATGACTACAATTAATGTAGTTAACTGTCAGCCACTGGGGAGCAGGAGCAGTGTATTGTGTTTGTGTGTGACTGTGTAATTGGCACAAAGGTGTGCACTAGATGGGAAAGCTAGGGAGAAATCTATCACTTTAGGGAGTTTTAATTGAATAAGGCATTTCTTGCCCCTCTATGTTGTTCTGTTAAAGTGGGGGTGCAGGTAGAACATGACCTCCTGTCACTACAGCATCTTCAGGCAGCTCAGGAAGCTGAAGCTGTACTGAGTACATGCAGTTTAAGTGATGTGCAATGTAATAAAGTCTATCATAGAATCACAGGACTGTTGGTTGGAGGGGACCTCTGGAGTTGGCTAATCCAACATCTGGTTGAAGCAGGGCTGTTGCCAATGCTTGATACAGTCAGACGAGCATTATTCTACACAGGTTTTGAAAACCTCCAGGGAAGATGTATCAACTCTCAAGGAACCCGTGCATTAACAATATGGCACGCCTGGGGAAGAAGATTTTCCTAATGCCTGATATGAATTTCCCAAACTGCAGCTTGTGGCCCCTGTCTTTTGTGGTATCAGCTGTATGAAGGGTCTGGCTGCATCAGCTCTCTAGCTGCCCTTGAAGTAGTTCAGGCTTCCATTGCATCACCCCTAGCTGCCTCTTTGCCAGACTGAAAAAGCTCAATTCTCTCCACTTTTTTCAAAGAGCATTTGCTCCACACCCCTGACCTTTTTGTAGCCCTACACTGGACCTGCTCCAGTTTGTTCATATCTATTTTAAACTGGAGGACCTAAAACTGGCCATGTTATTTAATCAATGTGCAGCTGCACCAGTGCCAAGGTGAGTGGGCTAATACCTGTTTTAATCTGCTGGCCACGCTCCTCCTGTTGTCACCTGGTATGAAGTTTGTCACATTATGTACCATGGTGAAGTTCACTCAGAGGCAGCGCAGTGGCAAAATCTTATGTTTACTGTGTAAAATTATATACTTTCAAAAACCACTCTCAAGGCAAAGTAGTTAGTGTTAATGTCTGCATTACTGTGATCATTGATGTAGGCAAGGAAGTTAGCCTGGCTTATGTAATGTTCTGCTTTTTTGATGCTGCTGTTCCTTATCCAGATGTTTATTTTTTGAGGACAAAATTCATCTGGTGATTTTGTGACTGCAAATAGTAATGAAGAAAAATGAGACATCTGAGGGTTTTGATGAACTGTGTGCATTCCAGGTAATTGTTCAGCAGAACATTCTGAGCTGGAAATCAGAATAGCAGGGGTGTGATTTCTCTGTATATCCAGCCTATTTATTGATGGATGGAAACATTTTATTGTCAAACCATTCTTCTTCTAGAATAGAAAGTAACTTCAAACAAGAGCTTTCTGCCCAAAAATCCTGATCTCGTTCAGTTTGAACTGCTTTGAATCTATAGCATTGCCTTGCAAATGAACATTTTTACCATTGTAAATGAGAACTGATTGGGCTCATTAAGTGTTGGTTAAAACTTCTGTACAGAAGCAGTTTTATAACAGCTTCCCTGTAGTTGAGTTTCCTCTGTTTTGTGATCATATGGTCTGCACTAACGTACAGGTTCTAGGTGGATTAAGGCACCAATGTCACTGTGACAGCCTGTTCTCTGGACAATTCACAGAGCATCAGACCATAAGTAATGTCATGTGCAGTCAGAGCAATGGTCTGTCTCTCCCAGTACCTTTTTTTTTCTGACAGTGGCATTAGGAGTGGGTATTTAGAGAGCACGGTCCATTCCTACTTGTTACCTTACTTCTCATCACTGGTCACACTGGTTTGCAATTTGAAAACATCGGTTTCTACCAGTATTTAGGGAATTGTGTTTAAAATAGTCATTAGTAGGACACTGGCAATACCACAGTGATGGAGCTAAGCAGGATTTCTAGAATCCTAGCCTGATGGACAACAGACAGTTGCATGAAAGCAGTTTTCTTTATTTTCCTTCTGTCTCAGTGCCATGGTTTTACCCTGCTGGGCAGCTGAACTCCACCACAACTACTCTCCCATTTCCCCTCCTCAAAGGAAAAGGGTGAGAAAATATGATGGAAAAGGCTTATTGATGAGATAGTGACAGGGAGATCACTCACCAGTTATTGTCACAGGCAAAACAGGCTCAGCATAGGGAGATTAATATAATTGCCTATTACTATCAGGCTAGATCAGTGAGGAACTAAAAGCAAACTAAAAACACTTCCCTCCACCCCCCATCCACTCTTTTCTTCTTTTCTACCTCCTCTCCCTGTGCAGTGCAGGGGAACGGGGAATGGGGCTGTGGTCAGTCCTTAATGGTTTTTCTCTTCTCCTTCATCCTCACTCTGCCCCTCTTCCACACAGGATCCCTCCCACGGGATGCCGTCCTACCCGAACTGACCCTGTGTGGGCTTCCCACAGGCAGCAGCTCTTCATGAACTGCTCCCACACAGCTCCATACCATGGGGTCCATCCCCTGGGAGCAAACTGCTTCAGCACAGGTCCCCCATGGGCGGCAGCTCCTCCCAGCCCCTCTGTTCCTGCGTGGGCTCCTCTCCATGGGCTGCAGCTCCGGCCTGGGGCCTGCCTCTGCGGGGGCTCTCCATGGGCCGCAGCCTCCTCCAGGCCACATCCACCTGCTCCACTGGGGGCTCCTCCAGCGTGGAGATCTGCTCCACGTGGGACCCATGATCTGCAGAGGGGCAGCCTGCTCCACCAGGGGCCTCTTCACAGGCTGCTGCTGGGGAACTTCTGCTGCGTGCCTGGAGCACCTCTTGCCTTCCTGCACGGATCTTGGGGGCTGTGGGGTTGTTTCTCGCTCCTCTCTCTCAGCTGCTGTTGCACAGTAGGTTCCCCCTCCCCCTTTTTCTTAAATCTTCTCTCACAGAGGTGCAAACAACATTGCTCACTGCTTCAGCTCAGGAAAGCAGTGGTTTCCTTTGGAGCTGACTAGAGGTGGATCGAACTGATATGGGGCAGCTGCTGGACTTTGCTCACAGAGGCCACCCCTGCAGCTCCCCTGCTACCAAACCCTTACTGTGTGAACCCAGTACACTCAGTCAACTGATCTTTGTTCATTCCCTGTGGATTTTAAGTGACATGATGACCAGAAAGGACTTTGGTACATAGAAGGGGTGTTTTACATTGAGGAGTGCCATTATGATAAAATCCTTTTTCACCAAATGTACCCTTGTTTCTTTATAGACGGACCTGATACATCAGTCCCACACCAACACATACAATAGATGACATACCAGTTAAAACAGCTTATGCATATTTTATTTGGCAACTGTGAGAACTTACACTAATGTTTTGCTAGTTCCTTGGGGAAGGGAGGAGAAACACCTGTTTATATAGCTACTTCGCTACCTTATTGTGGAACAATAACTATTGGACCACCAAACAATGCTGAGGAAATGATAGTCAATTGGATTTTCAGAAGTGATACCAAGAGAGCTGGGGCCCTGTCTTGCCTTTTCTGTGTACATGCTAAAATATAGCTCACTCCTGTATCAAGGAATTTGTGACTGCGATACAAGTTGAACAAATGTATCAGAAGGGCAAACCTCAGCTATGGTTTGAGACACCTTTCAGAGAATGCCCAAATACCATGCTTTGGGAAGCTAGCGATTACATAAGAGGCTGGGTAGTGTGTTTGAGGTTTGTGGTCGTGATGCTGTTTTCTACCTCATACAATGGTGTGTTAAGGTTCCAACTGCTGCAAAGGACCAATATAGCACTGTCTAGTCCTCCTGAACAGGTTTTTAGAGTAATGACAGTGCTCTCCAGCAGCATCAAGTTGCTGAGCTGATAAACACTTTGCACTGTGAAGTGCTTGGATATGACAGTCTTGTGGTATGTGTAAGAATCATGGCTAGTACTAGGGGACTGCCAAACTCCAGAAGTCATCTTGGGGAATGAAAATTGAATCAGATCTTAAAGCTTCTTGCTTGTCACCCAACAGGCCAAGCATGAAGGACAGATTTGGCCCCACATTTGTATAGAATATAAGTCTAGCAAGCATGTTTCTGTTTGCTTTTGTAATTGCTGTGTATCCTGATTAACTGAAACAACATTTTGATTGAAGCAACTGTCAACTGAATACTGCTGCTTTGTGAGAATCTAACATTCTCTAAAACTGGCTGTGGACAGAAATGAAAACTTGCTTCACTTTTCATTCTCTAGTCTTTAGAGAAAGAAGAGTACATGACACACACAGATACAAGAAAACTGTTGTTTAAAATCCTGCACAAGGTAACGTGTTTTCATAGCCTAGGAAGACAAATCTGACCTTTTTATTTGCATGTTTTCTAAATTCAACTGCCCATTTAAAAGCTATATAAGAAAAAGACAGAAGTCTTAACTTCAAAAAATGCAACCCACTCTTAGTCTCAGGAGGCTGCATGGCTGTACAAAACACTTTGTGTAATACTATCTGGAGTGATACTGCTCCTAGTTCAATGCTAGGGATGAAGCTGGCATGAAGTTTCAGATACTGGAATTCAGAGGTGGACTTCTTATTTTTAAGGTCTGTGTGTAGAATTAAACAGCCCACTGATAATATCTCAAAATCATCTATTCTGGCACAGCACCAATGCAAAACAATACGATATAATATTTTTTTAGATTTATGCTATTTCAAACACTTCATTAATGCAGAATATTCAACTTTAATATTGCATATGTCCTAGAACTTCTCAAGATTTATTATTTAGTGATTATGTCATGCTTTGTAACCTAATTATCTGATTTTAATCAGGCTTCACCACAGGCCAAAAATGATACAGGCGTTTTGAGCCTCAAAATGAGGTGCATCAAAACTCAAGGTCTCTAAAAATGATTGGTTTATGTATGAATTTAGGCTATGGTGTCAGATTATCAAAGATGTGCAATTCAGGAAAATTATATTTACCTTTCTTAACCCAAGTATATCAAATTGTTAGATGGAAAACAACATTAATTCAGGAGAGGTATCATTTGTGGAATAGTATAGTAGATTTTGATTTTGTAAACAAATCTAGGAAAGGTAAGAAAGTGAACAAAAGGACAGTAGTGTCACGTTGGCTTGCATGTGACGATAACAAGCACATTCTGCTTCCACTGTTATCCCTGAGTTCAGCCTAACCAGCTCTGTAGAAACCTCTGTGCCTGAAAGCAAGTTTGAATGGGTGGATGTGAATTCCTATAGCACACCACAAAGCTTCGCCTGCATGGAACATTCCTGTCCTCTTTGATACTACCCAATCCTGATATGTTACAGTGAGTTGGGATGCTGCCCTAATGACCCATTTTCCAGATTGTGTGCAAGGGCTGGCATCAAGCAGAAAGGTTTTTTAAATGTTTGTTTCCTCCAGTTTTGGCATCTGCTCAGAGCCCGTCCAGATCCCCCCTTTCCGCTACAAGAGGACAGACGCCAATCTGTGAGCCGGCAGCCTTCATTCACGTACTCAGAGTGGACAGAGGATAAAAATGAGGATGACTTCCTAGATTTGGATCCCGTACCAGAGACCCCGGTCTTTGACTGCGTAATGGACATTAAAGCGGAGACAGATCCAGCTACTCTAACGGTTAAATCCGTGGGCTTGCAAGAAAGGTAGGGTAGATGTAATGAATAGGGGGAAGTTTGGTCCCAGATTTTGTGGGCTTAGTTCTGTACCTTGTAGGAAGCTTTATTACCTTTATGAATGTCACTTTCAGATGTGGTTTTAAACAGAAGCAGCTGCTTTATTTCCTGTCTGGTTTTAGTCCAGTCCTAAATATGCAACATATTAATCAACAACTGCAATTTCCAGATGACTCTCACCAAGTTCAATTCAAAAGTGTCACTTGTTTCCTTGGAAAGATACATTTGTTTGATCAGTTTCTTGCCGTTCCCCAAGATGGCAACTACATAGTATGAAAACCAGTATAGGGCAGTGAAAGCTTTTACCACGGAAAGATGGATCTGGTCAATTCTTTTTCTGTCACTTATGTTGAAGGATTAGTCCCTACTCTGGAGGCAAACCATAGTACAAACAGCAATCTGCTGTAATTCTCTTAAATCGGTTAAGTTAGTCAAAAACTAAATGAATTCCTTTGGAATGAACCCAGTAATGGAATTGTAGGGTGAGCTGATGTTCACTTCTTGAACCAGGAAGGCAACAGAGCTTTTCAGGGAGATGCACAACTGAGAAAGGGCAGTGCTGAGATGAAAGGAAGGCAGGAGTGATGCAGCATTGATTTATGTTGCATTTCTTTGTCTTCACTCATACATCTCACAGAGAGGTCACCTGTAATAGGCAAACTTTGAAAGGCCCAGAGGTGCATGAATTCCAGAATGCCTGACTATGGATAGGGGAAGGCTCAGCAGAGTTGCTGAGTGTTCAGTTGGACTGAACTTCAATCAATAAAATTATTTTATTACACTTTACCAATCATAATAGAGCATGCATGTGAGTGAAAAGGAAGTACACCAGATTTAGTATCCTCATCTCTGAGGCTGAAGATGATTTTAAATTCCTGTCCTTTATTCTTTTGTGGACCATGGGAAGGCTGAGTTTACATTGTAAGCTGCCTGCATATTTTTTCCTTTCTTGTTCTTTTAATTATCTTTGTGAAACAGAACAAAAATCTTCAGAATAGAAATCCCGTAAAGAAATTCTTGAAAGATGATGGTTTCATGAATAAGAATGAGTTTATTGCAGGGCCCAATGTAGAAAGGAATCAGCTTTCTTTATTTCCATTTTTTTTTCAAGCTTAATTGGAGTGCTAACCATAGTTAATTCTCGTGTCTAAAACTTAAAGGTAAAACTGAGATTATTTTTTAAAAAAAAAAAAAAAGTATGATGCTGAATTTCCAAAGCTCCCTGTGACACAGTAAAGTGTTACAGCAGAGCCTTTTAATTTGCAGTCTGTGAGCTTAGAATGTTTTTCTCACACTTTACTTTTGATTACGTTATTCGTCCTAAAATGTCTTTCTTCTTGTATTATATTCTTTTGCTTTAAATATGAGATTCCAGTAATTTTGGGTGCACGTCCCTGAACCCGCTGATGTTAGCGAGCTTTGCTGTTGTTTTTGCATTATGGGCAAGACTGAAATGTATCAGTCACTTGTGCTTTGAAGCTTCCTTGATCTCATTCCATCTCTCTTTTTAAAGATGCTGACATTTCTTCTCAAACAGCAGCTAGTTTCAGGAAAGATACTGTTTCAAGAGAAGTTGTGAATTAAAATTTAAAAATTGTCAAGGAAGTTAGGGATGGGGAAAAAGACTACAGTTGATTGAAGTTCTCTCACTAGGTAGAATGTGTTATTGTGGTGGTTTTACTGTGCTAGGCAGTTGAACACCACAACCGCTCTCTCACTCCACCTCCTCAGATGAGGAGGGGAAGAAGTAAAGGAAAGAACAACTCACGGGTTGAGATAAGGATGATTTAATTAAAGAGAAATATATATATATATATATATATATATATATATATATATTAAGGAAATATTATTATTAATTAAGCAATTCAACTAAAGGGAAAAAAGGGAAAGGGGAAGAGGGAGGGGGAAAGGGAATAACTAAACAAAACAAGTAAAGGCTATGTGGAAGTGCAGAGGAAAGAAATTACTCTCTACTTCCCACAAATGAGCGATGCTTGACCACGTCCTTGAAGCAGGGCCTCAACGCGTGTAGCCGGTGTTTGGGAGGAGGACAGACGTCTTCACAACGAGAGCCCACCCCTCCCCTCTTCTTCCTTTTTCCACCTTTTATTGCTGAGTGTGACATCATATGGTATGGAATATCCCTTTGGTTGGTTTAGGTCAGCTGCCCTGCTGATGTTTCTTTCTCACTTTTTGCCCACCCCCTAGGAGGGTCAGAGAGAGTCCTGATGCTGTGCCAGCACTTCTCAGCAGCAGACACAACACCGGTGTGATACCACTGCTGTTCTAGCTACAAGTGCAGAGCGCAGCACTGTATGGGCTGCTGCAGGGAAAGTTAACATCCCAGCCAGACCCAGTACAGTTATACAAAGACACAAAGTGAACTTCTCTTCAATATACACATATGCTTGAGAAGACAGACCTCATTTGGAGTTTGGACTATGCTCTGAGAAATTAAATTTACATCAAGCATTGGTCACTCTTCCTTTGTGTTTTTGTGTCTAAACTATCTATCCCTCTTTTTTTATCCATCTTGCTTCTGCATCTTTCTTCCCTTTCATTCTTAACCACCCACACCATTAATAGAGTAGTTACTAAATTCAAACAGCACTGAGTGTTACTCTTATGAAGAGACCATCTCATTTACTCATGCTGAAGAATTATTGCTACCTTTACGTATGTAGCCTCTTCTACCCTAGAAGAACCCAAAGCATTTGTTATCAAATGCAGTTATTTTGGGGGAGTGATATAGTAGCTCTTTAACAGCACAGAGGATGATAGGGTCAAAATGTTTTTGAAAAGCGCCACTAAAGACTCAGTGTCTACCACTAGTAATCATGTTTCATCCAAAATCATTTACCCATGACTGTGAATTACAGCAGGAGGCTGGCTGAACATGCTTTTGGAAAAACTCCTGAATCTAGAAAAAGGCTGTGATCCAAGTAACAACTTCTACCCATTTCTCTGTGAGCTGGTCATCCTCATGTATTTACATGTTTTTTTAGCAACTTCTAAAAATTCGTCCCAAGTAGATTTTTCCAGTTGAGTGAAAGCCATCAAAAATAGGTCTACTGTGTGGATATATAAACATTATAGCTAGTAATCATCATATGGTGTGATGTCGTTAATACACTGAAGATATTTAAATACAGGTTCACTGATGGCACTTGCAACTTTTTTTTGTCTGTGGTATGTGAGATTGACAGAAGCTTTGGAATGCTTTAAAAATATTCAATGAACAATGCAGGCATTTTGGCTTTTTCATTTTATTGTATGTATGCCTAACTTGTATAAATGCCACTAAAAATTCTCCACTATAAACAGAGGTGCCCTTAACTGTTAAAATATTGGGACCTTCTTTATAACCATCTCATGATGTACTATTGTTGAAATAAAGTGTTTTGTTTTGTTTTTAAACAGGTTAATTATTCACTGTAATGTATTGATTCATGTTGAACTGGTAACGTTTATCTTAAGTTCTTCCCTCTGCAATGTTTTCTGGGCAACTAAGAGATGGTTATTCAGTAGGATCTGGCCTGAAGAAGCCTAGGACCAAGCTTTTCACCTGTGATGTTTAAAATGCCCATATTTAGCCTTGTGATTTACACAAGTATGAAAACTTTTCCTGCAGTTGCCTGCTCAATGCCTTTGACACTTCCATTTAGGTGACAAAATATAGTTACCTTACTACAGACAACAATCCAATAATATTGGCCTTTGTGTTCCAGTGTACAAAATGATCTTCAGTCTTGCTGAGACAAGAAGCATCGCCAATTTTTCAAAGGTAGTGACAATAATGTACATAGCAGAACCAGCTGGGTGCTTTTCTAAATTTGTTATTTATCTGTCATTGGGACTGCATACATTGCTGACGCATGTTGGCAATGGTAAGTCCATCCTGTTGTAAGCTGATTGTTCTGTTTTGCAGGAGAGGTTCAAATGTTTCACTCACGTTAGATATGTGTACCCCAGGCTGTTCTGAGCAAGGTTTTGGCTATATCATGTCACCACGGGAACAGTCAGCTCAAGAATACCTTCAGACAGCATCAAACATTCTTACTGAAGAGGAACTGCACAAGAAAGCACTGGATCCTTTCATACTTCAGGCAGAGTTCTTTGTGAGTATCTGACCTTTCCTTATAAGAGCATCAGGAAAATGGGATGTTGTCTATATTCTATGAGCCTTGCTATTATTTTTCTGCAGGACTAAAATTAGTACATAAAAATTCCACTTTGATCAGTGAAGCACTAAATGAAGTCCCCAAGTTCATCATCCTCTGAAATGACAATGTCTGAAAGCTTTCAATGATCTTGTCCCTTAAAAACTACAGAATTGGTTCTGGAAACAACAGCAGTCTTGTTTTCACCACTGTCTTTTTTTTTTCTTTTCCTCTTTTCTTCCTCAGCATGCTACTAGTTAATGCAAAATCCAACTTCTTCACTAAAATATGGAAGAAAAGCCTAGTTTGCTATAGACACAGCTTCTTGAAATTTTGAGTTGCCTTAGGGATGAAATTAGTCCAAGTGCATGCTCTTTGTTGTTGAATGTTTGGCATGGAGCTACTTTCCATGTTGCCTGAATGTTCTCCAGATGACTGAAGCACAGGATGGCTAGGTCACTCAGCTGGAGCCTTAGAAAGTATGTTGTACTGTTTGTTTTTTTTTGTTTGTTTGGTTTTTTTTTGTTTTTTTTCTGCACAAAAATTATTTACTAGCTGTAAGCTGCTTTGTCAGTTGCTTTTAGGATTCTCTTAAGCATAGAATCTCAGCAGAGTGGAAAGAAAATGCTTTGCAATGTAGCAGCTTTCTCATCCTGTCCCCTTTATGGCACAAGTGTCACTTGCTCTTGAGAGAGATTCAGAAATGAGATAGATTGGTCTTTTGTTTTAAAGCTGGCTGACAGATATCTGTGGTCCTTAATTCACTTAGTGTGCTGTACAAGTTGAAGAAAAGCAGCTTTTGTTTAGGTAATATGTGATAGTTTCAAAAAAAAAAAAAAAAAAGGCATCTATTGCTGTTCAAGGGAAGAAGTGGTCACTTAATGAGTGTCTGAGTTGACTGCTGAACAAATCTTATGCAGTTTAATCAGTCTCTGAGGCCCACTGTAGCTTTCACGCAAAAAAAGCAGTGTTAGAAGAAATACGTTTCCTTACTTGGAGAACTTTTGAATTAGTTTTTCTTCTGTCCAGAAAATCAACAGCCAAACCATCCCAGGTCATTTTCATACTTTAATGAAAACTGAAGTGTAGGTAAAAATGCTGTTTAATCAAAATGTAACTTCTGTAATTAAAAATGTAAACTAGATTGCTTTATGAAACAGTTACCACCAGCTCTACAGCATGTATTTTCTGTCTCTGTCTAACTTACTTGGCTTTCCAAGTGCAAATTCATAACAAAGCAAGCAGCTATGCTTGACGTTAGAAGAAGAGTCAGGGGTGTCTCTTGCAGGGCTAAGTCCTGAAATTCTTACAAGATTTAGAGTTTTAATCACTCAAAGTCCTCTTGATTTCAGCAAGAATTTGAGTGGAGAATAAGGTCCAGAGACCTTGACTCAAGTAGAGTTGTGAATGACTGAATACAACATAACTAAGGAAAACATGAAGGTTTCACTCCTATGCAGCTCCTCAAATTGAGAGCAAACTACTTCCACCAAATGTTTTATAACTAATTGCCTCTGGTTAAGGCCCACAGTATGCTCAGTGCTGTTTAAGAGGCAGTCTTCTAAAGCTTGAGAATTTAACAGGTCATCATAACTTCCTGGCTTCACTACCAGTGTGTCTAGTACTGGTCTCTCAAATTCAGTGTGCTGCTGCTGTGTTGACCATCTCTGCTCCCAAGCTTCATGAGCTGCTTCTCTGCTGATCCTGATTTACACATCCCATCTTATCACGTCTACTGTCTCCAGTTGGTGGAAGGGTCTTGTTTGTCCCTGCCTGGCACTGGTCGCTTAATTGCTGGAGATGAGTACTGGAGAATAAGAATAAGAAGGTTCTCCTTTATTGTTTTCTTTAGGACTGTAGTGTAGAGAGCAGGTAATCCCTGAACACCTCTTTGCTGTCCTTGCCCATGGAGCTGTAAAGTACGGTGAGCAAAATGAGTGATAAACACTCCTGCCCAGCTCCATGGTATCAGATCAGTGCAGCAACCTGTCATAGTATGTGTT
The DNA here is from genome assembly GCF_011077185.1 of Oxyura jamaicensis. Classification (NCBI taxonomy): domain Eukaryota; kingdom Metazoa; phylum Chordata; class Aves; order Anseriformes; family Anatidae; genus Oxyura; species Oxyura jamaicensis. Next base: position 28,198,239 of record NC_048897.1, read on the forward strand.
GTCATTTGTCACTGGTGAGAGTCACTAGTAAATTACTTCCTTCCACCCTCAGAAGGAAAGAAGGAATGTGAGTCAGAATGGATGGTGTCTGAGGTCCATCGCTTTTGGAGCAGAGTATCTTACGTACCACCTTTTACTTAGTTCTGTGCCTACGCTTCCAATTCAGTTCTAATAATATTAGGAGCTAACATAATGCTGTCTCGCATATTACTCAATGAATTAGTCACTATGAACATTTTCATGTTAAGGATTTCAGAAAAGAAAGCCAGTGACAGTAAAAGGAAACATCAATCATATATTGGTGGTAAATTGCTAGAAATATAGCACCATATGTCTCAGTTGACTTCATAATGTTGCTTCCCTCACAGTCAGGACATAATGGGTTTGGGATTTTTATTCATTTTGTGAATCTAATAATACAATCTACTCTGTGTTTTTTTGTTTGTTTGTTTGTTTGCTTGTGTTTTATTGATTATTTTTTTTTGAGCAGGAAATTCCAATGAACTTTGTTGATCCAAAGGAATATGATATTCCAGGCTTGGTGCGGAAGAATCGCTACAAAACAATTCTCCCAAGTAAGTTTCCTGCTTTTTTAAGTCACTAATGCAGGGTGGTCTATTCCATATGCTGAAGGGCTTTGCACTTTAGTGTGTTTTCCAGGATACATCAAGTGTGCTGTCACTACCCCACAGTGTCCACTGGCTGTATTTATGAAGCAGCGACATAACTTCAAAGCTAAATCAAATTTCAAAAGAGGTACAGAGCATGAACAACCTAAAATTGACAGAAGATCAGTAGCACTTAGGTTTTTAAGTCAATAGAATTACATCATTTGGTTCTGTTTAAAATTTCTACACAGGAATTTTGTGTGTTTATTCAGAAGCTGCTTAGTGGTTTCTTTGATAAACTCCTTTAGAAGGACTGAATTCTATCAATGTTATTTTACCAAGTAATGTATTTCTCAGAATCATACCTTAAATGCAAACTGAGAAAGAGTATTGGAAACTGCTCTGATGGCATTAAGATGTTAGAGAAAATCAGAATCTTCTCTTACATTATTTGTAGCCAAGAACTGGAGTTTTAAGAACCATTTTGGTACAGATTTCTATATGTATAATTTTCTCCAATGTCTCAACTTAAGTTACTTGAAAATGAATACATTCAGATGTGCTTCATTTTTGCTGTGAGCCATTGTTGGAAGATGCAACCACAAACCAGAGTTAGCTATACTTGCAAAGCTTAAATGGTTCAGTGTCAGGTTAGTGAAGATAGCTGAGGACATTTTTGACTTCTCTGAAACTATACCTGTCATTTTAGACAATGAACCTGGGTTGGAAGTGGTTCCAGGCTAGGTTTTTATGCCTTTTTAAACCTAGATTTACAACTCTTTCATCTGCAGCTAATGATTCAATGTGCACAACCCTTCTGATGACTTTGCATTCCACCTTAGACCAGAAGCACAAAAACATTCAGCCAGATGTTTTACAATTTCTGTGCTAATGATTGAGATGAATGATTCAAGTATTAATTTGCTGGTTTTGCTGAAAGTGAAGATTGCAGAAGCTGCTGGTGATTGTAGAAGCCTAAACTGCTGGATTTTAAAGTGACCTATCTATTCCTCATTCCGTATTTAATGTGCATTTTGAGAGCTGGATCCATTATAAAAATCCCATTTTGGATTTCTAGACTCATAGTTGCTGCCATTTTTAACACCATGTTCCTGAGATGTAAATAACTGCCAACATGCTTCCATATACTTCTAAGAACGATCACACTCCAGGTTAATTACTTGCTGCAAACTTTATCTCAGCCTTATGGATATCTGTGTCAGCCATTGCTGTTGCTTTGACCTCTCCTGATAACTAGTTTCTACCCTGCCATCCCTCCAAAGATTAACAAGCTTATTCCAAGCTCATTATGATCTGGATTTTTTTTTTTTTTCTTGAAGGAATTTTAAAACCACAGTCTCTGTGCAACATTATGTTCTTGGCTGTGGCCAGAGGATGGCCTGATGTCTTTGAGGAGAGAAATGGGCTGACTGGGTTCATCTTTGTTCAGCTACCTCTGTTTTGAAGGGTACGGTGCTGACAGTAAAGAGGCTGGCAAGGAGTGCAAAAATTATACTTTTATCTCCCTTATGCTTTAAATCTGAGGATCCCAGTAAAGTATGCACTCACAAAACAGGAGAGGGAATTGTAGGCAAGATAAGGGAGAGACCAATCCTTTTCGGGTTTTGACCATCCACCGACTTCCCAGTTTCTGAGCTGACCAAATTTAGCCTGTGCTGCCTTGTATATCTACTTAGTATTCCTCCAAGCCACAGAAAGCACTACTGGCAGGAACTACTGGACAAGCTGCAGCAGAGCAGGCTCGGGCGACTGACTATCCAAGGAAACAGCAAGTGCTTGATTACCAAACCAGAGTGAAACCCCAAATCCAAAAACCTAAAAATAATTAAAATTCCATCACCAACTGCATCTCCAGAAGCACTCTAGGCAGTTACTGTTAAAAGGTAAAGTCACTTAACATGATGATCAGTTGCTTGCAACCCTCAAGTTAATTGTAGTAAGTGAGGGACATGACAATAGTCTGTTATTCATCTAATTTATATTTCATTTGTAGTAAATTCTTTTTGCAGATACTCACATGTCACTGTTGGTAGTAAAATGGCTTAGAATATGGCTTTCTGATGGCAGAAAGGTCTTTTCGGAAAAATGCCAAGCTAACAAGGTTGATGTGGTTATTTCATAAACATGAAATTACTTATTTGCAATCTTCTATTTGGGAAAAGTCCTGTGGAATTTCCTGGAAAATTATGACTTTTTTCTAGGACATTTGAAGGCACTGTTTGATTATATGGAAAAGGACTATTACTGTTTCTTTCTTTGTTTTTGTTTTATTAATAAATATGGTGTCTTCTTTAGCCTGGCCTATGCACTAGTTTTGTCCTGGAAGAATATTTTTTGTTAAGAGTAGGATTTGATTTAACTTAAATGTTTCTGTCTTGAAAAAATTGAAATTCATGCCACAAACTCTCATGATATTAAAGTGTTATGATTTTTGAAAGGAATGAGTTATTCCTGTTTATACATTTCTAAGAGAGCCAGTTTAACTCAGTTACACTTCCTTGAAACAGTGCAAATTCTTCTTTCAACAATGCATTAAGAAGCTTCTCTCCTATGAAATAAGATTAGAACTGCTCACTAACATACTACTGTAAAAATGTAAATACATTAGCAGAAAAATCATAAGCCAAGTATTATAATTTGGAGTAAAAGAATATTATAACATTTTAATATTTGAGGGCACAGCAGTAACAGTCCACACTGAGAATTAACTCAAGTTCAACTGCAGCTGAATACCAGAAGGAACCTTTGCTTAGAAGTCTGTGGCACTTAACTTACTTGATAGAGTTCTTCAAATCCAATTTGTTTGTCCCTAGAGACTCACTATGAGCTGGCCAACATAGTATTATTGCTGTTCTGAGAAGGGGGAAATGATGTAACCATTACTCAAACTTGAGCAGGCTCCATGGATGACTGCATAAAACCCAGACAAAAGGACCTTAGGCAAGGGGCCTCACTACCCAGTCCAGTAACATTTAAATAAACATCTGGCAACTGATGTCACCTTTTTATGGTGTAGCATTATCTCCTGTCTCATCATCTCCCCAGTACTAGAGAGATGAGTAAAGGAGAGCAGGAAGGAATTGTATTTCAGAGGAACTCACTAGCTTCCATAGTTCTGTTTTTCTAAACACCATCTCCATTAATATTTTTGCTTTGTAGATCACATGATATTGTGACTTCATTATCACATAATAGATTATGTGAATTAGTTCTGTCTGAGGACAGCATTCCATGCTGAGTCTGTTTATAGTACAGTAGAAACAGCTGTGTGTTTGGTCCTTTGTGCTTGATCCAATATCACACTGTGTTTGCATATTTATTATTTTGTTCTGGTTTCTGAACAGTCTCGTTTTTTTTAATGAAGATGTTATCTGTGGTTTGCTTCTAATATTCTCCTGGTGATGCACTGTTAATGTTTGCTGAGGGCCTCTGTCAGAAGAATGTTTCTTGTGAATGATAACTAACTGGAGTACTGGTGATAATGGATGAATATGCGCCTGTGTAAGCTTGCATTAAAACAAGTAGAACAGCTCCCATTGACTTCAGTGGGAGCGAGACTGAGGTTCTCAGGTGGAATCATGTTTTCATTTGTTGTCCTATTAAAACAAGAATAATGATTCATAAATAGTCCTGAAGTACTGAAACCTCTTGTGCAAAAGGACTGTTTAATATCCTTCAATTTCTCCCCAGCCATTACATTTGTTAATAGCACTTCTCGAACTTCAGCTTATTGCAAGACAAAATGGGGGAGAAAATATTCATCTGGCTTGCCTGCACACAAGAAATGTATATTTATGATTTAGGAGAAAAAGTTTTTGCTGCCATTAGAATGATGTCTTACAAGCCAGGATGGATCTGTTCACCCAACAGACTGAGAAATAATTTTCTGGAGCAGAAAAGTTGCTGCTTTTCCAGAGTTGCTCTGGGGCACTGACTCTGCAACAGGAAAATTCAGCAGGCTTCAGAGTGGATAACACTATCAGAGGAAGCTAAATGACCCCAAGTACCTTTCACCTTTTTCTGTATTAACATTTTAACATGGGAGCTTTCCAAGGCCACTGACATCTATTGTGATGGCTGTGAATGCATCTAAATGTCTGACTGTACAAACTGTTGTGTGTCTCTTTCTCTCCTATCAGCAAATGATAAACTATTGCTTATTTCTTTACACATTTCAGATCCTCACAGCAGAGTGTGCCTTACCTCAGCTGATCAGGACGACCCCCTTAGCTCTTACATCAATGCTAACTACATCAGGGTAAGAGCTCAACAGTCCTATATGTTTGCCTAGCCTCTATCGGCTACTGTTAATGTAAACAAATTTGCAACATCCACCGGCTTTTAAAGGCATCGTGGCTGATCTGATTGCTCTTCTCTCCTGCTTATGTTAACTGAGAACTAAATCTCAAAATACAATTGCACTAGTTCAAACCAGAGAAAGCACATTTCTGCACTTCTTGATGCAACTTGTTTGTCAGATGGCTGATCGGGGCACTGGAAAATAAGCCTCAATAAGGTTTGTGACCTAGCTAGAGTCACCTTGAGGCTGTTGGACTCATTGCTGGAGTTATGAGACCATATTGTGCCTTTGTTTCATGTGCATATGTGCAGGAGAGAGGGGAAGAACTGATGCCACGGTGTCTTAATTCCAACCAGCTTTTAAAGACTGAACCTTCAAGGCTGTGGTGGATATCCCTGTTAAAATTGTTCTCTTGTTGTTTTGTTGGCAGGGCTATGGAGGAGAGGAAAAGGTATATATTGCTACTCAGGGACCGATAGTTAATACTGTCAGTGATTTCTGGAGAATGGTGTGGCAGGAGCGTTCTCCCATCATTGTCATGATTACCAATATAGAAGAGATGAATGAGGTAATGGTGTTACATATAGTCTGTATTTTTATCTGTACTCTGGCAGATATTTTCAGCACAGATGCTAAGCCTGCAGAAATAAGTGAACAGAAGTTAGTTCAGTGGCCTAAACAATCAGAGCTAGAATTAAATTCGTCAGAGTTAGAGAAGATGTGAGCTGCTTTTCTTTCAGTTCAATTTACTGAAAGTCTTGTTTTGCGTTCTGACTTAGCTTACTTCTGGTTCTGCTATTTTTTGTCTCCCTGCTGACCTGAAGCCTTTCCAAACTTAGCTCTATTTGCAGACATGCTTTAAAGCTGTCTCTAAATGAATTGGAAAGAATTGTATTCTAGCCCTATTCGTTTTAGTCTTCAACAGCATCAATGTTTTTCAATCTTGCATTTATTATGGTTCGTTGTCTATAGCCACTTCTCTGAGAGGCTGTCCCTGATTTGTGAAAGATAGTTACAATAATCAACAACTAGAGTTGACTTGGATATGGAGGCTCTTTTCCTCAAATATGTCTAGAAAATGCTATTGAAATATTGAAATTAGGAAGCAGAAATTTTCTATTTACAACCTGCTGGAAATGGTACTTCTAGAAAGTAAATTGTCACAATGTCTCTGGTAATCTGCCTAATGTTATTTTTATTTGCAGTAATAAATACTACTGCCCTGCAGCTGTTCATTGCTAATTTACCTACTGCAAAATTTAACCCATAGCAGAGTTGCACGAACTGTGTGCTTGGTCTTCAGTTCACAAGTCAGTAGCTGATCTTCTTCTATCACTTCTATTGGCAGTGTAGAATGTGAGAATATGGTCTGGGAGTGTGTTGAGCTCTGCATCTCCCTTCACCTCTGGCAGCAAGGTGTAGTAGAGAAATACAAATGGTGTTTCTTATCTGCAGCAGCAGTATTTGTCAAAGCTTGTCCCTGAAACTCCGTAGTTCAGTTAAGAGCGTTTCTTTTGGAGAAGCCATTTCAGACACTTAAAAGACTGAGAATATAGTCATAGAGATGGCCTGAAGTGCTAGCTGGAAGCTGAGTGCCCATAATTTTTGCATGTTCACAAACCGTTAGCTTTCCCCAGTTGTGAAGTAAATCATTATAGTCTGAATTTTATTGGAAAAATAGGTGCAGATAAGACAGACACAGAATTACCAAGTTTTGCAATATAAAAAATATGTATATATGGTTATTACAGCTGGCCAATTGGACACATGCTCTCAGGGCACTGCTGATTTAAAAAAAAAAAAAAAAAAAAAAAAAAAAAAAAGATTAGTTGCTAGTCTAAATGTTTTGTTTGTACTAACATTTTAAACTCATGTCCTCACATCCACTTCTATCTGAGGCAGCACTGAAAGAATAACATGCTCATTGATCAGAGTTGGCAAGTTATGGTGAATAAGATGTTGAAGTATTGTGACATAGTGTACCCAAATCATTAAAGGACTTGGAGGTTTGAGAGAGAAAAAGAAGCAGAGGAAACATTGGTCCTGAATGATGTATTTGCTGAGAAGTTCTTCTGCTATAGTTTTCATATAACAGGAATGTAAAATAACCTTTATATCTGAATGTCCTCTTATCCACACTGACAAAATATTTCATCCAGCATCTGTCTTGGGAAGGAGCACAGTGCAGTAGTGTTGCTCTATGAGTGGAGCTAGCTACAGTCTCTATATTGTAACAGAGCTGTTGAGTTTTTTCTGATACCTTTTGTATCAAAAATTAAAAGGTGTCAGGAATCTCAGCCATAAATACAGGGTAAGTCCTTTCACGTGGATGTCTCCTATATTCATTCCCTCTTTTCCATAATACATATTAATATATGAATAACGGGACTCAGAATTACGTAGATTCAAAAGCAAAACCTTTTTTCTGCCATGATGCTAGTAACAGAGGCTTTGTGTTCCTGCTCAATGCAATGACTTGGCTAATGTGCGTATGAAGAGCTCTGTATCTCAGCCCTCTGTCGCATCTAATCTGAACTGACAGACAGCCCACAGAAATGAGTGGGCAATCTTACTCCACTCCTTGAAGCAGAGCAACGTCTGTGCTATTGATAGATGCTAGTGCACTTGACAATTTTTACAATGGATCCTGCAGTTTAAGAAGAGAGGAAGTAAAATTGAGATCTGCGTAAATAATTTTACAGAGACACAGTGGGCCACATTCCCAGTGGGTTATTAACTGATGCACTATACAGATGGAACAGCACTGCTTCTCCCACACACAAATTTTGACTCAGTAACTTGCAAGATACTTTCCTGTTGTTAGTCTTTCTCCTGAAATGGAATTATTCTTGGTGGGGGAGGGCAACACACAACTTTAACTCACTTCCTTCAAGACTGTGCTGCCGTGTAGAAGAGAAAGCATGCAACCATCCCTCTTTAACTGGGTCTGTCCAGCAGCAGGTTCTCATTCTCTTATGATAACAAGAGGTTGTTTCTTGCTTTAACACAGGGGAGTCTTCTTCTAAGAAACTGCCTTGTTCATGTCATTCCTTGTCCATGGACCTGTCCCTACACCGCATTGAAGTGCTTGTCTCTTCTTTTGCATATTGATTAGCTTAAAGAGAGATTGCATACAAAAAAAACACAATTGTTTTCAATCCTTCCAGGACAAGAGTGGTTACAGATCCCCACCTTCTTGTGCAGAGTATCAGTACCATGATGGAGATTTGCAAATGGACTGTGGTTTCAGCTTCTCTGACTGTCAGACAGTTCTTGCTGCATCTCTAGTTGTGTTTTGGCAAAATCAAATATAGCAAGCTGTCTCATAGATCCCATAACTATTGCTTCCTTTGTGTTCCTCATCTTTGATGTAAGATCCTCAACATCCATTTAAAGTGGATTTTGGTAAATAAGTTAATTCCCCAAACATCTCCAGTCATGTTCTTTTGTACAAAAACCTATGCAGGTGATAATCTTATATTCAGGGAACAATGGCCTTTTATCAAAAGTAGAAAAAACGTATTTTGTATTTCCATATCCATTTATACACACAGTGGAATTAGCGGCAACTAGTCTATACTGTGCTAATCGTTATTATCTTAAGAGAAGAGTTAATCTGAAAACACAGGCTATTAATAAACACAAGCACATTTCTGCTGGCCTTTCTAGTGAAACTTCAAAATGTGTATCAATTGCACAAAGTTAAATAAAGATGTGTGTATTTAAAAACAGTGGTTAGTCATTATTTGATTTGTGCATTTTTATCATGCAATCAAGCTGTTATGAATGCAGCAAAAATTGCCAGAAATGTGGTCCCTATATAGAAATTGAAAATGTGTACTTATTATAGAAACAACCATCATTCATATTCATCTGTGCATGCGCTAATCCAATTTCAGAGGAGTAAAAATGAACCTCCCTTGATGGCTGCTTAACTAGATTTATTTTATATTGCACACAGAAATGCACAGAATATTGGCCAGAGGAACAGGTCACCTACGAAGGAATAGAAATCACAGTTAACCAAGTCATACAAGCAGATGATTACCGTTTAAGGCTCATCACCCTAAAGGTAAATCATTCAAATGTACATAAAATAGTTTTGCTACCTAAACCCTTAAACAGGCCTTCATAGAGAGCTGTGTAGAAATATTTGCACAGTAAATTACTGTACAAGTATCAGTTTTAACTACTGCAGTCATTATTGCTCTGTCCAATTCAGCAACATACAAATACCACAATAACGTAAGCAATCCAAGACTTATACCATGTGCATACAATCTGAATACTTCCTGGCTAACTTTAGCAGTACAGGGTTAACTCAGTGGAAGAAATCAGTGACTCATTCTGTGCCTGTGTCTTTTGTGTTGATCGATCTTTTCAGTTACCAGCAATAGGACCCAAGGAAATGGCATGAAGATGCATGTTTTGGATTTTTCTTATTAGGAAAAGGCTCCAAGTACTGAGAGGGTGATCAGGCACTGCAAGAGGCTCCCCAGGGAGTGTTCATGGCACCAAGCCTGATGGAATTCAAGTAGCATTTGGACAATGCTCTCAGACATATGGTTTGATTTTTGGGTGTTCATGTGTAGAACCAGGAGTCAGACTTGATGATCCTTGTTGTGTTGCTTTCAACTCAGGATATTCTATGACTGGTCATTTAGAGTGACATGTTAGTTTGGTGACAGTATCTTACCAGCCTTTGCAAGTCATACTACAGACAGTGCTTGTGGAATAACCCACTAAACGCTATGATGATATTCTGTAGAATTTAAAGGCTTGTGTATTCTTTTGGCAATGGACTTAGTCAAAGCATTACTAATTACTAATAGGAACCTTTTACATGCATGGAGTTTTACATATTCTGTAACAGGAGACCCCTAGAAAACATTTAGGTGGTATTTTTTGACTATGTATGAATATTATTAGAATGTTGTTAGACTGCTAGATATCTCCAGTTGTTTATGCTTAAGATGACTGTTGTGCTACTAGCAAGAAATGGAGGAGTTGAGAACTGACCAAAAGTCTTTTCATGTTGTTTGCCTGCCTTCAGTTTCTTGCAGTGGTTGGACTACTGGTCTGCTTGCCATAATAGTGGTGTGGTAGCACTTCTTGTGTTCACAAGGCTGACTTGATTTTGAAGGTGCTTTAAGGAATCATTTGCTCTAAGACATTAAAACTGCTGATGACCTTTGTCAACACTTTTCACCACAGAATTCTCTCTGCTCATGTTTCTGAACATAGCATCTTTCCAGCTATTTGTGTAATTTTACATACCAGTAACCATTCTATCATCTTGTGGATAGAGAGTTTAAAGGCAGATTTACTTTTTCTTAAGTACCTGGATGCTACTTAGTCTAAAATACCAGTCTTATTTTACAACTGATTTAATTGCTAGGTTCTTGAATCTCAAGCTATATGCTTTAATAAGAACAATCTATTTACATGAACTTAATACATCTTTAATATACCAGATCTACCCTTGACTTCAATATAACAACACAAGTTCTTTCCAAGCTGAAAAAAGCCTTCCTTTTATCCAACCATTTTCAAGTTTCTTCAGCCATATGCTAATAGGCAGAAAGCCAGTATGTGAAATTCCAGGTCTGGACTGAGTGTGGAAAGTCTGTCACTCATGATTTTTGCTAAAGCAGCAAGCAGAAAATTACATTCTCCAATAAGTGGGAAGTAAAGAATATTTACAAGTGTACTGCAGACTTGCACTGACCTTAAATACAACCTATCCCAATCAATACAGTGCAGCAGCAAGAACAATATATAGCTTAATTCTTCTGGAATAATGATATCTCACAGAATTGGTCACACTTAGTTATGGTGACAAAACAATTTCCTCAATAAAAATCCTGCAGTCTCTTCCAGAAGAGTTTCTTCAGAATTACCCAAAGTCTTCTCAGCCTCAAAGAAGCACCAGTGAAGAATATTTTTATTAAAGTCAAATCAGAAGTGTACAAGGTTCTATAAGCAGAATCATAGAACTGGTAACAGCATAGACAAAACTAAAGATATCCAGAGTTCATGCTTAGAACTTCATCTGTTTTCTGTTTCTGTCAAATGAGTAGTTTTATGTAGTGATTCATGTTTTTCTTCAGATGACTTTAATCTTCTGCTTTTCTCTGAGTTTTATTGACAACATTTGAATTGCAATTTTCACGACCCACTTAAGAAGTGTTCATAACTTCTGTGGCTTATACATAGTCACATGTTGAAAGGCAACTGCGCATATCCATGTTTCAGAGCAGTGTTGAAATCTGTTCTGGTTTACTGTTCTGAGCTCAAAGTGCTATTCATGACAGTTAGTTATCCTCTCTTAACCAGAATATCTTCTGACAAGGGTAAATAACCTAGGGCCATGTTCTGTGTTACAGTAGTAAGACTCTTTTTCTCAATTGAGCTAGACATACCCTTAAGGTTCCCATGGCTGTGCACTTCAATGAGCACTTCAAACCAAGCATAAGCTGGAGCAACAACTAAATGAAGCCCAGCCTCCTTTTGTCCATCTCTCGTTTCCTAACCTTGTTCCATCTCCCATGTCCAACACAAGCATTTGTGAGAATGTGGAGTAACCCAAAGAGGGGAAGCTGATCCATGTAAAAATTAATCCTACGAGAGAAAAAGAAAAGATTTAACTAGATGACTTCCATGGACTAGTTTACAAGTGAAGCTATGCAAAACTTTGCCAGCTCAGGAGAAGGGTGGAAGGTGGAAATCATGGAGCACTTCTAACATCCATCAACTGATAGTCATAGGGACTTACCAGCCTCAGTGACAGAAACTATTTCTAGATTTTTGCATTTCTTTCTTTAGAAAGAATCAATTTTGTTCTTTTTTTCCCCCCTCATCTCTTGAACTCGGCCAGATGTATTTAAGGAAAGGTTGTGGAAACTAACACCTCAGTTCCTGGACTTTGTGAAGCCATTTGCTTAGCCCTCTGCCAGCTGGCTTATGTAATGGCTGAAAGGGTAAGGCCAATTCCCTGAGCTCTGTGTTATTGTTTGGCACCTTCAGGAATCAGGCAGAAGGATGTCACTTTGAACACAAAATCAGAGGCACGGAATGCTGCTTGGCACTCAGAAAAGGTAAAGGCACATTTGCTATATTCATAGCCATGCTGAGAGATAGAAGCAATCAGAATTTGTCTCATGAAAAGCCCTGGACTGCAGCTAGATGCAATTCCCATCTTCCAGTGTCTCTGAATCTGTCACCATGTCTAAGAGAAGAGAAGTGACAGGAAACTGATAAGAGTCTGTCTGTCAGAAAAGAGAAAAATAAGCTCCCATCTCTATCCCTCATCTAGCTAGCTAGCTATCAAAGACAGAGATATGGCTCCTGGCTCTCTGTCTGTCAAATATATTATGAAAGCAATTATGTCACAAGTACAGCTCTGGCTTTGCTGAATGAATCTGTCAAGAGGGAGCAGACTGTTTTGCACACAGCTCTTGGCACTAAAAGAGCAGAGTACTTCTGGTGGGGGGGGGGGGGGGAGGGAGGGGGTTGTAGGTTTTTCTTTCTTTTTTGAGGCAATTTGCTGAAGTGCAGACTTGATCTTTGGAGTCCAGATTTCTGTGTTGCATGGCTCACCATTTGGTCCTCTTGTTCCTTTTAACACTGATTTGCTCACCACATTCTTAAAGGAAGACCAGGTTTCAACATGATTTTACAATTAGATTTAAAAAAAAAAAATCCTTTGTGTTGTTTATCTTAACTGGGTTGCAGAAAGGAGAAGAAGTCAGAAACCTGAAACATTACTGGTACACATCTTGGCCAGACCAGAAGACACCAGATCAAGCTCCCCCTCTGTTACAGCTAGTGCTGGAAGTGGATGAGGTAATGCAGAGTGCAGAAGAGAAGAATGCCCCAGTGATTGTTCACTGCAGGTAAATAAATGACGTATGCAACTTCAAAGGGCTCCTTTGCATACAGTGACATACTGACATATTGGCCATCAGTCAGACATGTAAGAGATCTGGTCCAACTGCTTTAAATACTCTTGGAGCTTCTAAATTCAAGTTTTCTCTTTCCACCTTTTGCACGCATATGAGCTGAACACAGAAGCTGTTGGTGGCTCAGTTACAAGTAATAAGCCTCATATCATTTGTCTCACCAGAAAAATATGTCTTCAGGAACCTTAAAAGGGCTGTTTTACCAAAATGAACACACTGAATGAAACTGAGTAGGAAGATGCATGCAATCAGAAAAATAAGAACCCTTAACTTCAATAATAATAACAGTATATTTTTTACCAATAAAAAAATAGAAGTTCTTGAACAAAAACAAGTCTTGTTCTGCTAGCGTTTAGAAAGGTTAAATGTGATTACCTGAAAACAACAAGTCAGTTCTTAAAACAATTATTCCAGGTAAATTGCAAAAAATGTGGTAAGTGATGCAGTAGTACTGCCAGGATAATTTTCCATTATTTCAATAAAAGTACATTTTGATAAATGTACTTTTGGGATTTCTGTAAGAAATTTCACCTAGTTTTGCATAACATTTTATAGGAAATGACAGGTGGTCGTTAATCAAAAGCCATAGTAAATGAGATATCATATAACAGGAGTGGTTTTTTTAAATAGACTCTGGCATGAATGGCTTATATTCTAGTATTGCCAAAGATCCACTTATAAGCAAATAGAGAATAATCATTAATAGAATAGTCATATAATGCCACAGTAAATAGTGTTAGAATCAGATCTCTTCAAGTTTATCTTGACTGTTTGATTTATTTACTTAGAACATGAATTTTAATGTAGCTACAGACAAGATCTTATGTCCACAAAAAAAAAATAGATATCATGCTTAGGGCTATGATCTCCTGGAAAGCAGGTGTCTCAAAAAGTAACATGGAGGTTGTATTAGATGTATATGAGCTCCCTGTATAATGCTGAAGCTGAGAGGTCAAATGCAGTTCTGAATCCAGAAAACGAACTTCAGTAAGAAATGCAGAATTGTCATTCCTTCTATGCAGAATGGGTAAATAATTAAAGTGCGATGTCCACTTTTTCTGCCTCTGTTTTGGAATGAATTTTGACAAATCGGGGAGAGTTCAGAGAAAAATAATGAACGGTTTTTAAAAAGATCCCCTTTACCCTTGGAAATCTATATTTCTCAAAAATCTCATTGAAGAAGCATGGTGTTTGCTGCAGGTGAAGATTCTGACCACTGTGTCACTTGTGTTTTGCATATTTGCCTTGTCTTCTTGTATGGTGTCACGTCCATGATCTGGATATAATTTGGAGGCAATTAGGGCATTTTTATTTAAAAAAAAAAAAAAAAAAAAAAAAAAAAGACATGGCAATAGGGTTATGAAGTATTTTATGTGATAGGTGGGGACCAGAGCCCTTTCAGATTATTCTTAGTTGCAGTCATTTTATCCAAAGAAGGAATTTAAACTGCTGCCTCTAATTGAGAGTGGTGTCAAGGCCTGAGTTATGCAGGGTACTTGCATCTCCTTTGGCCTCTGTGGGAGGTCCTCTGTAGAACATAACCTGGTGGGTTTGGCCTTCAGTGATGTAAAGTAACCCACCTTGAAGAAAAAAATAAGTACAAGCCTAATCATGAAGCTATTATTAAAAACAATGTAAAGTTAAAGGAGGCTAGCAGTCTTGGTAAGGTCCTGTGGACAGTGTGGCAGTCTTAAAAGGATTATGACTTTTTTTCAGCCATTGAGGGACTTGCAGCTTGGCCTGGGATAAGTATTCTCTTGGTGCTGTTTGTCTTTGAAAATGTCGTACCCTCCCTTTGCACAATAATGAGATCTATGGATGGGAAGCAGCATACAAGAAATGTGTACAGTAGCCTATTTGAGTATGGTATCGAATGTAAGGTGAGGGGCTTTTTTTTTTATCTCTTGATATGCATCCATGTGCATCAAAGAGTACTTTGAGACTCTAAAATATATGAGGTCTTGATAAACAAACTAGAAGATAAATTGAGACATGAGGCACAGAGTTTTATGGACAAGGGAAAAGAAGTCAGGTAGGTACCTTCATCACAGTTATTTGACTATAAGACTGGGATTAGCTCTTAGAGAGTAAGATGGCCCACCAAACTTCCATTGAATTGCCTCAATCGTTCTGTAATACAAGTTAAAACAATTACAATGTAGCTGTTGCTAATGCAGTTTCCATAACAAGCATAAATACTGATTTATTTATTTTAAAAAAAAAGAAATCTATACAATCAAAGAAAAACGGTATTAGGAGTCAATCAGCAGCAGCTATCTGCAGACTCCATTATTGCTGGTACATTTGTTGCCAGTGTTTTTTTGTTATGACTTTAGCACAATTTAAATGGAAGCAGGATTCTTACAGTTGTCAGGTAATTATTCCTGAGGATGCTCACTTAATTATTTAACGTATAAGAAGGGCTGTCAGCTTTTGCTGTATAGTTTTTTATGAGGTGATAAGAATTCAAAGCTTCAGTAGCACTGTGCCTTTGAGAATAAAATCAATTCTGGTCGTTAAGCAAGCACTGAATCAGATACGGAGATGTTCAGGAAAGGTGAAGCTTCTTTAATAGTGTATTTGTTGTATCCTACTCTAATTCAGAGAATTAATAGATTGCCGAACTGATAGCAAATGGCACCATACTTATCATATTGCTGTTAGCTAAATTGAATTACTAAAGCAAGGGGGCTTTGTTACGGTACATATGAATCAAAAATAGCTTTCAAAGAAGCTGTAAGGATTAATAATCGCAAAGCAAGGGTTGATCTCAAAGCAAGTCTAACCAAGAAATACTATTTAACTTCTTAGTTTGACAAATTCAATGGCATGTTAGGTAAGACAGTACCTGGTAGTCTATTTTTTGACACTGTATGTGAAATAATCATGCTTTTGATGTGAGCGGCTCACACTGAATCATGTTGTCGCATTGAAGCCATTCATATTCACAAGCACCCACCCTGCAGAGATTGGAGGGAGGACAGGAATAATGGGGTTTGACTGCTGGTTT
The DNA here is from genome assembly GCF_011077185.1 of Oxyura jamaicensis. Taxonomy (NCBI): domain Eukaryota; kingdom Metazoa; phylum Chordata; class Aves; order Anseriformes; family Anatidae; genus Oxyura; species Oxyura jamaicensis. Next base: position 28,214,139 of record NC_048897.1, read on the forward strand.
TCCTGTTAAATGAGTGCCATTAATTTCCAAAGCCCTTCTAACTTGTTCACTGCTTCTCTCTCCTTTTCCCTCCCTTAGTGCAGGCATCGGGAGGACAGGCTGCTTTATTGCAACTAGTGTCTGTTGTAAACAGCTGAAGAGTGAGGGCATAGTTGACATATTGCGAACAGCCTGCCAGTTACGGTTAGACAGGTAAGAAAACCTGTTTCTTTTCCAGAAAAAAATAATAATAAAAAGAAAATTGGTAACCTTTCCCTTTACTTAAGGAGGAGAAAACAGGAAGAGGGAGAACATTTCTGGAACGAAGTTTTCCTGTTCTAAGCAGTTCTGTCTTGCCTTTTTTATAAGAGCAGTAAATTTTAACAAACATCCCTAGCTAGGTTCATAGCTGGCATCCAAATCTGTGCAGCTGTGCAGGCTTGGAATGACCTTTCACCAGCAGAGGAGTTGGCCCCATGTTCATACAGAAGCAAAGGCTCAAAGTTGCACTTGTTTCAGAACTGTAGATCAGCACTTTGTTCCCAGGAGGAGTAAAGAAAATTGGCTTCATGTACCTGGAGCTGTGAGCGCTGCTGGGAGGGCACTGCTGCTTGGGACTTTGTGGGGAGGGGGATAGCATGCACAGGCTGAAGTGTTTGCAGACATATGAAAGGAGCTGTGAAAATCTCCAGAAATTCAATGGTTTCCAGTTAAGCATTTCTTAACACACCACCTTGAGTTTGATTATGAAGTAAACAGACTTGAATTTTGCACCAGAGATGTTATTTTTCCTCTCCCACTGGTTTCAAGTGCTATCAAAACATGTCTCAGTGCTCTCTCTAATGATAATGATAAATGTAGTCGGGGGAAGAGATGTCACGAAAAACATACCAAAGATTTTTCTGAGGAAAAAAAGAACCTCAACCCCACGCTGAACTTTATTTCAGAGGAGAAATTATGCTCAGTGGGAGGCAGAAAATGAAATGCTTGCTGCCCTGCTGAGGCTCTGATAGACAGGGACCTGCAGGGGCTTGGAGATTTGGCTATTTCAATGGATTTCAGGCCAAACAAGGAAAGGCTTCTTGAGGAAAAAGAAAACCAAAATATGAGTAGTGAGTGAGTGCTGGTTATCCATGGCCCAGTGAAGTATCTGGCTGGATCTGATATATCTTGTGTCATGACTAGTATTACATGGGAAAATAGCCACACAAATAATGATCAAAGACACCTGTTTACAAACATATTTGGCACAGAAAACAGATTTAAAATACTTGTTTTACTTGTAGACGGCAACTGACAGTCATTTGTAGAGGCAGAAGAACGGAGGTTGTGTTTAATGATACCACAGAGCAAAAGCAAGCCTGCAGGGGCCGCTGTTGCTGACGTGTACCTCTTGTTAGTCGGTGGGATATGAAAAAGCCATTTAATCTCATGGGAGGAAATACTCAAGATGGAAAGCAGTCAAATCACCACCTTGCTATAGGAAAGCATGGTTTCTTCAAGGAGTGAAAAATCCCTTCATTCCTTCACTGATTCCCTTTGCAAAAAAACTGTGTATTGGGCTTTGCACTGCTGGCCAACAGTTGGTGCTAACATAACATGGTATGACTAAGTAGAGGAAGTGGTAATTCCTGCATCCTTACTGCAGCACTGAGACACATTTGCTGTTCTTCCCCAGAATGCAACTCAAATTTGAAAGGTTCTTGTGGCAAGCAGGGGTGAAAGAGTGATATCTCTGTTCTGTGCCAAAGCCTGGACTGCAAGCACAAGCTGTGGTATGCATGCATGGGAAGGGGAGGAAGCTACTGCAAAACAGGGAATGAGATAAAATGGAAAATCACTTCCTGCGGTCTGAAACTTGATGGCCACCCTAGCGCTTCTGTTGCTACAACTTCAGGGTCCAACCTTGCTGTTAATGGGATTGCATCGGGAGTAGTTGCCAGATATGACTAAAATTCCTTGTGTGTCATGGACTGACATAAATATATTTCAGTGCTGTGCATGGCACAGAAGGACTCAAATTAACCATGAGCCTGTGTTAAATAGAGCAGATGGAGAATAGATGCTCAGCTGGGAAATAGTTTCTTTAAAAACACTCTGTGTGTTTCCCACCCTTTGCTCATTGATGAGAGGTTGAAGCATGGCTCCTGCTCATTGTTAAGAGTGTGTTTCAAGCATTCTGTTAGCAAAGTAACTGCAAGAGGCTGAAGAATGAGGTTGTCCTGAACCTTCATCTACTTTCTGGTAGCATTACTGTGTGATCCACAATTTTTAAGCCAGGCACAAGACAAGAGGGCAGTCCCTAAGGGTGGTGCTACCTGTCTGCTGCCCGTTTGGCTCAGAGGCAGCAACTTTGCATTAATTTCCTCTGATTTCTGAGGGAAGGCATCACATGTTCTCTTTCTCAAGCTGACACAGTCTGGTTGGCACTGGCCACCCCCAGGCTCCCATGTTCCTCAAAGCCAGTTGTTGTTTCAGACTCCTTTTGGCACTGCATTCCTTGGATCCATGCACCAGCACTAGTGCTGGCACAATTTTGCGTAAACCTGTGATTTGAGCTACAGGACTTAATTATTTTCATATGAATGAATTATGAAGAGATCGTATCACTGTTATGAGGTACTCTTAGTAAAATTTAAGGTGGTTTTTTTTTTCGTTCATTTTTGTCTCCCACTGTAGTATTTGTATTCATTAATATGGTACTTGCAGAAATACACAGGTTAATGATGCACAGAGAAGCAAATTGTGTTTCTGCTCCTGCTTGCATTTCCTTTCAGATTTGCAGGTTTGAAGAGAACAGTAAAAGCTGAACCAAAACACATTTCTGCTCTTGGAGTCTTTTACTAGTCAAGGTGGGCATGGCAGTCAATTCAGTTACTAGTTAGTGTTGTCCTTTGTAAAAATTAGTGTCTATTCCAAAATCCTGCTCTCAATCTGAGCAGTTTTGCTGGTGATCTTACCCCCCAAAAAAACAGTCTGGGACAGCACAAAGACATTGCAGACTGGGAAAGTAGGGTGCTGCATCAATTCTCTGTGCTAGCCTGGCTCTCTGTAGTCCTGAATTTGTTCCTGAATTCAGTCCCTAGTGCAATTGTGAAGTCTTACAGGAGCTACTTCACCTCTTTATATTGCCCCAGCTCATATCTGTCGGTGTAGAGCTTTGAGGTACGGGTTGCTTTTTGCCACGTTTAAAATGGTGCTTAGAATACAGGTGCTACAGCCATATATATGCAAATGATGATGACATTGTCTTATTGGATTCAGGCCTCTGCTGTTCCTGTTCTGACTTGTTTCTGTTCCTTGTTAGCAGAGACTTTCAGAACAGAGCTCAAGGTTGGACTGCAAGCTGGTTACAATCAATGGGTGCTTTCTCACTCCTTTCAGGAAATTTTGGAATAGATCTTTTGTGTGTAACACCAGCTTCATGCTAGCTGTGCCATTTCCTAGTATGTTATTTGCATGTAATAAGGCTACTGTTTCCCTCCCCTTTTTTTCTTTCCTTTTCAGGGGAGGAATGATCCAGACTTGTGAACAGTATCAATTTGTCCATCATGTCATGAGCTTGTACGGAAAACAGCTTTCTAGAGCAGCAGAAGAATAAGTGTTCATGATATTCCTAAAGGCTAAAACCAAGAGAACTTTTGACTGCATTCAGATATATTTCAGATCTGATAAGAGATGCATGGTAACCTGGCTGTCTTAGCTGGAGAGAAAGATATATTATTTTACTTTGATATTGCTTTTATGCTCTTGTTTGCATTGACATTTAAGAGCTGAGGTACGCCTTGTCTTAAACATATGTGACAGGACATAATCTTCACCAAAAAAGGCTTATTTATACTGTAAATAAGGATAGTAGCTTCGTTTGTTACAAAATCAAAAAAAAAAAAAAAAAGTCTTCAGTTTGCTATTTTTAAAAGATAATTGCTATTATATCCAAATACAGTGTGAAACTTTTTGAATTGTCATGCTGAAATGTGCCGTTTGTTGACTAAGCTTGAAAGTAACTTTTTGCCTCTTTCTGATTGTTTTTACATATAAAATTACCGAATACTGTGTATATCGTAAACCTTCTGAGCCTCTGCATTGAAAGATTCAAGTAGATTCATGTTGAAATGTTTCACACGTCATGTCATCATGCTTGCTTGTTTTTTTTGTTTTGTTTTGTTTTTTTTAAAGCAGTCCCCCACCAGTGTTATCTGAACTAAAGGGAAAAAAATTATTTCATTGATGTAAGTGAAATTCTTGCCTCCAGTTCCTACCAGCAACACACCTTGGTATCCTTACAGCTGGGTGAATCTGAGGTTGATAGGGGAGAAGTTAATCTGAATTCTTCATATTTTACCTTTCCTTTGTCAATATTTTGGCATCTCACCATGTAGCCAGATTTGACTCTTGCAAGTATTTTCTCTTTTTGCATAGTGAAATCATAATCCCAATACAACTTCCCCAGAAATTTGAGGAATTTGAGGTGAGGAATTATTATTCTTTTAATTCAGTTCATCTTTATTGAAAAATGAATAACAGGAACACTTGTGTTGTGAATTTAAACCTGTTTCAATGTTTTAAGAGTAACTGGGTGGTCAGTGCTCATTAAAACTAGTATGACAAGAAATGAAAATCTTATAGGCAGCTTTAAAAAAAAAAACAAAAAAAAAAAAAACTAAATCTGTCGGCTGCTCTTTGATATGTTTCCCCTCAAACGCAATTGAGGCAATTGTTAGCCCATTATAATCACTAGTCCAGGCAGCAGCATTTCCTTTAAAATAATAGACTACTGATAGACTATTATTGCCCATGCTTTTGTTTTTAGCTGTCAGTCTGGCTATGCAGGCTTAAGTTTGTGTTTAATGCTTAGAGGTAAGCACGTGTTTCAGTGTTCTGATGAGCAGAGGAAAAAAAGGAGGTACGTAGGACCCTTTATATGAAAGATGAGTGTTTTGTGAATAGAAGCTGTAATCATCTACTACAAATAACTTGCTTCTCTATTTGTGACAATAACCAAAACCCACTGCTTTTGTTAGTGCAGGAGGTTCTCTGAACTTACTGCACTTCTTTATCAGGAGAAGGGAAAGCAGCTCTCACAACAGTAAGGGCTGATCCTGCTCTCACTGAGGTTTTGCCATTGACATCAGTAGGTGCAGGGTATGGCCGGAAATGTTATGCCTACAACTTCATCACTGTGCAGAAAGCTTCCCAGTATTTCAGTACACATATTTTATGTTTATTCTGTATCCATGAACCTGTAAAAATCCTGTCAGCAGGGTTTGCATGAATGTGTGGCAAAATGTGTTATCTTTAAACCACTTGATTTTATTGCTGTATTTAAAATATTTCCTTCAGTGAGAAGCTAGCAGGAAGAACTGGCATTCTTTTTAAAAATACTGGCGGTAGTCATTAAATAGAGCAATAAACTTAAGCTTTTGAGCATAACATGACTGTTAGTTTTATGTAAACCTTGCTAGCTATGTTCTTCCCATTGCAACTGATTCTTTCGAAAGGGTAACACTATTTTGTCTGAGCTCTCCTTAGAAATAACAAAAGTACCACTGATGTTCTGAATAGCATTGTAAGTGAAATTCCCTATAAATAATGTTTTCAGCTGTTCAGTGCCCTTCAGTGTCAAAATTGACTCAGTGAATAAAATGACTTGTTCTGTCATCAGCTTGCTGTGTATCTAATAAAGAATATTTGTTGATGATGGGTAGGATTGTGCATGTAGGAGAGAAGTTGACTGTGTAAGCTGCCTTCTGTACAAGGAAACTTTCTAGAGGATAATTGCTTTATGGCAAACAAGGTATGAAGGGCTCTAACTTACTGACGAGGTCCGTACACAGATCTTCAGCAGGCATTAGTTAGCAGTGTGGTTTGTTGACTTGAACAGAAACAAACAATTTTTACTGGTGAATGAAATCTAACCTGCTGTCCACTCCTGTTCTGCATATGTGGAGTGTCCTGAGAGTGTGGTCATGGGTGAAGTCTGTCTGTTTTGCATGAATTCACTAGTACAAAGCAAATGTCAGCCTACTTCCTCTCTGGTTATGAGGACTGCCCTCCTGCCACCTCACACCAGGCAAGAGCATGCTGCTTAGTCAAGATCAAAATATTCAAATGCCTCTTGAAGTGTTATTTTGTCTAACAGTCAGAGCTAATCCTCCTATTTATAATTCAGCCTTACCATAATTAACATTTCTCTTTTTAAAAAAAAAAAAAAAAAAAAAAAAAGAGGGGTGTCTGTAGGACCTTGTATCAGCTGCTCTGGTCTCTTCTGATGGCATAGGTAGTCTTAAGTGTTTAGGATTAGCAGAAAGGGTCTCTGACCATGCAGAAGCACTTGAGGTGAGTGGAGCTGCTACTTCTGCTACTCAGAAGGTTTGAAACTGAGCTGACAATAGGGACTAAGCCAAACTGTGCATCTCACTAGGCTTCTCTTTTTACTAGGCACTCTAAGATAAAAAAATCTAGCACACTTTATCCTCCCTCTCCAGCTCACTACCCAAGTCTATTTGTACCTGAAACTGCAGTATTAACACCTATAAACAACACAGTTGTTCTTCAGAGGGCTGAATTCCTCTCCTTGGGTATGTTAGCATGTAATAACCTGAGATAATATTTAGAACCAGCTGCAATGTCTTCCCTGTCAGTTTCATAAACTTTTTCACACTTAGTGTGAAAAGGCTAAGGCACAGCCTAGATCAATTCCTTGTTCATCGGTCATTGGACATCATGTTTATGCAGTTATTGTTTGTTTCTCTTGTGGTAACAGAGTAATGACACTTTCTGTCCTTTTGTAGGTCTTCTGAGATGTGCAGACACACAGGATTACGTAAAAACAAAGACTAACATAGCATGAGAGAGCATGAGCTGTCCCCAGGTAAAGCATGACTGACTCTCTCAAGGATAATGATAAAAGTTAGTTTGGTCAAATTACTCTGAAACATCAGCTATTTACTATGTACAATAGTGTCACACTTACTTGCACAACTTTCAAAAGCTGCTAACAATTTTGGATGCTCAGTAATTACACTACTTAGGAAAATCTTATTCTTAATCTGTGAGTTTGCAGTAACAAAAGAACTCAAGACTAAAAAGATCATGAAACAGAATCTTGGTTCCCCTCATTTCCCTGCTGTCTCTGCAGTGGAGGAACTGGGCAGATTGCACACTAAGGTGGTCTTAAAGTGTTTGTCAATCACTTGCTGAGTTGGTAAGTTTTAGAAGTGGGTCTGAAGTATGACTTCAATTTGTTCTTTCCCTGGAAACCATTTTAAAGGGAAAAAGTAATTTTACAAATTGTTAATCGTAAATATCTTTCTAATTTTGACATAAAACATGCTTTTTGCATCTGCTAAGGAGGGAAAAAATGTTTTCTGAGATACATTGGGGATAACCTTATTTCTTATGCTGAGGCAGTAGACTTGTATTGGCTGATGTCTGTGAGAGTGATAATTAACATAAGATAACATAGGGCAGCTTGGGACTCCTGCAGGAAAAGATGACTCCATTCAAAAGCACAAAAGGAATATATGAATGAAAGCAGCATTTGCAGCTCTGTTCATAAGGACCAAACATTCAAAGAACTGCATGCTCTAGAAAGCTGATATCTAAAAGTAAATTTCACATATTCACAAAGAGGTGAATTCCTTCTATTGCAGGCAAGAAAAGAGTCCGCTCTCCTCTGAGTACAGATCAGGCTCCAGCACCTGAATACAGCAGAAGCCACATGCTCATGGCATAGCATGAACCTTCACAGAGGGGAGTACAATTAACTTCGATACAGAAGATCTTCCCAGGCTTTGTGCTCCACTTATTTCCAAGTAGGGCAGCAGGCAAGATTTATTCAGTTGATAGCAAAGCTGAACACAGAGGTTAAACAATTTACTCAGAATTAAAAGCCTTATTGGCACAGCAGCTGCCTTCAGAGCATCTAAGAGGATAAAGTTGGCAAAGGACTCAGGTATTGTAATTCCTGGCCCTCATTTCTCTTTCTTCACTGGACCATGCTCCTCAAATTCCGTGTTTCATATTTCTTGTTTGTCTCTTATCTGCTTGTTGCTCCTTAGGCTTAAAATACAGTAAAAATAATAATAAAAATACTAATTATTTTTATTAGTAAAAATAAATAACTCACTGTGTTGCACTAGTTTAAATCCAAAATGCTGATAGCTAGTGTCTTCCAGGGACCATCTCTTCCCTTGGAGAGAGCCTGTGTTGCCGGACACCCTTCAGAGGGCCTCAGAGGACCTCTTCTGCCTACCTTTAATCTCAACACATCTCAGAATTTTGGGGACAAAAATACCTGCAGTACCATGCATCTTTAGACTAAAGACATTTCTCCTTTGGGAAATGGTAATGTTTCCTGAATCAAATTTTTGTGATGTATGACTTTAACTCCTCTGGTCCTGTAAGCAGCTACAACGTGCCTGCTTTTCTTTGCAAAGGCAATGCTTCTTTCCAGGGATCAGAGGGAAAAAAAACTCTGCATAGATCCTTCTGGTCCAATCTTTCTCCTTTGCATGCTTATTTAACTTGTTTGCCTCTGAGGTGGACATAAGGAAAATTGTCAGGATTTAAGTCAAAACTAATAAGGCACCACATAACAACAGAAACCTTCTCTCTTAACAGATAGCTTTGTCTCCTTTTGTCTCAGAAGAAGGAAAAATGGGTGTGATTGGTTTTTAGTACATCCACTGTCATCATCTTAGTCCTTAGGCTGGTGTGAGGAATAATGCAGAGCAGACACCTAGCCATCACAAAGGTCAGGGTAATAACTCTTCATTAGAGAATCCTTCACTCCCTTCTTCAGGCCTATGCCTGACAGTGTGGCCAGACTTAAAGATCCAAAGTGAAAGATCTTCTCATTCATATACATTAGCTTTCTCCTACAGCGCTATGCATGCATGTGTTTGCATACGCACATGCCCACTCAGTGTGCTGCAGTAGCTGGCGTAAGAACAGAAGGATGAGGGAGGATTCATGAGCACTGCGAAATGAGCATGGAAACGGACTGACTGGTTTTTTGAGTCTGTTTGGAATAGTGGGTGGAATTGGATTGGGTTGGCAGTGTTTTGTTTTTGTTGGAGAAAATGTGACTGTCAGCCCAGATACCAGGTTTCTCTGTATCTAATTTGGGCCCTTGTTTCTCAATTAGAATATTGAAGGGGTAAATGCAAGTCAGTTCCTTGACAGATTCATTAGACAAGCAGTAAATAATACCTGATCCACTTTACAGCATGACCAATCCTATTTCCATGCTCTTCTGATTTGATGAATGTATCTGTGTTAATAACACTAACTTCTAGAGAAGGAAGCACAGAGCCTCTGTCGTGCTGGAATCCCTCTTTAGCCTATGAACTACAGCATGCAGTTATTTTTGGTGTCTATATACAATATTTTAGCTCACTGAAAAAGCTGACAATGTTTTAGCCTCTGCGCTATATTTTTATTGATTTCTGTTAATTTTCTTTTTGCCTTCCCCTTTCTTTCCTAGACAGGTAGAAATCATCTGAAATCATCAGTAAAAGTGTTATATTTCCTGGAGAATTGCCATTGCTTTGTGTGGTGTTTACCCTTAGAATTACTTCTGTCAGCCTCTGGAAGTTGGCTAGCAAACATTCTTTGGTGTTTCACATTCCTGTGTGTTGCAAAATGTAAGTGGAAGGTGCCTCCTGCACTAGACTCCCTTCTTATTTGAATTTAGCATAAATACAGTTAACAGTAGTCTGTTCTAAGCAGAAATCAAATGCAGCCACTGAAGAGAAGCAGTTTATTGCCACTAGTTCACCCTCGTTTACAAACAAGATATGTAGTTTGTGTCTTTCAGAATGGATAGACCTGTATCCATGTAAAGAGGCCTCTTGTACTTGCAGTATTTCAGCACTGCTGCTGTTAACACTAGTAATATAACAGAAAAATTAATACACAGGCTGTGAACTGTAATTCATTCTCTTGAGAGCTACCCAAGTGTTTGGGAATGAAGTCCTTCTCCGTACAAAGGGTGACAATTTCAGACTTATTACATGGTGAACAAGAACTGTTCAAAGAGTATCTTCTGTAATGTAAAGTTATGAACTGGTTTTCCAAAGAGCCCGGTCCCTGTCTGATTATCTGAACAAACTGGTTGGACCCAGAAGTGGTGGATACTGCTGCCTGTAGAACTTAAATGGGCAGCCTTTAGCTTTATTTTTCACTAGGTTGTGAAACAAGCACTGGGGACTGACTTAACTGCCAAAGCAGAATTTGTTGAATGCTGTAATGTTTGAAACCTGACCCTACATGTTTTCTTTTTAACATGAAAAACAAGGGTAGTAAATTGTTTAATAGTCTGCCTTTGATCAAAGTTCTAAAATGGTGTTATAAATGATTATAAGAAAATGTGGGTCTGGGGAGGTAATGTTTATTTTTAAATAAAGAAGGCATACCTTTAAATTACTGAAGATATGCTCCTTTTAGTCTCATACTTGAAGTTTCATTGTCCTGTTATTCTGAGAATGAGAAACTGCTGAAGTCAGTGTAATGGATGCAACTGGCCTGTAAGAGGCCAGTAAGTATTTAGTTTGAATGGATCAAAAGCCATATTTGTCCAGCGTGGAGGGACCAAGGCACCTTCTGAAGACTGGAACAGCCTACAGGACTTCACATAAGCCAAGGGACACAGAAGGGTCAGTAACGGTCTGAAATCTCCATTCTCTTGGTAGGTATAATCAGGACATTAACAGCTGGAGGGGAAAAAAAAAAAAAAAAAGGAAAACTATATGGCAGCGGATAGGTCTGTCAGGAATGTCCTAGTACCTTGTATTTTGTGGCTGTAGACAGGCAAAGTGGAAGATAGTTGTGTGAGGTCAATAACTTTAGTTTAATGTCTGCGTTGCTTTTTTCTTTGCTTTCCATGAAAGGAACTTATGAAATGCCACTCTGAAGTATCACTCCTTGAGACACTTAAAAACAAGGGTAAAAGAGCTGTGCAAAGTATGGTGTAGGGAAAGCTCAGTTACTTACAAACTTGTCCAACTCTTTTCTGTAACAATCTAAAATGAACATTGACTCACACGAAGTCTTTGTTTTGTATAGTGCAATGGTACCACCTAATCGTTTCTCAAGATGTGGTTTGCCTTGCAAATGGATGCTGATTCTGTTAGTAGAAGCCATACAGTGGAATAACAGTGCTGTATGGTGATGGGTGAAGTTAATGTCTCTGCAGAGTACCCATAGTTGAGTCAAGGTGATGGGCAGTAACAGACAATGACATATCCTTCAAGTGCAACTTTTTGTTCTCTGGAAGTCAGTTAGTCTTATAAAGAAGGAATCTTGTAACCTCACAGGTCTTCCAAATATCTCGCTCTTTCTTACTAAATGTACTGTTAAGGGCAATTTTTCTAACAGAGCGCTTGTTGGCTAGAAAGTAACCAGAGTGAACAATAACAAAAGGTAATAGCATTTCAGAAAAAAATAAAAAAATAAAAGTTTCTTACATTTGTACTCCACAGCTTGCACAAGCTGCTGGATCTTAACTTGTACCATTTTCATGTTCAGAAAATCTGTGGTCAAGGCTGAAAAACTTTGATCAGGTAAAGGAAATACGAGTAAATGAAATTCCATTCTAAGGTGAAAGGAGGAACTGTTAGAATGGTGGGTTGGTTTTTAAACCATGTTATGGTGAGTGTGCAGCGGATTGTGCGGTGGAGCAGGTAAGTAAAGCAGCACGCTATGTGCCTTCTCACTTTAGCATTTGATGCTACTGGGTATGGAGTTGCTCCATAGAGACTGAGGGCAAAATACACTCCTTACAAGGGCATTTGGGATTATAGAATAACATCTCTTATATCTTCCTAGCCAGCCCCATTCATTGCTGTTGCTCACACTGCTGACCGTTAGTGTGCAGGAAAAGAAAGGGTGAGAACAGAACAGTGAAAGTGAGGGTGGTAAGAAGCAAAAACCCTTTGGGCAGAGCAGGCAAGAGAAAGAGATCTTTTTTTCCTAGATTCTTGGTTTGTAGAAAAGGCTTCAAAAATTGTGTTGCTGTGAGAAAAATTCTGAGCAGGAGAAGAATGACAAAAGTGTCCAGAGACACATGATATCCCTTTATTTTTTTTTAGAGGGTATATGGAGATACATAGGCTAGGACAGAGACTCTTCACTCATCTTCTGTACATAAGGAATTGGAGAACATTCATTTCTCATACAGGCCAGCTGGAGACAAAGGCCAGTTCAGCAAGGAGACCGGAGTATGTATGTTCTGAGAAGGAAAAAGATCTGTTTGGTTGACCGCCCAAAACAGAGCACTCAATATAGCTGTAATTTCTGCTGGCAACAAAGCCAAGTCTGAAGGTCATGTGGTCTTACCATTGTCTTCCCTGTGGACTGTATCTTCTAGTTTGCAGTGCATTATTACAGCCTCTATTAGAATAGAAGCCTGTGCCCCTAACTTTGGGAAGGGTTATGTTTTGGGTTGATCTCCTTCTGCCCCATGATCCTCCAGCAAGGACACAACTGTCAAAGATTACCATTTCTTACTTTATCTGCCTTATCAAGGAACACTTTTTAAAACTAGGGACCTGCTGTTTCTACATGACTAATGCTCATCCTTTATGGATGAGAAGTGAATAGTCCCTTTTCCCCAAACTGCCTTCCGTACTGACGCTAGTCTTGGCATAGCTATAGGCAGCAGAATCCCCACTGGAAACAGGTTATATGCTGACAAGTTTCTCCAGTAGCATAGACACATGACTTACCCAAATGATGCACTCCAAACTGACAAAAAGTGGGCTGCATCTTCTCTTTGGGGTTTGCTGAGAGGGAAGTGAGCCTTTTTGTTATTCTCAAAGGCCAGCTCATGGCACTACATGTATTGCCTCTGCTGAACCATCAGCTGTGGGCTTTGATTAGAAACATTTTGTCTTGCTTTATCTTGGCTTAAAGAAATCTCCTTTCTGGTTGTGTCTTGGTATTGCAGTGAGAGCAGCGACTCAGTTCCCAGCCACATTCACCAAGAGTGAGGTGTGCACAAGCCATCTTAGCATTCATATATTCCACAGTGTGATAAACTAGAGACAGCTGTGGAGGTCCTTAATAAGGAAAAAATGCAATGAAATTATCTAAATAAATAAGCAGATATCCATTCTGATAGTAGAGTTTATGTTGATTTTCCTGGTATAAAATGGAGACCTTTTGCTATTACCACAGAAAAATGTACTAGCTCCAGTAAGGCATTTGTATGGAGCTGTTAGAAATGAGTATTCAACGTCAGTTCCTTATTGGTCAGTCTGGTTGGAAGAAAGTTACTGTTCTACCTAAACTGAAGAAATGCTTCTCAAAAAATACTAAATGGGTTCACCCTGGTTGAAAAATGCTGCACCTCTTTGGAGCCTTCTAAAATTAACAGTTTAAAATGTTGCTTATTTCAGTATGTAGATCCATGAAGTGATAAAAACAGTCTTCTAGGTTATTCTGCAAGGGTTTTTTCCACCTCTGTTATCCTGATGCACAGTGGCTTGCCAACACATATTGCTGGATAGCAGTTAGTTTGACAGGAGAGCCTTGAGAGTTTTCCAGGAGCCATTGAGAGAGTGGGTACCAGTAGAAGAACATTTTTATAGTATCAATAAGGAGTATGTGCTAAAGGTAGCACTCCTTTTTTTTCTTGCCATTAGTTCTTCTTTACAAAAAAACTTTTAAAAGGAAAATTTGAAGCACTATAACATTCCTCAGCAGCAAGGAAAATGTCCCAGTTTGCAGCTGGCATACTGCAAGTTTCAGATGCTGTTGCATGTTTGTAGGGCATTGTTGCCTGTCAACAGAAAAGAGCTTTAGAGCAAGAACCATTATTTTTGTTCCTTGGTTTTGTGTATATTGTAGTGAGGCACTAATGCATCTTGTGTGCCTTTCAGGTAAAAGCAATACTAACATTTAATTCATAATAATATTCAGGACATATGTCCCAGTTCATCCCTGTTTAATTTGTGAAGTCACATGACTGACAGCAGAAGTTCTGCCTTTCTGCATTCTGTTGTTTTCCTCATTTCACTTGCTCTGTCCCTTTGTCTCCTCTCTTAGCCCACTCTATTCCACCTCGTCTCTCAGAGAGTCCTTTATTTACAAGTCTGCCCACCAGGGCAGGTCAAACTCCCTATATCTTTTCCTACAAAACTCCAGAGTCTTAAGTCCAGCAGCTTCCATTTACGCTCCTTTGCTCTCTGTATTGCTTATGCAGTTGAGGGGTGATATTCATTTTCATTGCAGAGCACCAGAATAAAAGGATGCTTCTGAGAAGAAATGCGTCTTCATTAGCCTTAGGCCAAGAATATAAAATCCAAAATACATCACTGTCAGTGGAAAAGCTTCTGAGTGTTTCTGAGGCTTTGGCAAGGCTGTGGGAGATCTTTAGGGAGCATAGGAGTGGGTCTCAGATTTATCTCCTCAAAGATTCTGGATTTTCAACAGGTCAGTTCTATTAAAGAGTTAAAAAATACTGATTTTAACAGAATAAAAAGAAAAATTCAGTAATACATTTGCTGAATTTCCCACTACCACCACTGATAACATTGGCTTTTTTTTTTCTTTCCAGTCTCAATGCTTCTTCTGAGATGATGCAGATAAGTACAAGCATATAGTGTCCAATACCCGCACTGATACTACATGGTATCCTTGATTGTGTCTGAAAGTAAGTGCTAGGGATTTGGCTTGATTAGTGACTAGAGCAGTTAATAGCAGCTAGGTTTATAAAAATTCTTAAGTTAAACAAAATGGAGTGTCTTTACAGGGGAGATTAGCTTCAAGTAATGGAGTGAAGCAGGAGGAAAGAATCTACCTTTTCCACCCAGTGTAGCACATGAGCACTGATTGCCTACAATAGCAGCAGCTGGCCGTGGTTGAGTTTGCAGCTCTGTCCTCTGCAAATTTCAGTGAAAGAGCAGTTCCCACAGCTAAACTGGGTTCCTTACTTGCCTGTGCCCCATTCGGAGCCCACTAAAGACATCAGTGGAAGTTAGAACATCTTACTCAGTGGAGCATGGAGGATGTAAATGACTAGTGGAAGGTCACACTAGGAGTATGAGCAGTCACAAAATTACCTTGGCATTTTTCCCCAGGTCAATAAAAGTTGGACTTAAAGTGATGAAAAAAGGTCAGACAGGTTGTTTCCTTGTTTATGAACTGATTCTAAGTCTTCATTTCTCAAGACATAGTCAAACTTTCAGCACCAATAATGTGCTACACCACTGCTTCTGTCAGTTTTGCAGTGTCACAGGAACCATCAACACAAAAATCATCTTTCTTTGTTCCTGGAGCATTAGCAATGCAGCATATTCCCAGCAGATGGTCTGGCAGGCAAGGTGGTCCTAAAGATTTCTGTAATGCCTTTATCCAGCAATGACCCTCTGAGGGAAGCAATTAAAACCTTTGCTATATTCTCTGGAGCTAGGAGAGCTTGTTTGGAACCACATGAACTAGATATCTGTAACGCTATAGGGATGGCAGTTTCTTACTTAGAAATGTAGCATGAATTACTTGCAAGATGTTGTGTGTGTCGAACCTCTGCTAAGAAGAACAGAAAGAAGATGATGATTGAGGAGAAAGAAACATTAGAGATCCTCTCCAAAGTGTCAGAGAATGGCTTTGAGAAGGTGTGCATGAACTTACAAGTTCCCCAATTTCCATGGGCTTCTCAAAAAAGTTAAAAGACATGAAGAAGTAAGTGGAGGTTGAGGTTGGTGGCACTGTCTGCTTTCAGGACAGTTTAAATGTTCATTTCTATTAATACTTTTGTTTTTCTGTCCACAGTGACTAACTGTCCTTTGCATAAAAGTGCATAAAATGGCCTACAGCGTTTGTCACAGCACCCAAGACTCTTGGCAGAGATAAAAGACTTCAAAAAAAAAAAAAAAAAAAAAACCTACATCCGAAAAGACAGCTGTGGAAGAAAGTGGTTCCACATCCCAGATAGGATACACATCTACATTTTTTGCAGCAGGACTTTCGAAGGTGGATTTTTAAAGGCACATTAAAGAATTGTGCCAAATCTCAACAAGGTAAAAATGTCTTCAGAACCTCTCTGTCAATCATGTCTGTAGGAAGATCTCTCACTACAGATTAAATTAATATCAAATCAGGTTCTTGGTGTTAATGTTGTACCCTGATAGTCTAGCCAAGGTCTTCAATCCAGTATTCCTTAGGATAAACAATGAATGAAATAAGTAAATGTTAATGAAATAACCCAAATGTGAATATTGCAGACAAGATCTTATTCAGAGAAATGACTGTTGTATTACACATGCTCAAATGCCCTTGACCAGAGTAATCTGCAACATACAGGATGCCTCTCAGATGATTGGGTATGCATTCAGCTGTACTGGAGACTCACTCTCTAACAGGCTGACCTGCCTGGGGCAAAGCTGCACTTGCTGACAGTGGTTTGTTGATTTCCTACCAAAAAGACCAAGGCTGGACTTCATTTACTGTGCTACCCCCTGCTGGCTTTAGGTGTCCTTTAAGCAGCACTGTGTGTCCTGCCTGCTGTGTCCACTGCACAGAAATGATGTGTTCAAAGGTGCAGGCATTCTGCTTATTATGGGGCAAAGCTTTTGTATTCCCAGTATTCCCTGAGAAAAATACGAAGCAGATGGGTAAGAAATATATGCTGTGCATTACCAATATGAATGAAAAATACCTGGGTGTCCACAATTTTCATGAGTCTGGCAAGAAACTCAGTAATATTCAGAGCGATAGGTGATGTTTGTTATGGGATATGGGAGGTTTTGTGTACAAAGACAACATCTGCAGGAAAAAATGTGAAGGTCAAAATTGGTGGGCCAAACTGTGACCTGCTTTCTTTTCTTAGACTTCTTTGTAACAATCATGATTCACTGGTCTTTTTAGGCTCAAACAGAAATCTAACATTGTTCAAGTCATAGACCAACCTGCAATTACCAGAGCACCCATGTGAAAACACCTTTCATGAGATAGCAGATTTCAATTTGAAGCCTAGTTATTACACATAATAAGCCAAACTCTTCGCTGACGTAAGTGTGGTAGGGGTGTGAGTCACTACTGAGTTTGGACGAGTTTTAGTGGAAAAAATGGGAATGATAAAGTGCACCTTGGCACTTGGTAAAAGTGATGCTGCCTACCTTCCTTACCTTTTACTGCAGTTGGACCATCTTTTAAAGATAAGCTTTGCCAGAAGTACCATTCTTTAAGTGTAATACTTATCCTTTTGAGTAGTAGGACTTGGACACCGAGTATTTGGTAGCATTTGCCTTACTTAAGCCAAATAGTAATCCTGTGCCAGGTACTGCAGCACCCTTGACAGATCATGCAGAAAGATAGCAGTCCTCTTTCTGCTTGCCAGTTGGTTCCAGGTATGCCAAATCGTTCCAGGTATCTTATCTGCAGCTGCCTGAAGCCATTGACTTTACAATGACCCCTCAGGAGAGGGGAAAAAAACAGAGCTGAGACAGAAGAACTGAACAGAAAAATAATGTGTCTGTTGGTATTCAGTTTTGTAAGATTACGTGAAATTTCTATTGAACATTATGAGCTAGTTAGCTTAATTTCTGCTTGAAGTTTAAGGAATGAATTGATCTTTTTACTGCCATTTAAGAAAGAAATCAAACTAACTTCACTGAAGTCTTACTATTTAGTGTAGGAAATCTAAGGTCAGGAACTAGGCAAAACAAAATGAGTATTTGTCTTTTTGGTATTTTAACAGGTGAGCTCCTAACATTCCTAACAGAACCAAAAAGGCTGAAAGAAAGGCTGACAACAGTGTTTGAAATCTGCTTGCCAAACAAAATGCCAAGCTTCACCTGGAAGTTCAATGGGCAAGAGTTGAACCAAGATGATAATTATGAGGGCATTCTACTGATGACGGATCAGTCCACAATTAGGTCCCGTGGCCCTAGAGCACTCAGTGTTGAGACTGAAGATCTAGTGCAGAAAGATCCCCTCTTCATCAGTCATAAGTAACACAAGGTAAGCATCTTTGGGCTGTGGGTGAATCAAACACAAGATTAGCAAGGTTTGAGCTGCAAAGTCCATAGAGCTAAAGTGCAAAGCCCCAGAACTTGGGCAGAGAGAACTGGAGGCTGCAGTGATATACAGCTGGTTTGTAGATGGGCAAGCAGAGAAGCATCAGGGCCTCTTTCACCCTGGAAGTAAAGTCCCTAGTCTGGAATCTCTCCTGTGTAGGAACTGGGGTGTATCCTGCAAAAGCAAAGCCACCTGTTCTGATTTATAAGCTATATGCTGATACATGCTATTTCTTGTTGCCAATCCCCTCCCCTTTCCTAGCGGCTACAATTCAGTTCGTCAGTGAACCTGAGAAGCACCCAAGATGAAAAAGGGAAAAACCTGCCTGGAGCACATGCTGACTTCCAAAGATGTCACCCTGAAGGGGATGAATGGGTGATTGGGAAGGCTCTTAAGTACACCAAAAAGCATGAAGGGAAGAGAGCAGAGCTTATCATTAATGCTGCTGGGCTGAGTTATTCATGAGATTGCACAGGCATTGATTGCTGTGCAAGACAGTGACCCTAATGAGCAGTACATCAGTGGCAGTCTAACTGAAGAAGGTAAGTGTGATTGGCTCAAGAGAGGAAGAGGAACAGTAGCCTTTGCACTGTTCTTCATTGCAGAGTAGTAGTGCTGCTTTGCTGTAACAGCTAGGAAACTGATGTGAGATAATGCTGCTCTGCAGTCTGTTTATTGTTTAATGTGGAATAAGCCATTATTCTGTGCTTTGTCTTGGTAGCATGAAGGTAATAATTAAGGATTTCCCTTTGCTGTACAAAGTGGTAGATGCATAAAGGAGTAAATCTTCCTTTTATGTCCTTGCACATGCCACCTAAACCAGCCTAGTAAAATATGATGTTTTTTATTTTAGCCAGGATTGTCATAATGAATTCTCATCCTGATTCTTTGAAGTGACCCATGGGATGTTTGGCTGCAGTCTGCTGAAGACCAGCAGCACAACGTGAGGCTGTTGGTATAGTAAATATTTAATATCACATTTATTTTGTGAATTAATTTTGCAGTAGCATTATTGATGCTGTAAGCTTTTATCTATGATCTTTCTATAAGGACACATGGCTGTTGAAAGTGGAAGGTTGGCAAGCTTAGCTTCATGCTCTTGGCATAGACTGAAGGAGAATTTCAAAGTTCTTCTTCACAGTGTGTGGATTTCAGTGACTGTTAGTATTTGAGATGATTTCTGTTAGCTGTAAACCAGCTTTGAGTATGCCCAGATACCTTCCACAAAAAGTGTAGCGTTTTAAGACTATTTTAAAATAAACTGCTTGAAAGGCCAATAAAATGATATTAGTGTATCCTTCACAAGTTCAGAAACACCTGACTATTCAGTTGGCAGGATGGTATTAATGAAACCTCAGAGGCCAAAAGCAGCTCAGATGTGAAGTCAGGCAGATTTTAGGCAGTTTGTTCATGTGGAAGATTGATCTGTCCTAGTGCCCACCCATGACAGCTGTGGCTGTGAGGGTGGTCTCTTTCTAATAGCTAGACATTTTCTGCATCAGATGATGCCCCACAAATGCTAGTTTGACTTGATGCACAGACTTGAGTGGAGGTCACACTATTAATAGCATTTTGGCCAAGCACGTCTCATTTTGTTTTCCCAAAACAGGCCGGAAGAAAGGAGCAGTTTCCCAGTGGCATCCCCAGTGCTGGGTTTTCCAGGTGTGCAGCCTCATGAGGAGTCTGGGGCCAAGGTTGAATATGGCTCATGATGGTGATAGGCAGAGAAACCTCGGCTTCTGGAAAATGCATACCAGGCCTGGTATGTGAGTGCCCATCAGGATAGCCTGAAGGGACATGGTTGGGGCAGGGGCCTTCTCTGACCTCTCTTCTGGAGAAGAAACCACTTCTGTGGTAAAGGTAACCTGGGAAGCTGTGCCTGAGCCACCTCTCTATGCAGTGGTTCCAGGGGCTTCTGCCATCCTGTCTACAATGGAATTGCAGTCTGATGTCTTAGTTACAGACTTGCGCTTCCATGTGCAGAGTTCAGGTTCAGATACAAATATTCTGTAGGTAGTAGCAGAAATGTTCATCTGGTTTGAAAGTTCCTCTGCATCAGCTAAGGATCCAGAGCAGTGCCAAGACACTGTTTTTTTTGCTTTGGCTTTTGGGTTCCTAGAGCTGTATCCCTCTAGCAGATACCCAGAAAGGGTAAAAACTAGTTAACAAGAGTCTTTAGTTACCCCCCTTTCTTCCCTTGACGTCCAATTCACCAAGCAGAGATAACAGCTTTCATCCTGAGGTCCTGTCCTTTCTGTAAATACCTCCTTGGTGTTTTAAATGCTCAATCCACAATCGTTCTGCTCACATGCTTCCACTGGCATTTCTTCCAGGTGCTTTTGCCACTGTGAAGGGTGTATGTGTGATATTCTTGCTCTAACTGGGAACCTGCCAAACTCTGTGTCAACCTGAATGATGAGAAGGTGGAAGGAGTGTGGTTCAAGGATGGCAAGTAGGTAAAATACTCCTGGTGTTGTCAGTATAAAGAAAAGCTGCAAAACCCTAATGGGAAGTTCTCCGGTATAGCTACTGTGGGATTTGGCTTGATTTTGGTAAGGGGCCTTTAATTAAGGACAAACAAATGGACAGAGCAGACAAGAACTGATCTGACCCTTCCCAGTCTTCTACAGCCTTGCTCTTAGTAAGTTTTGGCTTTGGATCTTGGCATTTTTATTATTATTTTTCCTTCCCGTTTTCCTGTACAGATGCTTTCATGTTTGTTAACCCATTTTCTCAGCCTGTATACTTGCATGCATTCCCACAAGGCTGGTTTCTCACCACCCACCCTTCTCCCTCACCCAGTCTCAGATTTTCAGTGTAATCAGTAAGCATATCCTTTGCATGCTAATGCTCACCCTTCGTTGCATGCCATGTTTGGCTTTTGGAGGCAGATTTGCAGATCCCCCATCCACGTAACACTGAATTCATTCTGTCCATGCATCACAGAGCATTTTGCTAGAGAAGGAGTTAGAAATCCTGACCCCTTAGTTGTGCTAGAGGAGGAAACTCTGTTCAGAGGATTCAGGGACAGGGTTAGAGATGGTGTTTGTTGCAATGTGGGTTGTTTTGTGCCTCAATATGCTTGTCAGATTATGGCCATGAGAGGGATCTAGATAGTGTAGCAGGGAGTCATCTGCAAACTCATCATTGACAGGCTGGGAGAGAAGCAAGAAGGGAGGTTCACATTCAGCCAAGGGACAGAGCAACAGTTGCCACTGCAGGTAGTCACCCCCTCTCCTTACTGCTGTTCAGAAGGCATACAACAATGCTTGCAGAACTGATGCTTCACCAGGTGCTCTAACCCGGGCCTGTACCATTTGACAGGCTTATCTGTCTGCATGAGCAAAACAGCTTCTTTCTGCTTCTTTGTTAGCTGAGGGGAGAAAATTGAACAGTCGTACTGGTTGATTATAAGTGACTAAGCATAGGTTTCTGTATTTATAAATCCGTGATCGAGAATGTTGGCCTCAACCTTTGCTTCAAGCGTTGTTGTCATGAGCAACAAGAAAAACACCTTTTCTGAAATTACATATAAATACGTGTATTACTCAGCTCTTGGCAGCCAGATGGCGCCAGATGGACTTTCAGACTCGCCTGCTGCATGGAAATGAGCCTCTGCTGAATCGAGGTGGATAGATACCGATGCCCCGGCAGCGGGACAAATGTAGCAGTACGGATGCTTTGTCTGCAGCACCAAACATAGATTTATCTAACCTGTGTGCAGTAAAAGCTCATCCACAGCAAAGCTTTGCTTATAAGGAGGGATGACTTCCTGCTTTCAGAACTATTCTAGTCTGCATTTTTATGACTATTTCAGCAAAAGATTGTCCTTTGTAAACCATATGCATAAGACAGTTGAAAGAAAAAGTACCAGAAATATTTAGGAACTTGGTTATTTTTCTTTACTGCATTTATGACATCCTTGTCATTTTCCCATATCACTCTAACAATTGACAGAGTATTTTGTTTACAATCAGTAAACTTGGATTCCATGATCTTTGTCATGATCATAGCTATCTAAATGTAGCCTTAGGGAAGACTAGCACAAAGAGCTTCTTCTTTTACCTTCAAAACTTAGAAACTGCCTGGAATCAAATCTCCAGGCCCAAAGGAAGTGGGGAACTTTGGGGGCTTGATATTTCCCAGAGCTTGCTCTTTCTCTGCTGAGCAGAACAACTAAAGGAGATCAGCCAGCTCCCTGAACAACAAACAGAATGAAATTACTTAAATCAAAACACACAAATTTTGCACATCCCTGAAGAGTTTGATGAAATACAGGATTCTTACATTAAAATATTAAGGAGTATATGAGGGGCCAAGCAAGCTCTGGACCATCTTTGTTGGGAACTTGCAGACACAGGAAAAATGTCAAACTGTATTTGCAGATGTAGCTTTCAATTGTCTTCTGTTCTTTCCAGATTCTTCTGTTATTGAAGAACCTGTCCTGGAGCTTTTTGCTGCACGCTACAAAGACTGAACAAGCTGCAAGCATCAAGGTGCCTTTCAAGGCAAAGTCTTGCCTTGTGCAGAGTCACATGGTTCAGAGATGGTGCTGAGGTGACAGAGAAAGAGGTGATGGAGAAGACTAGTGACTGGGTTACAACCAAAAAGTGTTCAAGAGAAGACAGTAGAGCCTTTGTGCTGAATCTGAAAAAAATGTCTGTGGCTTGGTTTCTGTCAGTCTTTACCTCAGAATGGTTGGTAGATCCTGAATCTTTTTATAGCAGGCCAGTCACTGGTAGATATGTTGGGGTTGCAGACAATAAATTCAGACTTCCTTAAAAACAAAACAAAACAAAAAAAAACATCTTGCAGTGGGGCAGGCTGAGTTACCAAATCAGTTCGCTTTGCTGGAATCAATAGAACTACCCTGATTTACACCATTAAAGGATATGACCCTCTAAATAATAGCTCTCCATGTCACTCTGTTCAGCTGCTCACACTGCAGACAAACCTAAACCCTCACAGGGGATAGTAAAGCTCCTGGAATACACAGGGAAAATGCATTATATTGAGATGAAAAGCACCCAAAGGCAGTGGTGGAAAGCAGGTGACTCACTTCACCATCAAGAAGATGGGCTGGGGAAAAAAATCTTGAATCAAAGTAAGGGTGATGGAAAATAAATTCACCACATTTGTTATGGGTAAGGTGGAGAAAGAAAAAGCCTACCAATTCAGAATATGTGGAGTGAACTCTGGGCCTCACTGAGCCCCTTGAAACAGAAGTTTTTGCTAGGGCAGCCTATTGGTAAGCATTTGATCATCTCAGGACAGTTGTTTTAAGGTGGTCTCACTGTCCTGTTTCCCATCATTCTTGTCCTCTTCCTTCTTGCCAGTCCCCAAAAGAATGCTGTCCTTGTGCCTTGGGACATTCCAACGTCAGGAGCTTAGAAGCTGTTTCGTGCCTGGGCTAATAGCCAGGATCAAGCAAATAGCCAGGTCTTTTGACTACAAGTGTTTGTGGACTTAGAAACCCCTCAACATGGACTGGCCACGAGAGAGGACTGACTAACACTCTGTTCTAGTGTCAGTTACATAAGCTTAGTAGAATACAGCAGAAATGAAATGTGGCTTTCTCTGGAAATTATTGGGGGGGATGAGAGAAGATAATTTAAAAGGGAATGCTTAAAAACATTTTGTTTTGCAGCCAAGAAAGAAAATATGTCAGTCAAAACCTAACTTGGTTAGACAACACTGTTGAACTATGTTCTAGGAGTTATAGTTTGGGTACCTCTTGTGTCCATTTTCCTTCACAGACTGGGGTCCTCAGAGAAGCTGCGCCTCCCAAGATTTGCAGCCCCCTTTCCCCAGGATCAGAGTGTATCACAGATGCCAGAGTAGAAACAATGAGTCTGTCCTATTGAAGTATTTCAGAAAGACATAAAACTTCCAAATTAAAGTAATATACATCAGTTCTCACCTAAAACTTTGCATTTTTTCAATTTTATTCAAACTACCTATGGATTAGAAACGGCATTTCTGGACTGCTCTGCAGCACATTGCAGAAAGAGCTCATTTTTTGAATAAGTGCAAGCACTGAAATGTTTCAACCATTTAAAAAGATAAAGGGAAGTGGATGGCAAAGTAAGCAGCTTTAGAAAAATGTTGTGGCCATGAGTAAACCTAAACATGCAAGTTAGCCTCCTTTACTGTACATATTTATGTATGTGTACATAGACGCACGCAATTTGAAATCCACAAGTTCTGTCTGTGCTGCACTAAATTGATTTTTCTCTGTATAGAGCCTTCAAGATGGATGTCTCAGCTTCAAGTTGTAGATGACAGGGAAGAAGCTGTCACCCAGGCCTGGAACTCCCCAGCCCAGGATGGAGGCTTTCCAATGGAAGGCAACATCATAGAAAGAAGGAAGAAAGGCAGCAATCTTTGGGTCCCAGTCACCGAAGAGCTGGTCCAAGGTCAGACCAAGATTGTTATGTTTTATGTAGACAGAGGAAAAGCTAGAGATTAATCAACCAAATGTCATCATGGCATCTAGCAAGATGTATATTTTGACATACACTGTTCAAAGTGAGATCTGCTTTTCAACTCTCAAATAGAAACAGCTGGATACCCAGATGGCAAAACACTCAGCACCTCTGAAAGTTACACCCATGGATTTGGGTGCCTAATTTCAAGCATCTATGTTTTACATTTTTCCCTACCCAAATTTGGCTGTTTTTCCCTGACTTAGACCAGAACTGAATTATACAAATGACTGATTTTGTTGTATCCATCAGATAGCAACCATATGATCAATGCTTAGCACAGCTTGCATAACACATGGGAGTGTTCCTATCATCAGCAGTATCTGACTAACGAGACTTACGCTTTTCCTTTTCTGCTAATATTTTGGTACTTTCTTGGATTCTCTCCTCTGTCTCATTCAAAATGTTGGACTTTCATATTAATTAAGTTATGATCAATCACACTACCCAAAAATATCCCCCTTAAAGTAACAACATTACTCATGGTAAATAATGGAAACACTTTATGATAGATTATTCAGTTTCAGAGGCGCTTTTCTCTCTTTTTTTTTTTTTTTTTTTTTTTTTTTTAATTGAATGGAGGTTTAACCTTGCTTAAAGGCTGGACTATGAAAGGCTTGGCCACTCTGAGTTTGTTACTTCATGGGAAGGCCCACTAAAGTCAGTGGGACAAGATATTAAGATATCTTTCCCCAGCGTGTATGATTACACCAGACACTATAGACCATAATGTAGTAGAAAGCATTATAATGGCAAACTATGCATCTCTCTCCATAATATATTCTTAGAAATTCAATCTCCTTCTTCTGGACCTTAGCGAGAAATGTAAAAATGGACCCCTGGAGATCTGAAGGCTAGATTTAATTAAGGGGCTCCCTTGACCCCTAAGTTCATGTTGTTCTCCAGCAGTCTGTGAGCTGAAATTTCCTCTTATTTTTTCTAATTGCTTTTGGACTGGGGAAAAAAAAAAAAAAAAAAAAAAAAAGTGACCACTCAGGAACACTTTCATGGGTGATTAGAAAGTTGTGTAATTGCAACATTTGTCTCTCCAGGTACCATATTCAAAATGGATGGTTTTCTGAAGGATATAGGATGAATTCCATGTGATAGATACCAAGCATGCAGGCCTTGGACTTCCCAGCACACCCTCAACCTGTTGTTGCAAAGAATCCCATCATTATGTTTCTTTCAGCATTTATCATCTGGTTCCTAAACATGTATGTTATAACTAGACCTATGCATTTATGACTGAAGTCTGAGGGAATGTGGCAAACTTCAGCCTGGATTGATGTAATGAATTGAATTGTGTCTTGCAGAATTTATGAAAGTTGCCTAAATTGCATCTTTTTCTTTTTTTTCCTTCTCCCTTAAGACTGGATTTTTAGCAGAAGAAAATCTGTGCTTAATTATGGACTGACTGAAATCACAAACAAATTCTAAAGGATTGCTGTAGCCTCAGAAACTGGACAAATTCTATTTTTTACCAGTTTCAGATAATTCCTTACTTTGTATGACCATAGAACTAAAGCATTTGAAAAACAAAAGACCACCAGAAGCTATCAGTAAACTGCTTAAACTACTGATGGAATCTTTTAATCAATATAGGAGTGGACCTCAGTAGATGCACATAATTTAGGGGAAAAGAAAACCCAAGCACAGAAGATAACATAACTAAGAAAATAGAGAGTTCTATTTAGTAGATGGGAGCCTTGAGGTTAAATAGTTTCTCAGATGGGAAAGCATTCAGATTTCTTTACATCAGAAGATAACACAAAACCAATTTAATGCCTGAAGCCATGATTCTTCTCCTATTTGAAGGCTTGCATTAGACTTGCATAGGTTTCCACATTAAGCCTAGGAGAATATGTATTATCCATAGGCCCCATATGCTCGACCCTTTATGCTCATGTGAATATATTCTGTAAAAGCCACTAGCATCAAGTTTGGCACAGCATGCTGCACTAGTTGACTTTTTTTGTTGTTCATTAGTTTTGGGTTTGTTTTTTTTGGTTTGGTGGTGTTTTTTTTTGTGGTGGTGATGTTTTGTTTTTTGCATTTTGCCTGAGATTTTCAGAGTGGAACATTTATTTGGATACTCAACTCCCTATTCATTTGATTGAAAACATATTTTTTTAATATCCTATCTTTCTCTCTTCTTATGTGTTACAGAGACCTAACTAGACTGCTGCAAGGTAGACTAAAGAGCAAAAAAAATAATATCTATTTTCAAGAATGGCTATTGACTGGGGTACTGTACTCCTTGGAACATAAACTTGAAGAACATTAACAGTATCTTGCAAGCCAGTAAGCAAATTCACTTGTTTGAGCAATTCAGATAGCACCTAACCACTTGGCATAGGACTGTAAGAGGAGATTTATTAAATAAGAACAGAAACAAAGCAGTCAAAACAATAAAAAGACAGGTTTTAGGAAATATAGTACAGATCTCATCAATCAGCTAGGAAGAGACAGAAGCAATGCATAGACCTTTAATGCACAGATACCTCTCCTAAATATATGTGGAGAATGAGTGGTGGTCAGTTCTCATAAAAGGTGTTCTCTCTAGGCTGAATTCAGATGGTCCCATGTCAAACATTGTGAGGACTTCTAAATGGCCAGCCTTGGAACTGGTATCTATGTATGTGCATTCTTTTTAGAAACTGCATAATCTTGTTGGACAGAATTTGCTCCATGTTTACTTAAGCTGCTTTCACTGTAGGTTTGACGTCCTGAAATAGGAGCAGCTCTGTGTTCACATACGCAAGCGTAGGCCTGCAGGTACAGTGATCTGTCACAGTTCTCCTGCTGTCACAGAGCCTCTAGAACTCATGAATGGCCTCCACATGGTAAATTTGTCCAGCTCCAGCATTTTGTTAGCCTGGCTGGAGCCAAACCAGGGAGCTGTGCCATCAAGATATGTACTAGAGGATGTGAGCTGAGGACCAAGGAATGGACAAAATGCACCAAAATGCTTATCTCTACTACCATTTAACACTGTGGGAGGCTTGCAGCAGAGACAAATCCTTGTTCTGAATCCAAGTCGTGGAAGAAGCAATGGAGCTACTTCTACAAAGAAGGAATTCTAGCAGTGCCACCTCCCGGTAAGACCTGCAGTCTCTGTCCAGCTGGAATTCCCATTTCTCACGTTACTTTCTTACATTTTCTAACTATACATCATTTTTGTAAAGGGTTATCAAATTCATCTTGTACAAAGGAACATTGTGCAAGAAGCTCTGCTTCTTTTTGCTGTGTTTTCAGGGTGATGGCTGGAAATGGAGGCCAGCACAAGCTGTGCAGTCAGTCAAATTAAAAGCATTCAGTGATCCTGGCTAGCTCTGAGTTGTCCCATGAATGGGTATGTCAGGTATAATGGCAGTTGTTTCTTCCACCATTGACCTCTCACACTGAGCATGTGATTACAATTGATAGTCTAATTTGTGTCAAGGATACTGTAGTCTGGGTTAGGTGGGTAAGTATGACAGCAAATAAACTGTCATGTTTGAAATGCCAGTTAGTTTTAAATACAGTGGTACTAAGACAAGATTATAGTTCTTTCAGGTGATGGGTTCTAATGGGATGAGCATTCAGGTGCTAGCGTGCTAAAGATAAAATAGTATTATCAGAGGTTATGCTTCAGAGACACTAATTATGTCTTCAGAATGAAAATTTTGTAACGTTTCCTGAAATCCCCAGCCAGCTTACTATTCAAGGTAGCAAATTATTTAAATCCTTATTGTTTAAGACTTAGGAGTTCTTGATTATTAATTATGAAAATCAGACTTATTATGCCTATGATATTCTCAAGTGACAAAGCATGATGCTGACTGCTCTAAAACAGCAGTAATGCCAGCAAGAAAAGGTGTATGATTCGTAAGTCATGTTGTATAACACTGATTTCTGCAGAGTAGAAGGATGTTCACGCTTGACTAAGGAAATCTCAGGAGACAACATCTGGGTGACCAAAAAATGCTTGTTTCTACCCTGTCTCCACTTTGGAACTATATAAACAGTCTGTGAAGCATGGCTTTGTACCACATCTCCAAAGAGAGAAACACCAAAAAATCTCAGAGGGACTGTAGGCTCCAGACTTCTCTGGTGTAGAATGGCAACATGCATTACTGTACCAAAGAGTATGACAAGTCCTATTAGAAAATTATGTACAAAATTTATTGTGACAGGAGGTGGACAATAAAATCATCTAATGAGGCATTAAAGCTGCCTCTTCTTTTTGTTTGTTCTCATTCATTTTTTACATGAACTATTTTTAAATGTTCTATCTTCCTCACCTAAAATTCGTGTGAATATGTGCTCATTACTAAGATATTGTTTACTGAGGCATTAATGTTTCTCTACTTGTGGTACAGGTATTAAGAAAATAGCTGGCATCATTCGTCTCAGCCCACTGCAAACCTTACAATAACTGCCTTTTGCTGAAACAGTTTGAAGGTTTCTTCTTCCAGTCTCAGTCATTAACTTCTTCGAGCTTAACTCAACAGGCTGAAGAACAGCTTCACTCTTCTGTGCAGTCTTTCACTTTTTAAATCTTTTAATATCTCTTTCTGACTTGTGTTTTTCTTCTGTCCCCTCATAGGTTTGATGTGACTGTGAGGTTGGAGAGCCACAGGGTGGTTTGTCTGGGGAGGGCAGGGTGCGTTCATACATCTTTGTCCGTAAGATTCTGTGTTATGTCCTGTCACAAGAGGAATCCTGCGCTTAGGGTTTTCTTTGGCATCCAGTGAAATACAGCTGCAGGGTAATGGAGGCTGCAGTTATCTTTTGGCCTTTGTCATATGAGCTGTCACTTTGATTTTATAGAGGATAACTGTTGGAGAAAACTCATAACAGTGTTCATAAACTCATAACAGGCTCATCAAGTCCCGCGAAACTGCTCACTATTTTTCTGGCAAGCTCTTATCTATGAGCCTCTCTGATGGTGGTTAGGGTAGAGGGACTTCTGTGCACACAAGTTTGTCAGCTGCATTATCCAGCCCTCTGTAGCTGGACTGACAGTGTTCAGCAAACCATAAAGCATGGAGGAAGCTCTCTGGTTTATCAGCAG
This sequence comes from Oxyura jamaicensis, assembly GCF_011077185.1. Classification (NCBI taxonomy): domain Eukaryota; kingdom Metazoa; phylum Chordata; class Aves; order Anseriformes; family Anatidae; genus Oxyura; species Oxyura jamaicensis. The sequence continues at coordinate 28,243,686 of NC_048897.1, forward strand.
AAGCAGAATTTTTCAAGCATGCAATTACAGTTTGCACAAACTGAAGTTAAATAGTTCTTGATTAAACTTTGAGTGACCTAGGGAGAGCAATTAGGTTGTAAAGGCAAAGCTTGAGGTCGTTATGCTGTCCTTTCTGAGGTATGATTTCTTTTCACATGGATGTTGAGCTCATATCTGGAGAGGTTAAGGAAAATGTCTTTGCTGTCCTGTTTTTAAGCCTAGATGTCTGTGCAAGCTGTGGCTCTGTGGTACCTTTCAGAATCAGCACCAGTGTAAGAATGGATCTCTTGGTTTAAATTGTACAAATTTATCTTTATCATCAGCTATTGTCCCTCAGTTTTCAAGGCAAGCAAATGGATTAACTGTAGCATGAGGTTTATGTGGCATCTCCCAAGTCAAGCCAGCTGTTTGCCTTGTTCCCAAGCCCAACCTTTGCACTAGCTCAAAGTCAGAGCCAGTTAGCTGATGCAAACACGGGAGCGGCACAGTTCAGACCCAAGCAATAAGGAAGGTACTGAGCTTTCCTCACTGTGACCAATGTGGAGTGAAAGGATGAAGTAGTATTGCTCCAGACATCCCTAAATGCTACCTTGTTTCGTATCCCGTGTTTGATTGGGCACATACCCATAATAGCACTAACACAGCAGTGTCTGTCTGTGTGGCAGTCTGGTGAGATTATTTCCATTGCAAGTGGGTGCAGCCAGGTTTAGGCAGAGTAGCTTGCTCCTTAGAGAGACTACCATTACTGTAACAATCTGCTGGGGGTTAGGGACCTTTGCACTGTGTTTTTACATCTCTTCACAAGAGAGTGCTTTTTAAAATTAACAACCTTATTTTTTCATCAGAAGGGAATTACACAGGGCAAACTGATACTTGGGTTCCTCAAGCTAAAAGAAATGAAGGAAGAAAGTACTTTAACTACACACACACAAACTTTGGAAGGGAGGAGCTGAAGTGAATTTTCCTTTTCCCAGAAAAGGACACAGGAAGGGTCCCAAATAGAAGAAACCAGTACTTAAACATGCAAACTAATTTTTAGTTTCCCTCTGACCTACCACAGCTGGCTGAGAAAGTCCCAGAAACCATGACCCTGAAACAGAATTGCCACCCAGACGAAGATGAGGAAGACAGCTAACAGACTCATGGTATGCTGAAACATGATGTCAGTACTGCCACATGGTTCACAGCTGCAGAAAAGGTCTACAGCAACAAGCACTGTCTGACCCTTGAGCTTCAATGGAGCTGTGATACATCTGCAAAGACAAAGGTAAGCATAAACATTCATGGCAGTGCTGGAGGAAGAACGGTGCTTTTGTATTCATAACTGTGGACTAAGCTCAGAATTCCTCTTTGGCTTTGGGCATACCACTAACGGGTTCTGCACCTCAGCTCTCCACCTGGGCAGTGGGCTTAAGATTACCTTCCCTTCTATTCCATCCACTTGACAGCAGTCTTCTCAAGACCAGGCTGCCTTTTACTATGTGCATGTGTCGCACATTACATAGTGGTTCCTACAGATGTCGATTAAATTAAAATTCAAGACAACAGGGCCTATCCATGTACAGGGACAATGGTGATGTCGTGTCTTGACATAACAGAATACTAGCTTTACAAGTCATTTGTCTTGGAGTATATTTCCTGTCTGACCAAGATTTGTTTCCTAAATGAAAAGGATTCATTAAAAAAAAAAAAAATCTGTCATGGGTAGGAGATTGCATGACAGTCTTTTCAGGCCAGGAGCTATACACGTATGTTAGATGTGCTTTTAGCACACTCACTAGTCACTGTCAGGTAAATGTCTTTTCATTGTTCAGTTGTTACCTGCTCAGGCCTAATCAGTAATAAGGATGTCTCATTAGCAGTAGTCCCAAATAATACTGAACACACCCGTTCTCAAATCAAAATAGTAAGTGATTTTTCTGCCTGGTCTGGGGAAAAGCAGTATGCAGGTACTTGGAGAAGTGAGATCCAAGCCCAGTTTTTCTATCTGGCCTGTTACTATTTTGTTTATTAAAACAGGAATATAAAACAAGCAAACTATATATTAGCATGTGTCACCAGACTATACATATGTTTCTTCAGAAGCCTGTCCACATGCTTCTACAAGTCTTCTAATCCCATTAAGAGCAATGGGCAATACATTCAAGTAACAGTATTAGTAATAAACTGAAATGAGTAATTGAGTGTCAGCTTATTTTTATTTAATGATCAGCCTTTCTTGATCCATGTAACTAGACCATACGTATGTTGCTTCAGTTACATGAGCAGCCGAGGAAAAGCATCTCCACTTTGGTGGCTGTAGTCATTTTCTTCTGTGGAATTGCTGTAGGCCTGGATCTTACTCCAGGCCTGGAAATAGCTTCAGTAGCTTCTGTGTACGAGTGAGTATAAAAGAATAGTAAATAGGAGAAAGCTAGGTTGGTTGTGCCTTGTGGTACATTCCCTTGGTAAAAGCCTGCCTGTCTTCAGGCAGGACAGCAGGACACAAGCAGATGTGAACTGATTTCTTATTCATCATTATAAATGGTGAGTCACTGGGTTTATCTGCAGAAGCCTGAGAGATGGTATAAAAAATCTGAAGGAGAAGGAAGAAGATAGAGCTGTTGCCTGAGAATGAGGTCTCATAGGAGAATTTTGCCCTACAGTGTTATATTTAGGATGCAGGGGATTTACCTGATGGGACCCCATGCCAATGCAAAAGGCGCTGATGGAGACTTCAGAAAATGTGTTTAGATAGAGGCTGAAAATGGAAGATTTACAGTGGACACTGGAAATTAAATTGCCTGTGCAGATCCCCATGATTCCCCCAGAGCATTGTGTAGGCTATTAATGCCTCAGAGCAATGCCAGCAGAGCAATATCCCTTCCTTTCCAAGATCACCTGGTTTGGTTTATAATTGGGTGTAATTTAATCATGCATTTCTAAAGCACCTTGGGAGCCAAATATCCCAAAGCACTTTACAATTTAATGACATTAACAAGAGAAAGCATCAATATATCCCCATGGAGCAAAAACCTGACACCTTATTTACAGACTGAGAAACAAATAAATTAATTGCTTGCCTACAGTTGCACAGCAGGTTAATGGGAGAATGAGGTTTTTGATTCCTTCCTTTCTTGATTTTCAGTTTGTATTTGTTTACATGGGTAATAGGTACACTGGTCAGATGCTGAGGGTAATGCAGTGTATTGCTCATTCCTCTTCCTCCCTGAGTTTTCCCTCATGGGGAAAGAAGGCCCAGGACATGAACTCTCTTACCCAAGCTCTTTGGATTTGTACTTACCCAGGGGAAAATGCCATCCTGGTGGTGCTGTGTGTATGTGTCTGTATGTTTGTGTGTCCAACCGACAGTGCAGTGCAAAGCAGCCCAGGGTGTTTCTGTGTCCTTGGCAGAACGTGTTGAGTTCAAGATGGAGGATTGTCCTAGGAAGGGACTGACTGGCATCGCGCTCCTCACTGACCAGCCACACCATGAGTCGGGACAGAGTCTGCACTATGAACTGTGTTTTCATCAACAACCCCCATCCAGGGCTGACCTGTACAAGGGCAAGATTAGCATCACATGTAAGTCCGAGTTGTGATTCAGCCCAAAAAGTGGCATCTGCCTACTAAGGATCCTGACAACCTGCAGCTATAGGTTGACCACCTCTGGTAAGTCATATCTAAAGCTGCTGTGCTTCACTGGGCATGATTTCCTTCAGATTGGGTAACCAGCAGTAGATTTATGTCTTTGAGTATAGTTTATACTCTGCAGTTTTCCAAGGCAAGTTGTCTTACTGAAATTGGCAGTGTGGATCACACTTCTCTGGTCAGTTCAGCTCTTGTGCCTGCCCATGGAAGAAGCAATAGCCCCGTAGGAACTGCAACTGATGCTGCAAGGGCTATAGTGTTTCTAAGAACTTATCTTCATATCCAAAAAACAGCCTAACTGATGTTGACTTCCTCTGAAGATTTGCCTTCAGCTGCCTGAAGCAGTATTGGGTCCCTTATAATGGCATATCTTGGCTAACAAGTCTCATGAATTCCTTAGATGTCTCAAAAGCAAATATGGTTATTTCTCAGTATGTAACCAGGCCTGTCCTGCACCTGTGGCAATACTTAACACCTCCAGACAGTCAACTGATATATTCTGACAGTAGCTTTGTGCTTTTTTTTTTTTTTTTACATATACCACAGAGACTGCACTGTTTAGATCTGTTCTCTTCCTTTGTGAAATAGCAGGATTTTGCCAACATTGTATAAAAGCTAGTAAATCTTTCCAAGAGATAATTAATGAACTAATTTAAAACAGGCATTTATGTCCCCCTCTCCCTTCCCTACTTTTTTCTATATCAGAAGTTCCCACCTAGTGAAGTTTTAAATCAGGTTGTAACACAGCAACCTGGTTCCAGCTGGCTCAAATTGGTCCTGTGCAACTCAACGCTTCCAGGTGCATAGGGTGAGGGTTTGCTAACAGTAATGCACAATCCACACACGGTTTCCCCATGTCATGGTGTCCAAACTTGCAGCTTGCAGACTGGTCTTACAATATGTACAGCGGTGCCTTGAAACTGCTGTGTCCTGTGAGTTTCACCAGCCCCTGGTGAGTTCACTCTGCTTACGATTAACCAAGGAGCCTTCAAGGTTAAACATGGAGAGCAAGAATTTTCCATCCTTGTGTCGGACATGAAACTGTTTTCCCCATTTTCCCTTTCTAGAGAAAAGGCCCTGGTCCCACAGTACCTGTTGTTCTTTTAAAAGGAATGAGACACTGTCAGGCACAGCTTGAAATGAAACTGATACAGCACCAATAATGACAGGCTATATTTGGAAAGATCTTTTACGGTTATTTTTGTCTGTGATCATTGCTTCTGGACAGCCTGCTGGCAACTGCTGAGCACACACACGCACACCCCCACACCCCCCTGAAGGTTCTGTAATCCCTGCCAATGCAGAAGTAGCTCAGTGTGGGTCAGCAGAGGGAAAGGATGTGCATGCTGGGTTTCCTGCTCTGATTTTCAAGCACTCATCTGTCTTTCTCTGTAGGATACATATGACACCTTTTTCACTGAAGCCAGCCACCACACACCTAAAGGACCAAAAATGGTTCTTTATTGTGTTTTTTTTTAAGACATCCTGGTGTTACTGATACTTAGGTTTCTCAGGCTCCCTAATACACTCCTCCCCAAAACCACAGTTTGAAGCCATATTCAACAGCTGGAGGGTAGTTTCCTAGTCCCCAAAAGCAGTGGAAGCTCTTCTTGGCCAGGTATCATTATCAGCCAGGCTGCAAGGAGAACCCTGGCAGTGTTGCCTCACCTGGCCTCAGGGAGGGCAGGCAGGCCTGAGGGGCAGAACAGTTTTGTATCCTCTGGAGATCTGATTGCTGGGTAGGGCATACCTTCTCCCTTCCCACATACAGCTTGTTGAGGTGAGCACTGCTACAATAGGAACATGACTCTTCAAAGCTATTCAGAGCAGCCTATTTGTAAGCAGAGCTAGCTAAGGAGCAAGGCTTGCAAAAGCACTGTGTGGGTGAGGTGCTAATTTATATTCAGATTTCTTAATGGCCCCTTGGGAGAGGGTGAGATTTCAGAGACTCTGATATCTTATTTCTGGGGCCTCCTGAGGCTTCTCCTTGCCCTGTCCTGGGCAGTCGCTTGGGAAGGTCTCTGTCCTGCTAGGGATCTTTGTAGCTGAGTGAGATGGGGAGAGCAGATCTCAGAATAAGAAATAAGTAACTGCAAAACTGACTTTAGGAGATCAGGATTTCACTCCAAACTGAACTTAATTGCAGGCTTATTTTAGATCTGAGGAACTATATTCTTGCTGATTTTAGGTCTGGAGGGGGGGTAGTTACTGCCTGGAGATGAGTGCTGTAGGCTGGGGGACAGTGTACCTGCTGTGGGGACTCCGGCTATGAAAGTATTTTTTGTTAGGCTGGGAGCTCCTTTTGACCAGGACTTAGGAGACTTTCTTTAGGGGTTTCAATGGTCTTTACTTGGTCACAGGTGGCCTGACAGGGAAGGGAGTAAGGAATAATCTAAGGGATGAGCAAATCTGGGGATTCTGAATAGCTGGGCTGGAGACTCAGGTTTCTGTGCTCATTCCATGGAAGCTAAACCTCTGTTTCTCAAAAACGTATCCTCTCATATGTATGCTCTTCTGTCTTTCTTCTTTAAGGAAGAGCATTTGCATTCCTCTGCTTAGTATGTTTTCAGTTTTAGCCTTTTTGTAGTATTTGCCAAATCACATAGTGCACCGTTGCACCTCTGTGAACACGCATCAACATCATTCTGCAGTTATAGCTCAGAAGGAGGGAATCTTGTTTTCCATAGCAGGGTACAGAGGACGCAAAGCCTGTTAGACCCAAAGTGACTCTTTCGGAACAGTGATGAACTGAACAAGGGGAATTGAGAAGTGAAATGAGAATGAAAATGGGAACTCTCCAGACTCAAAGCACCACTTCCTATTAAAATTGTAACAAGTTGCTTTTAGCCAGCGCTTTGTGAGATTTGCACTCAAAACTAGGGGGTTTTGCAGTGATTACAGCATTTCTCTCTCTTTTCTTAAGAAAAAGATGATAAAACACTCCTGGACACAGTGTCAGAAAGTTTGCAGAACTCTAAACACAGGATATAATTAGTGGAACCTGCTCTGCCTGGTCCAGCATGCAGAACAGCATTGCTGTGGCTGCGTAGCTTGTGTGGCTCAAAATGCAACTGTAATTGGCTTTTGTAATGGTCAGTTAAACAAGGTGGAAGAGAGTGGAGCTTCTGCTCAGCAGGGCCAGTTCTGATCTTTCCTTATTTATTGCCTGTAAGTGGTTTCAAACAGCATGTGAGAGGTGACATTTCTAAAACCATCTGTTAATGTATCTTAATGGTAGTAAAAGGAGCCTAAGGCTGCTGTTTTCTCTTCTATGTATCAGTTTGCTTCTGCACTGCTCAATGAGAATCCCGCTTCTGAGTTTGGGAGGAGAGCTGGATTCTGTCTCCTTATTTGCCTTGTCCCCAGATAGCTCGACAGGATATCTATGATGATGTAAGCTTTGTTATGTCAGACTGCATAAACATACAGTAAGCCATAAATCTCAAGTACTTAAAGTCTTGCAGTACTAAGAAAGTAAACACATTCTGCAGCTTTGCAAATGAGGGAGTCACTGTGTGAAAGAGCTGGTTGTAGAAGGCAAACTTGAGATCCAGAAGGATCTGGTACCTTCACTGCTGGTGGGCAAGACTAGATAAGGAATTAGAACATACCCGAACCATTGAAGGATTCATAGAGAGACAGATACATTTATATATATTAGTTCTGGTTCTTCTAATTCAGAGTAAATTCTTCCTAGAGCCTTTTGTGGAATAAAAGCACAACAGTGTCCAGCCAAAAAGAATATTTTGCCACCTTTGTTCCACCTGGATCTAGGAAGGAGGTCTGTGGGAACTAGATGGTCCTCCCAGCAGGCCTCTGAGTTTTTGAAAGGAATTGTAAAAGTCAAAGAAGCACCAGCTTTCCCCTGCAGTTACTCCTTTGGGCTGCTTTGAAAAGAACTTGGTAGTGTTTCTGCCTGTTACTGATTCATTCTTGTGTCAGGAACTACTCCACTTCAGATGGAGAGTATGGAGGAATCGCTGTTAAGCCTGCGAGCAGATCCATTTAATGGACTGGGAGCTCTTACTCTGTGCTTCTATGCTATAAATCCTTGAAAGCTGTTCCACTGGTGACAGATGGCCTGGTTCAGGATTAATGAAACCAAGTATCTGTGCCACTGCATCAAACACAGCTGAGGAAACTGGCATCAAATCCTCAACCAGAGAAAAATGTCCATGCTACCCTACTTTCTACCTTGGAAATTTTACTTAGGAAGGGAGGGGAAAAAAAGACTTGGCCATTTGTCTGGGATTTCTGGGCAGTGAGCAGCCTTCCCAGAGCAATCCTTTCCAGCAAGCTGCCTTCTCCCTGGAAGTGTGAACAAATGGCCATTGTAAGCAGGACTGGCTAGAGCAGCAAGGGTGAGTGTCCTCCAGGGCTCTGCACCCCAGGGAGCTCGGGGTGCATTGTAACACCATCCAGGTGTCATCAGCATGGTGGTACCTGGTTGGATTGTGTTGGATGTACTCGTCAGGGTGCACGTGGCTGTGTTTCAGGATTCCCCAGATGGAAATGCGGTAGCTGGCCATGACAGCGCCTGTCTGCTTCAGTGGGGCTCTGGGTAGCTTCAGGGATAGAGAGGTTCAGTAGGCTGCTGTCACAGAACCAGTGTGCAAAGAGACACTGCATCTACACAGTAAACATACCCAGTAAATTAATATTTTTAATTGCTGTTACATACAGAAGAAATTAGGAAAAAAATACATTCCAAACAAAGAATTAAAATAGTAAAATCAGCACAAAAATGTGTTAAGAAAAGATCCCAAATCACGTGGCCGTACTGCATGTGGTGACCTTTACAATCACGGTAAAGGAAATAAGTGCTGGAGACTTTCAGACATGGCAAAAAGCTGACTCCCCCAGGGAGAGCAGCTGCTTCAGTCACATCTTTCAGTGCACTCTGTCTGGAACGCGTGGGAGAGGGGCTGAAGTGAGAGGCTCGCAGGGGTATAAGATATGGATTTAGTGCTCAGGACAGACCAATGAGTCCTGCAGTCTCAGCCAGGCAGAACTACTGCTTACCCAATGGCATTTGCTTTTTCTTTCATTGGTTGTTGTTTTTTGTTTGGTTGTGCGGTTTTTTTGGTTTGTTGGTTTGGTTCCATTGTTTTCAAATTTATTCTTTTAAAAAGGTTTCCACTGGCCTGACCCTGCCCACACTGTAGGCCTGGAGCAAGGCTTCCAGGGTAAAGCAGGAGCAAGGTCTGGCCCAGCAGAAGCCTGCAAGAGGAAGGTCTAGATCCATGTGTTTGTACTGATTGAGCACTCTCACCCAACAGGCTGGATTTGGTTTCTTGATTTTCAGCTGTCAGTAAAAGATTTATTTTTATTTCCTGTTGCTCTGTCTTTTAACTGGTCCAGACAGGTCCAGGCGTTGCTCCTGCTGCAATCTTGGCTGCTTGGCCTCTGCACCCCTCTGGTATGAGACCGGCTGCAAGGGTCTGCAGTTGGCCTGGCGCTTCAGCCTTGCTGTTGCGCTCTCACACCATTCCAGTAGCTCATCCTACAGCAGCATAATGTCACCACAAAAACAATACAAGCCATAGAAATTTTGGCATTCCTGCCAACTGGCCACCTTTTTTCATTTGTGGTCTACCTAGAGTCATGTATTTTTATTCTTTACAATAAGAGCAAAAAATAAAATAACATTAAGAAAATGTCCTCCAAACTAAGAAAACTAGAACCCATCATACATTTTAAAGAAACAATAAAATTTTGCATTGTGTTTGCTTCTGAGTTCATATTAAGATAAGATTTAACTGCAGCTGCTTCAAAATTATGGTCCATTTCACATGTACACAGCTCACACTCCTAGGTAATTCCTTGCCTTCATTTGTTTGTACAGCAGCTAGTGGTACCAGAAACAAGTAGTTTGTAGCTGTGGTCCAGATTTGAAATCAATGAACTGTGGCATTTTTATAGTCATTGAGAACATGGTGATGGCTTAGAGCTGTATTTCTAGATCTACTTTTGTTCTGAACCCTCGGACTGATGGTACAAGCACTTTCTTCACTGCAGAACCTGCTACTTCTTTGATTCAGGTGAAAAGGAAATAATTGAAATAATTCAAGAAGGATGTGTCGACCTTATTGATTCTAGCAAGGCCTTCCCTCTCTGCTGATTTTAAAGCCAGTAAACTTACAATCACAGGAATTAATCATCCCTTTTTAAGTTGTCCCTTGAAACCGAGCTGACCTTCCGCAGGATGAAGGTTGAACAGAATGACTTTGTTTTCTGTTGCAGTCTTTCCAACAGCCATCGCAGACTATAAAAGCACTGTGTTTTGACTGGATTAGATTTATTCTAGCTAACAGTCAGGGATGAGACTAGACTGCAAAATTTGGATACACAGTTCACATCTAAGAATTCGGTTGAGGCTTTGAGAAGAACCAAAAACCGTTTGCAAAACTGAGATTAGAGTTCAGACTTCTAAGCTAAAACCTCCTCAGAGTTCAAGTGCAGCTGAGCCCATCCTGTTAGACAGTATGAATAAATATTTTCCATTTGCTTTCCATCTGATGCAAACCAAAAAGGCAGTCACAAATTCCATGCTTTAAGAGAAGTCCTGCAGAGGCCTAGAAGCATTTTTAGCACTACAGTACGTTAATACTTGGGACATATAGCACTTTACATCTTCAAAGTGCTGTATGAGCATTTATCCTTACAGCATCCTTGTGAGGTAGGCAAGTGCTAATATTCCCATTTTAGAAATGGGATGAGAACAGACACAGGGGTCTTGGTCCCCTGCTGTTGTAACCTGGCAGAGACTGCTGATTCTCATACACTCCACCTATTTACACTGGATGAGGACCTGGCCCCCCAAAATTTAAGTGACTTACCCAAGGCCACGAAAGGAGCAAGCATGGATAAAAGGCAGGAGAAGTACCTGGGAGGAACATGATTATGCTGCCTCTGCTTAAAAGAGTCCCTGTCTGTATCCAGAATCCAAGCAGAGAGAACAAGGCACCTGCCACTGAGCTTTGCAGTTGCTGTTTGCTTTGATCTGCTTCTTCCGGAACAGCTCCCAAATTACCATGACAGCAAGATGAAAACTTACAGGTGTCAGTGTCAAACTACGGCACAAGAAAACTTAAAAGAATCACTAAAAATCTGCAAAGTTTGTCCTGGGAATTTTAAATAGATACATAGAAATATATCTGCTATCTCCATTGTTTACAACATGAAATTTTCAGCAGTCTACTTAAAAGCCACATTAGAGTAATTCTTAAACCAATCAGCCTTGCAGGTGCCTCAATATGGAGGAGTAAGAAGCCAGGTACTAAGCACAAATACATTTTTTTTTGGCAGCGGAGGAGTAAAGCCGTTAATATCCTATGGCTTTGTTCTACTCAGCCTGCCATTTCTAAACCATCTTCACCCTGTTGACATCAGTGTAACTGGCACAGCCCAGTAGCATTACTAGCATTTAAAAACCTGCTGTAATTAGCATTGCTTCTTGGACTTACTGGGAGTTGCGTGTGAGCAGAGACAAGGAGGATGTACCTACAGAAGTACAGCTGAAATATATTCTCTGCATTTCCAATTAAAGAGCAAACAGATCTTTGAGTGGGTGATAACTACAGTGTAATAGAAGAAAACAAAAGTAATTGCACAATGTGTTTAGCCTCAAGTGACTGTAGACTGGAATTGCAAAGCAACCTTTGAGTACAGCATCCTGTAAAGAACACCTCTGTACTTTGCAAGCACGAGAGCTGATACTTCTGGGGCCGGGAACACAGCATTACTGGGATGCTTCATTCCCCCTGTAATGCCCCTGGGCCAAAAAGCGGGTGCTACTCAGACTGTACCCCCAAAAAGAAAAGAATAGCTTAAACCTTCCAGTTTTACAATGCAGAGAGACAACAGGAAGGTCTACGAATGACTGGTGGTGCCATAGACAGTCATGTCCTTCGCACTTCTTGTTTGCTCCCTTTCATAGTGAAGACTGCCCTTGCTGGGGTTAAGGGAAGAGTGTTAATCCCCTGAAAAGGCATTTAAGCAGTTGCTCACAGACTGTTAGTGTTTCTCAGGGTTTCTGAAACTCAGAACTGTGTCAAGTAAATGTCCACATCAGCTCATCTTCTCCCAGCAGGAAAGACACCCTCCAGGAAAGAGGTCTCACACAAGTAATATGGATTAAAAGCAGAGACTGTATCGTAGGAGACAAATTTTGAAGATTAAAAGCCTTCACTGGCAAACCTCTGAGCCAACTAGGACTCTCCCAGACTTTGTATGCTGAGGGCTCTGCCTCATGTTCCTGGGCAATCTGACACCGTTGCTTCACTGGGATGGAGCCAACATGGCTGGCCAGGATATGTCCCAGCGAGCCCCTGCTGGGTGAGGAGATGATGAGGGGGCAGCAGCCCACTTGGGCTACACGTGCTTCTGCTGTCTTAACTAGTGTCACCTGCAGACCTCTGCAACTAGAAACTGCACTTCTGACAGCCAGTGGGTTAGAGAGACCAGGTCTCCTAATGACACTTAAAAGATCCTTTTTTTGCAAGTTTCCACAGAACCTAGAAATGGAGCAGGATAGAAAAGAAAACCAAGATGAAAAAGCACACAGAAAAGCAACTCAGCTATCTTCAGGAAACGGAAGATGGCTCATTTCTAGAGGGAAAGAAAGAGATAATGGCTCAGATTGAAATTCTAACTTTTAAATCACAGAATGGCTGAGGTTGGAAGAGACCCCTGGTGGTCACCAGGGAAGCTCAGGGTGCATGGACCTTTTCTGAATAACTGCTGGATCAAGTGTGCTCTTTGTTTACATGCTGGGAGAATGGTGGGGTTCACCTCAAATGCTTAGATTTCCTCTTAGCTCGGTCAGTCTGTTGCAGGAAGAGATTTGCAAACAGTCAAGCTTAGTAACAGAGGGTGACATCTGCAAAGAGCTACACTACAGGGTTCAAGCTGCGGCCAGGAGATAAGCAATGCTGATGAATGAAGATGTTGTATGGCTCTAAATTCCTTTGCTGTTTACTCCAGGCAGGCCCCAATACACCGGTGAATGAATACTGACAGTATTACACAACAGCATTAAAGGGAAGAGATTACACCAGACTGTGCTATTTACAATGCTTTCCCTCTCAACAATGCAGCTGACCTCTCTGATCTCTCTCTGAAAAGCAGCAGATGATTCCAGGGGGTCAGGATGGTTAACCTAGATTTTTGTAATACTGGTTGCATTGGCACTGATGCAGAAGTCATGGGGGGGGGGGGGGAGCAATGCCTGTTCCGCACCCGGTCCCAGCAGACAAGGCCGGGGAGGAACAGGAGACCCACTTAGCACCTCTCAGCACCAACGGAAAAGCTAGCAGGGTCAGTAACATTTCCTCAGTTGCCCCCTGACCCCGCTGCCCTCCCTGCAAAGAATTCCTGCTCTGCCACCTGTGCCAGGGACTCAGTGCCAGGCTTTTGCCTGGAATGGTCTGGGAACGCAAGGTATGGCAACCATGGTACTTTTCATCCCACGAGGACAATCTGGAAGGCTGCCCATCCTGTTTGCTCTGCCCGTACAAGATTGTGCAAGGGGTTATTAAGACCTGCATGGATTTGAGTCACGCGTAGTCTTGTTTTGGTTGTCACAGTTTGGCCGCAGGTTTGAAGAGGTGCTAGAACCCTTCACTACCACCTTAGCATGCCCAGATGCATTTGCTGTGTCTTAAAAACAAGCCACTGGGGGAGCATCTCAGCCCACAGGAACAGCCCTGTAATGGACAGAAGGGAAGACCACATTTAAGAGAGTTTCAAACAACAGCACAGCTTGCTGTCAGATATCCCAAATAACAGAAAAAATACACATATGATCACAAATCAATCTGGTATTAAAAGAAACAAAAACAAACAAACAACAACAAAAAAAAAACAGGGCAACTTCTTTCTATATCTTTTTAAGAGCATAAAGACAGAAGTAATCTTGCTTCAGCAGATGGGCAGACAAACCAAGTGAGGAAATTTGGGTCAGAATGAAACAGGCTTTCCCAGCCCTGATGGCTCTCACATTGTCACTACTCTGTATGAGTTCAAGAAGGAAGAGGCAGGCACTTTGAACACACAGGACTGTGCTTTTCACAAAGCTCTGCTGAAAACGGGCTTTCTAAAAACAAGTGGTGCAAAGCTGATCATCTACCACCAGCTGGCAAAACACAACAATCTGCAAAATCAGGGCCCTGACTAGCCATTTCAGACATGGGAAATGCTCACACAGAGATTCAGAAGATGCTGCAAGCAGCAGGATCATAAAGCTTAATGAGTATATGGAATGTTATCTGTTAGAATATCGGGAAAGATGTAAAGGTTTGGATTCCTATCTGCTGTACTAGAGACAAATAGGATGCATCCTCCAAGTCCTGCTGTAAAAATCAAAATTCCTCATGTGCCCATGACAACTCAGCTGTCACTGGTGGCTGCTGACACCACATATTTGCACATGTATGGTGGGGCAGAATGCCCTGGCCTAACTACCTAGACGTCCCTGAAATCCCACCAAATTCCAAGTTCTGCCATATGTGTTGACATCAACTGGTGTCCACAGACCTGCTCTAGAACAGCAATCAGCTGTGATCAAAGCACACAGCACTTCATCTCAGTGCATCTCCTACTCTGTGCTCTCTGCCTGGTGTTTTGCTTTCATTCTGGTTCTGCTAAGGTCTGTCCCACATGCTGCTGTTTGTTCCAAAGCTCAGCCCTCATCTGAAATTGCTGGTTTTACTCTCACTGCAGGCTTCCTTTCAGCAGAGGCTCAAATAGCTCCAGTTTGTGTATTGAGTTCATAATGCACAAAAACAGACAAACATTGGTTAAATTCATTTTACCTATGGCTTTAGCGGAGATCTGTGCCTGTCTGCCTCCTATTGAAAGCAAGTCTCCCAGCACAGTGTGTGGCCAAAGCTTCTTTCCGTCAGCCCTCCTAATTCCCAGACATTCAGCATCAGTTTCAAGACTAACAAGTAAAATGCAGTAGTACAGCACTTCCAAGGAGGAAAAGTTGGATGAGTAGCTACTGCAGGGACAGTCTAAGCTTTCTGATGTGGACTCCACACTGAAGTAAGCTATATTCAGAGAAAGCCATTGAAAATAAAGCCCCAAAGGTAATGCTTCAAAGAAGCAAAATCAACATCACCAATATGCCTAGAGAAATGGAGATCTCTCTCAGGGGTGAATGCAGCTACAGCACCTGAGATATAACCCACATTGTTCACAGACTGTCAGCACTCCACCTAGCTCCTCTTTTTGAAGTCCTCTTCATCTCTGCTCTCTACAGCTGACAGTGCAATAAGCATTTGAGCTGCATAGTAAGTAGCCATGATGATGACACGCGAGTAGGGCACAGGAAAGCAGAACTTGTTAACTGCAATGGTCAGATCCGACACCATAAAAAGCATCGCGCCGACGCAGGCCGAGAGCTTGGTCCATGTCCAGAGGTCGTTGCACAGCTGCATGCCAGCGACCGCTCGCCAGCCCATGAAGCCAATCAAGGCGATGTAGACAGCTACCAGGTATGTGAATGGGCCCGAGAGGTAGGAGTACAGGAAGGCGTAACACGAACTGCAAACAAGGCCCATCAAGAAGCCGGCCTTCAGGTCCAAAGGCTTCATGCCGAAGGCTGAGGAGTACAGGATGTGTGTGATGGCGAACATCAGCAGACCTATAAAAGAGGCATTGACAAAGCAAGGGTGACTTTCATCAGTGACTGCCAGTCAGTAGCAAAAGAAAATGTGGTTATATTGGATGTGAAATACACAGCAACAACTACAGGCATAATGTCCTTCCTGTGTTACAACCCTTATTTGATTTCAGCAGGAACCCCACTGAACACTTGGGACGATTTTAATATAAAAATCTGTGCATAGATCAGCCTTAGTATCAGGCTTCTGCCCTAAGAAAATACCCCAGTACATCTGCAGCTGAGTATGACTGTTGTGGTGCAAGCCATTTTTGCCAAGAAGCCAGGTGAACCAAGCTGCTGCGGAAGAAAAAAAGCTGCTTGCTTTTCAGGTGTTCCTCCTCCCTGCTTTGGTTGGAAGAGTGGGAGCAAGGCAGAGCAAAGATCATCCCCTCTAAATATCTGTCATCTGAAGCACTTCACTCCTAGGTCACATGTGGAACAGGAAGGCTGGAATCAAAGAAGTATCAGAACAAAATGTGAGAAGATAGCGATCCCCCTGAATTCAGACACAAAATCTGACCGTATTTAGTCACAAACCCAAAGGCAAGGCACTCAAGGACTAAATCTGGCTTTTACTACATCTCTGCCTGTAGCTAGGAGAAACCTAAGCTGGAAAGGAGCAGCTGACATATTTCAGGGACATACACCAATGTGATCTGCCAACAATGTTATGGCTGTTTGCAAGACTCAAAAGAACCTTAGCTGGAAACAATCAGTGAATATAAAATGCCAGCTTCTCTTTGAAGTGCAGCACCCCTGAGAAATCCCAGATGTGGTTACTGGAAGGTACGGCCCATGTGTTATTCACTTGCTACTAATCCATTTGACAAAAACTGTCACCATGTGTCGGTACAGCTGCTGACTACTACTTGTCTTGCCAGTTGTACATAGTAGGCCACAAACTGAGTCCAGCTCCTCTGGTTCCCAAGCCCATGTGTGGCACAGCTAAAGGCCATTCCACTTCATCTGGGCAAGGTTATTAGAATGGCTGGATGTTTTCATGCAGCTCTAAACCGTGAAACAGAGAAAAGGATCCGGGAAACCAAATCCTCCAGCAGGATGCTTGTTTACGTTTAAAGCACCATGCTGTGGTATAAAGGGCAGCCACTAAAACCTGCCGCTGGCAGACACCTCTTCATCCTAATGCTTGCTGAAGCAGCTTGAAGGGGAAGTGTCTCCCAGCCTTCAGGAAGGACCAGATCAAGATGTCTGCTGGAAGCTCAGCCACAGTGGAATGAGAGGGGAACCCACCGGAGGGAGAGGGCTAGTTGTGGGGTCCGGTCTGCAAGGGGAGAACACGGACAGCGTGAAGGAAGTACAAAGAAGGGCAATGAGAAGGTGATGTTTCACAGAGCTGTTACACATCATGAGCACAGCACTGAGAGAAATGAGGAGGGATTTAGGACAAGCTGTTTATAGTGCATGAAAGGTTAGATCCATGGGGGTGGTAAGGAGGGGAAGGTTACTTCGCCCTAGCAGTGAGGAGTGATTTTTCCTTCAATGGCATTATTATGTGGAGAGTGCTGGGATGGGAACTGAAGAATGTGTTGTCCTTCATGCAGGCAGCTGGCAGCGAGGGGGAGGAGAGGAAGACAGGATGAAGCAGCCAAGCAGAAGCCCAGAAAGGTAGGAGGGGTTTTGTGATACATGGTGAGGCTGGCCACAAACAAGTCAGCTCTCAGGTTTGCTCATTCAACATCCACAAATCAAGCCAGGAACTGGGGAAACCTGTGTCAGCTGTACAGGGAGGGGGGTGCATTTCTCTTGTATTTCTCAGCTTTTGGCTCAGCCCTCTGACTACACCAGACAGATCAGCCTTTTCCCTCTGTCCGCTTCCTTCTCCTCTCTGCTTTATTCTGGGCTACCTAGATGGAATCAGAGAGCCCAGGTTTCCTTCTCCCTCCCTGCTTCTTGAGTTCCCCTCACACTGGCAATGAGTCCTTTCTGTTGGTCCCCATCTTCTTCACCAAATGCATAAATTGTTTCTAAGTGTCAGCTATTAAAGGATGTGGATGTTCATGCTGTAAACTGTCTTCTAAATCCAGTAAGGCACTAGTCAGAAAATAGCTTGTTATTAGTGGATTGAAACAGCAAAAATGAAAGAAGTCAAGTGTGCCAGGAGTAAGTTCCCAGGCTCTCACTTCCCTATAAAATAATGAACAAATGTCCTTTTATAAACTCATTGTCTCAAAAGCTATTCATCTCAGCCCATTTCCCAACCCTTTTTTTCTGCCTGAAAGCCAAAAAGTACATTTTTGTCTAATAATTCCTCTTACTCCTCTGAAATTTGAAATTCCCACAAAGGATAATGTTGAAAGTTTCAATGTTGTCATTTGTCAACAACAGCAGCCTGTTGTATTTTAAATCAGAGAAAATACGTTTTGCCGGAAAGGTGACAGAGTAAGTGGAGTGGTACACTTTATCTGCTGACAGCTGAAACACAAATGTTAGCGCTTCAATACAGAAGGCAGTAGCTCAGATTAGGACAGACTGAGGCAGACAGGAGACAGCTAGGATCAAGGCAGAGATTTTCTAAATGGTCTAAGACAGCTAAACAAACATTCTTCTTAAATCAAGAACAAAAATGGATCAAAACCCACAAAGCCATGCATCTCAGTTGTGAAAAAGATCCAGCTTATTTGCAGATTAAAACACTTTAACTAGATGCTGAATTGCTGTGACAGGTCAACCTTCCTCTAGCATTAAATCAGAGAGGGCACTCAGAGAAATCCCAGCTATGGGAACGGGGAACCTCTGCACAGCCTTTGTACAAAAACATTCATGGTGAGAATTGGGTCTTGAATGTTTTCCAAGCCACAGCTCAAGAAGCAGCTCCAGGAGGCAAAACAGAAGCATGGGCAGTTGGGCCGAGGTGACTTGTGCTGAGCCAGGCACCCGTTAGGAGGAGGCCCATTGGTGGGAATGCCAACACCCTCAGCACAGATGGGACAGTGCCCCAAGAGATGGATGGAGCTTCTCAGCAACATGGCCACAAAGTTCAGCCAAATGGATCCAGTCCTCAGGGCCTAATCTACAGTCCAACAAAATCAGTAAGAGTTTTTACATGAACTTTTAAAGAGATCTGGATAAACCCTTGGGAAGCAGGATTAAAACCAGATTCAAAGCTTTTGGCATTTCATATCTGGCATTTCACATACTTTCCTCCCATAAAGAAAGCAAAGCTTGTGGGAATCCCAGAATAAAACTAAATACTGACATCATAAAAGGGGTAAAAAATAAGCCTTTGACTTTCAGAGCTGACAGCAGCAGAAGTCAGAAAACTTGCCCCATCTCATCACATTTTCCAATGGGACAGTCACAGGTGGATGTTAAATAAGATCCCTGCTGGTGAAGTTGACTTCACAAACCCCACCAGTGCAGTTAAGCGAAGGACTCAACTGCTGCTGATTTCTTGTGACAGTCCAAGGCCACAGGGAGTGTTGCTGCAGGCAGGCTCAGTGTGGCTTTAAATCATTAATCTAAATCATTATGTTCTAGTCTGCAAACAAGTGAAATAAAACAAGCTTGTTTTGCTCTGAGAGATGTGGATCTTTCTGTAGAGATGACAGGGTGTTGTGGTAAGGTTTGCCCTCAATTCCCCATCATTTACATGTCTTGCAAAACCAGCTCCCATATTTTTACAACAGGCTGCGTAATTCATGCTGATGAACCTGCAAGTAGGACAAGATTTCTGATGCTTTGGTTCCTAACATTCACTTAAACACCTCCAGCAGGCTATAGACTTGTCTTTTAAAATGTAAGGATCTTTTCTATCTGTTCTCTACAGAAGATCTTTGCACCATGCATCTTATTTCTGCATCCTTATAGAGAAGGGCTGACAGATCTCACTGCCGAGGGACAGCAGGTAGATACTTCCTGTAGCTTCATGGCAGCTGCTGAGTGCCATAAGTTTTTGACTCTTCCCCGGACATTCTGCTCATGCCACTTTCCCAGCTCCTGCCAGCTGAGATGCTATGAGCACGTGCCAGGGAATCAAACCTGCACCAATTACCTCTATGACTCCAGGGCACCTCCAGGTAAGCTCAAGAGACTCATCCACGATGTGACTCCTCTAACTGCAATGGATTTTAGTCTAGGGATGAGTGCCTCACACTACCAGGCACTTAAGCTGTACATGAATAAACAAAACACATGGCCAGCAACTCATTACTAAATAGAGAGTAACAGCCAAGCACTGTGGCATCCCTTTAAGACTCACACTGCACTCACCATGAATGAAGTAGCCCTGCTCCTGCCAGATGAGAAAGGCATCTCCCACTGCCGAGAATATCAGTCCTGCTAGGATGCGGCTGGCACTACGGTGTGCCACTAAGAAGTTAATTCCATGAGCCAGAAGGAAAACCCACAGGCAGAAAATGGGCAGACATTTGATTAGGGCACTGAACCAGGAGGGGCTGGAAGTTGGCAGCCAGAGGACAAAATAGACACACGTCGCTTTGAAGAAGGGCACCAGTTTGGGGCCTTCACTCTTCACCTAAAAGGAAAAAAAAAAAATTAATAAGACCATCATAAGCATCAGTGGAATAAACTACAGACTGTCTCCCTCCTTTTGAAAGCTTCTCTTCTTTGTATGCTGTCAGCTAGCAGCATTTCTACCCCAGGAAAAGGCTGCTTGAACTTGACTAAAATCTTCAGCCTAGACCTTTGTGAACTTCTGAAAACACTTCTTGGCTGCCAGGATGGGTTTTGTGTGGTGGAGATGGAGGGAATTTTAGATACCTCTTCTATTTATTTATTCTACTGAAAATATCTAGGCCATTAGTCAAACCTCACTGGCGGTCTTTGCACCTGTCTTGTACTTAGACTAACCCCTTTTGTACACCTTCTTTCCTGTAGCTGGGAAAATACTGCACCCCCCAGGAGTGTCCCAGCAGCAAACAAGCCAACGAAAGTGCTAATAATCACTCCTGGCTTGGTGTATCCTCTTGCTTAGCCAGTTGCAGATCACCTTGGGAATACAAGCTCTCTCCTAACCCGTTCTCTTTCCCGCCCTGTAGGCTCATGCCTGGAGCTTGCTGTCAGCATCACCACATGACTTCAAAGCCCATCACATCAGCCTCCAAGGTGGGGATATCACTTCCTCAGCTGACTACTAACAACATGAATCACGTGTTGCTTTGTTCTAGCATTACGCTAATAATATACTGTCCATATTGCAGGAAATGCTTTGACTCAGGGTCTATTGTGTAAATACAGACAGAAAAATGCAGCATGAGCACTGGGCTGTTCACAACAAAGAAAAAACAGAGACAGAGCAGAGAGCTACAGACTCTGCAAGCTGAGTCTGTTCTCACCAGACGCTCAGCTGGGAGCACTCTGGACAGTCCTAAGATATATACCGTGTTCACCTGCCCTGCTGTACTGCTTCTGCCTTTTAGTGCCAGTGGGGAAAACCCCACATGAGAAACAAAACTCCTATTTTATTTACTTCTGGAATGCAGCTGAGGGCTAAAAAAAGGAGCAAAGGAAGAAACTGTGATTGCCTGATGCACCTGCAGTGTTGATGAGCTATGTCCAGGGATGTTTTAGGATGTCTGCTTCCTCCTGCAGCTAAGGCAGTGCAAAATCCAGAGTGCACAGCCTGCTGCAGGGCTTCACTCTCCATCTTATCATTTCTTTGATCAAGCAAGATTTCGTCCCTTAGTATCATGACGTCCTACTACTCGTGGCCAAAACACAGAGGCCTCATACACTGCAAGAAGTCATGGGGAAAATTCAGAGGCATCAGAGCTGGGTTCATACTGTAGAGCCCATCACAATCTGAATATCCATGCTATGGTTGCTTATCTTTTGCAAGGACTCCATGCTCCAGAAACCTGAAAAAGAACCGTTGGCCTTTTTTCCCAAATCACTTGGCCCTATTTCTGCTTCCTGTTTTGTGGGACTCCATTGCCATGACACAAAAACAGCATCCATCTTCCACTGATGCAGTGCATTTTGGTGCAGACACCTGGAATGGCTGGAGGCTCTACAGCAAATGACTCCCTGCTTACAGTGCTCAGTTAATAAAGCCTAAACTCATCAAAATTCAGCAGGTTTTACAGACATAAGTGAAAGGAATTGGAGGAAGCTGGAAGGCAGAGGCAGAGGCAGTGGAGGGCATCTTCTCATGCAGTGTATAAAAAGGGAACGCGATGTCTGAAGCAGCAAGACCATAAATAAAGGGTATCCTGAGAAGACAGTGCTTTGTTCTCACATCTGATGGAAAGTTCCCCAGCATATCAGCAGTTTCTTAGCAGCAAGGTATTTCATTATTCCTGTATACATTATTCATAGGCTATTGCCAATACAATTTTTAAACACTCCATTAAACAACCAGGCTACACAATTCACTCACAGAAGGACATCAGAAAGCCGTTAACTTCCTTGTATTACACGGGGAGCCCATCGTGAGTCCTCTACTTAGGTTGTCTAACTTAATCACCATTTACCACCTCTTGTCTGCATTTCTTGGGAGAATTCTGCCAGCAAATACCAAATGAACTTGAAGTAAAAGTCATGAAAGCCCATGTAGTCTCAAAGCACCGAGTGTGCTTGGGAACTATCAAATAACACGGGGAAAAGTGGAGACAAACCTCCTCCTCCTTCAGACCCATCACCCTTCCCTTCCAAAGTGACTGAGACGGTCCCCAGCCACCTCCACAGCTGGGGCCTGGCTCCAGATCTGCCCCCTCCCCTCCTGTGAAATCTTTTTGTTAAAAATGTAGTCAATCACATTCATCCTCTTGCAGTTGCAGGCAACAGATGACAGCACTTCTGGCAGGATCTTCCCTACCCCACTGGCCGTGGAGCATCCCTGCTACACCACAACAAGGAGCCGGTGATATCCAGTCAGGAAGACGAGCTTCCAAAGACAGAAAAAGAATTTGCAGCTTCAACAATGCTCCAGGTTCCCATAACAGTGTCAGGTAAGGTAGGTAGCTTTGTATTCCTGAAGACAGAGTCCATGCTGAAAGACACCATTCAAGTTCAGCTTTGTTGGCTAAGGACAGAGGCACTGTTGGAAGCATACACTAGAGTATTTGGGTTAATAAACACAGGAAGTTTCATTTAATACCCCATATTAAAATAAAAACACCTGCTAGGATGTTACCATTACAGTCACAGCTTGCCCTCCCCTGTGCACATGCATGATGAGACAGGTTTTAATTACATTTGTCATTTTCCCCAGGAACCTTGCCTTACTGAATGTAAGATATGCACTTGTGCAGAAAGATTATGTTTGCTTGGTAACCTTGAAATTATCATTTCCTACTATCTGAATGTGAATTTTCCAAGCCCGACCAGCATTATTTTAAAATAATGGTTTGTATTATTTCCACTCTAGTAACAATTAAGGAATTTTTCATGCATAAGGGTCAGATTCCAGTCTCAGTTACTCACTCCTAACTCTGGAATTTAGGGAGTTAGAGTCCTCACATAAGAATAACCTAATAGACCTAGAAGGGCTGCAGGCTTCTCAGCATTAACATTTTATTCCTTTACAACTTTTCTACAAGTATACTTCAAATAATGTTATTTCAAAACATGCCCTTGCCTATTACTGAATGCTGTGGCTCAGTGGAGCCCCTGTGCTGGCTGTGACAAACGCAAGTGCCCATGAGGGACACCATTCGCAGAGAGGTCCAGGTTCTGCTGAGGTCCAGGCAGCACATCCTGCTGGAATGGTGTGGTGCTGGAGGTATTTGGAAGAAATCCTCCAAGAAATGCTGAGGTGACTGAAGGGTGAGGCTGGGGGGTTTCCCTATGTTTGGACGTATGGCTGGGACCTAGGAAGAGGGGATGGGACAACTTGCCATCTGGAGGACAAGTCACAGCTAGTATTGGGAGGCAACGTACCAACATGAGTGGAGGCTGTGGCCTGAGGAAAGCCAAGCACATAATCCATGACTGGACTTGCCTGCACCTCAGTGAAGGGAACATTATTGCTTGGCTGGGTGGGTAAATTGCATCAAACCACCCATCTCCTTTGCACTTGAGTCTTAGAGACAGAACTTGAGATGTGGCTGTGCTGTGGTGTTGGAAAATGAAGTACTTGCTGCAGGTGGCAAGGTCCTTTTTGTTAATGTATGCAATTTTTATGGCTTTAAGGTGGGTTTCACCATTTTGTCACAAATGCTATTGCATTTTTCTTACTTGTTTTCTTCTATTGCTAATTTAATCTAGGCTGACATGCAGTCCGGAAAACATCTTGAATACAATGACAAAACAATGTTTGCAAGTTTTGAATTTTTGAGCTGAGCATAATTGAGGGCAATTACTCAACTCCTATGATTTCCAAGTTATTTAGAGTCTTTAAAAAATAGTTTAAATTGCTGTAAAGCCACTATGCCTGTAGTAGTGACATTACAGTCAAACTACCATTTATAAAGTATCTGCATCCAACCAAGTCCAACAAAACCCTCCACAGCTAAGGCAGACTCTGAGGAAGTTGTGTCCGGGCTCTCGCTAAGAAATGTACACCCATATCTTCAAACAGAACCTGGCACTGGTACACACAGCTCTCTGGAGGTTGGGTTTGGATATCCAGCTCCCTGCTAGGGATGCATAGCTGTTTTGTCCTTTTTGTTTTGTCCATTCTTACTCTGCTCCAGTTTGTAATATTGCTCATTTCCTTGTTGCTGTTGTTCAGCATGACAGATGATGCTATCACACAGGTACTCCAACCATGCTGTGGTTTGGTATTGGTGCAAGACTTCTTGAGAGGTGAGGCTAGCCGATGAGGAAATACAACTACAGAAGTGGCAGACCTGAAGAAGTGATGCTGGGTAATAAAGACAGGGAAAAAGTTCCCAATGTGCAAAATATATACAGGAAGTATATATATATGCATAGACACAGCCCCCAAGCAATACCTGCAAATTAGTTATTGATGACTCGCCGAGAGCCTGGGGATCTCTGCTGGGAGGTCTCTTCTCACAGCTCTCTGCTGTGCACTGGGAGATGCTAATGATTCGCATCTGTATAAACCAATGTTCATGATGGTGTGCGACCTGGGGACCATCTATGCTGCTCCTCAGCAGTACAGATGGCCTGTGCTGACTGCTGCAGGCATGTAAACAAGCCAGAAATTTACAGCTAGCTCCTCTATCCAATAACAGGCTGCATCCACAAAGGTACATGTATACATGTAAGCCACAACCCTCATTTTCTTTCACATTTTGGAGCCAGTTTTCTGTATCTACATCACAAGTGGGTTCATTCCTGAAACGTGTGCTTTTGACAGAGTCACCCTAAGGGAGATGACAAGCTTCTCTATGCACCAAAGCACAAAGGGGCATAACAAGAAGCAATGGACTTGAGATAGGATGAAGAAAATCCAGCTGTCACAGGGAGAGAGAGGCATCTGACTCTTAAGGTATAGAAAAGTATCAGAAGCTTGTTGCTTTGAAATGCTGAAGCTGGACAAAGTGCACCAGTCTCACATTGGCCCCATGAAACAATGTGGAGTATGTTCTTCTCTTTGCAAGCCCCCTAAATCAGCCCGTGCAGATAATGAGCGTACAGCCTCTGCAACCCAACAGCTGTGGAGCTATGGCTCACACCCATTGGGCTGTAAAATGCTGCTTTCCAGGAAAAGTGTTTGAAAAATAATACCCCAGCTATTTCACCTAGCAACACTTGAGCACAACCATGCATGCTGGCCAAGAAAAGCTGGGCTGTTGTCCTCCACCCGTCCCTCCCATTGGCCTTGGCAGGCTGAGTACTGTGTATCCAGGCCTGAGCTGCTTCTCCTGGCTTTTGGCATTGTCCATCATGGATCCGGCCTTGGTTCTGCTGTACTGTGACAACAGCCCCTACCCCGCTGTGTGTCAGTAAGTATTTATGTGGCTTTGGTGCCGTGTATTATGATGCCACTGTGAGCCTATGGTTCATTTTCTCATTCCCCAGCAATTGTGGCTCTTTGCAAGGCACTGCCAATGCTCTGCACAGTCTGGTGCTGCTTCGGCCTGGGGCTGCACCACAATTAGGACATTGAATATGTACATGCAACAGGCTCCTCTGTGGAGCAGCTGGGAAAGCCTGACTTTGTGCTTATCCAAAAAGGGTAGGCCTTAAGGAGAGAAGCCCGTGTGTGCACAGATCCTAGCCAGAGGCAGCCAATTTTCCCCAGGTCTCAACACCTCATCAGCTTTTGCTAAGCCAAGGAGAAACGCAGCTGTGCTGGGCAACTCCTGGCCACAAACCTGCAAGCTGACTGCAAGGCCACCATCCTCTGGGTGCTCCCACCCTTGCTCAGACGGTGCAACACAGAACCATGCAATCATAGACTAGTTTGGGTTGGAAGGAGACTGATGAGATGGAAAGGGGCTGGCCAGCCATCCCTTTTTACTCCATGGGGTTGTTGAGATAGGAGGGCTGGCTGGGGACAGTCCTGAGATGGTAAGTGCCTCCACCTCTGCTCCCCTGGAGGAGCAAACCTGCTCCTGGGAAGAGTCGCTTGCCTTTCGTCAAGAAATGCACTAGCTCATACATGTCCCAAGTTGCTCCTGAATAAAATTCTGAGAAAAAGCATTTGTTTACAGATGGTGGCAAAGAGTCACTGAACCAGCCAATCTACCTGCCTGAAATACTGTGTTAGTGCAACATATTTGTGCAAGTGGGTATTAATAAGAAGGCTTATGCTTGTGTTGGAGGTGCCATGAGTCAAGTATCCAAGGCAGATGGCTCTTGAACAGTCTCCGCTTGCTGCGGGAAATTCAGGGTGATAAAAGAACGGTCCTCCCTGCAGGTGGAGACAAGGCCATAGAGGCTGCATCTAAAATTGACTTTTATAACACCTAATAAATCACCCAGCGAGGAAGGTACACGATTCTCCTTTGGGAGAGTGCTGATAATGGGCTGTTTGGCTGCATCAGGCTTATGCCATGCCCCGAGCCTGGCCAAGCCTTGCAGCATTTTCTTGCAGCCTTTTCTTGCAGCTGCTGGCACCCCTCACCACCCAGGGCCTCTGCTTCTCTGACAAGGGTGGTGCAGTGAAAGTTGCCTCGTGCTCAGCTGCCCAGCCAGATCTGTTTGCGAGCGGTCAAAACACCTGGATTCGTCTGCCAGGACAGCCTCCATTGTTCAGCACAAGCCAGAAGTAACAGGGCTTGGCCTGAACGCTTCCTACCCGCAGTGGGACAATCCTCCCTGCTCAGCCACTTGGGCTGGGGCAGTAGGCCCCAGGCAGCTACTGCAGCCCGGGGGAAAGGAGTATATTCAGCTCCTCCTGCAAACCAATG
Organism: Oxyura jamaicensis; assembly: GCF_011077185.1. Taxonomy (NCBI): domain Eukaryota; kingdom Metazoa; phylum Chordata; class Aves; order Anseriformes; family Anatidae; genus Oxyura; species Oxyura jamaicensis. The sequence continues at coordinate 28,270,230 of NC_048897.1, forward strand.
CTGCTTTGTTGGCTTTCCTCCTCCCTCCCTGGACCACAGCAGCCTCAGCACTCTCCTATTCCCCATGGCTCAACTGCATCACCTCCCCTTTAAGCAAAGTAAGCTCCAGCCACACTTCCCAGCTTTGCTCCAATGGACCAAAACAGTCAAGAGCTAGAAATACTTGTCTTCTTTTTCTTTCTTCTTTTTCTTTTTTAAGAGAGAGCTATGGCTACTTGCCATAAAAATACAATTAAAATTTTGGCACTGGCCCTTCCAATCCTTGGGTGGTGAGCTCAGATATATTGCCGCACGAGTTCTTGGCATCAGAAAAGCACCCTTTGGTGGAGACACAGGGGAGCAGGCAATGGCTGAGGATTAATCAAACTGGCATCTAAAAAGGGCACCCCCTACACAGCTGCATGCAGAAACGAGAACCGCAACAAAAAGTTTTGTTTCCAAGATGAAATCCTGCCTGACTTGTAGCCAAGTCAAAATTCAGCCTAATCTCCAGATTAACCACAGGGGGGAACGAAAACTTGTCAGCACTGAGGTTAAAATCTTCTATACACGCATCTTCCCCAGGATGCAGCGAGAAGGCAGCAAACGTGGAGCAGCAGGCTCCCCACAGCTGCCAGCACGTGCCGCCTGGCAGCAGGGCAGCCTCTGCCTGCAGGGTCAGCTTCTCTCAGGGGAAATCACAGCTCGAATCCCTGCAGCCAGGCAGCATGCCTGGGCACAGCACGGACACCACAGAGCCACCCAGCTGAGGGACTTTTTGCCTCAAGGGGCTGGGGAGCCACATGAGCAGGGCTCACCATGTCCTGGGAGTGCCAGCACGTGAGACTGCAGATGTGGCTCTCGAGGTCTCCTTCCTGATGCTCTCCAAGTGTGGTTTTTCCACCACAGGCTGCTGTCTGTCTAGCCTAGGACACTGCTTGAGCCCCTACTGCCCAATGCTTTTCTTTAGCTATGCTGTGATGGGAGTGAGTTTCTGAAGGGGGTTGTCCTGGACAGGTTATAGGAAAAGACTGCACTGAACACGTAACCTATGAAAGTTATTTAAATAAATGACTCTGTAAATTAAAATAGATTAGGAGCGTTAGACAAGCTTTGTGGCATTCTCCAGAGTACAGCATAAGAGCTACTACCATGAATCCTTGCAGAACAGTCAGGGAGGGGAGACCTGCAGTAGCAGGCAAAGCTGGCAGGTAGGGCAGGAGATGCCAAACTGCTGCTCACACAGAAATAACAATGCCTGTGTACAACACAAATATAACAGCAGTCCCGTCTCATCTTCAGTTCTTTAATGAAGAAATCAAGAAACACTGGATCCTGAGCAGTCGCACTGGCCTTGCTCGTGGGGCTGCTTTCGAGGCCAGTTTGGTTCAGCAACCGGTGTGAACCGAGAGCTCTCCAACCTTGTAGCTCTCTGCTGCTATACCTTTGAGTTAAAAAATGCACCTCCAAACACCTGTAAATTAGCGAGGGGGAAAGCCACCAACAGGAAACCAGAGTCTCACCTTCAACAGACTCCTGCAGGAAGCCTTAGAAATGTGAGGGAACAGAGGCATAGCAGCCTAAAGCAGAGGCAGGTGGTTCTGGAGCCAAGGAAATCCTGTCCAGCACATTAGGGCACTGCCTGTGCCACACTGCATCAGGAGAACACTCTTGGTCTTTGCCTTTTTAACCACAGCATTGCCCAAAGCTATACTGAGACACTGGACCACAGTGTTCCCTCCAGCAAATAAGGAAGTTACAGCATCCATAAAGGTATCTCCTGTACCAAACAGGAGAAATTGGGCTAGCTCAGCTAACTGCTGTCAACAGGCAGTTGACAACAGCATCTCTGGGACCTGCTTCTACTATGCAGGACCTGCCACTATCAGCAGGGAGCCCTGACACCAGGCGAGGTGAGATATCACTGCAGCAGTCAATGCCACGCAGAGTCACGGGGGTGTCTGCCCTTGGCTTCCCAGGGAAGCCTTTAAGATGTGGAAGCCTTTCTTTAGCAGATGCTAACTCATGAAATCAAATGACAGACAAACACATTTCATCCTGAACTTAAGGCTTGGCTCAGATGTATGTTTTTGTTAGGACTTGTTTTGTTTGGGTTAGTTTTGCTTTTTTCCTTTTCCAAGCGTCATCTGCTCTGTCTGTTGGGCTGGCACAAGACCACAAGCAGGGCTATTTAAAAATAAAAATAAAAATAAATAACCTGCAGTGGAAATGTTTGACTCCCCATCTGTAGCAATCCTATAGCTGTCAACAGTTCTGGAGATCGCCTTCGGAGTGTGGTCGGCAATGTACCATTGCCAGTGACCAACAATGTTAGACCAGTAAAGAATTCAGATGTCTCTGCAGGGGCTGAGGGACCTGTCATAGACTAATGCTTTCAGGGTACTCCACTGGCTCTCAGAAATGAAAGCAAAAAAAAAAAAATAGCATTTGCCTGCCAGCATCTTATCTCAGAGCAGACTGCTTTTCCCTCATGGCATTTCACATCTTCCTTTTTATGAAACAGAAAGCCCCTCCAAACATTTCCTTTGCTGTAACACTCACAAAAGAAGCCCCTGCAGATATTTAAAAACCCAGACCACAATGGATCTGTCTTTTCTCTTTACTCATCGGAGCTGTGGTGCTGCCACTGCCAGGGCATGCACCCTTCCTCGGTGAGTGAGGTCAGGTGGGGCTGCATCCCCTAGCGCTGCCTGAGACTGTAGAGGGTGGCTGTGAAGCCACAGGGAGCTTCAGGATCCAGCCAACATCCTGAGACATGCAGAGGCAGCCCCAGGCCGTTCCTCTCAGGATGAGAAGGGGCAGGCATGTGGCTTGTCACACTATAATCCAGGTAAAACATTTCTGCTGGTTAGAGAAAAGTCTCGGCAACTCATCCTGGGGGTGGTTCCCAGGCTACGAGTGCAAGTTCTTAGGAAACTTGTCACTATTTACATCACACTCTTCTGCAAAGGGAGGCCCTTCCATCCAGAAGCAACTTCTTCAGCAGAGATGACCTCATTTTACCTGCCACCTGTGGGGGACAATGCAAATCTAAATAAAGTGTGTGTCAGGAATGTGTGCTGCCACAGCCCCAGCAGCTGAAGAGCCGTTAATGTACCAAAGGCACCAGGTGACACAGGCCAGGCTATACCAGCCCCACCAGCCATTCCCAAAGACCTGTTAAGGGTGAAACTGCCTCAGGCACCAAAAGGCACTTCTGCAGCTCACCTTTCTGGCTCACACAAGAAACTCATGCACAGCTGCCAGGAGAGGTTTTTGCAACAGCAAAAGGAAGGCAGGGCAGACAGAGGAGGGGAAGGAGGCTGCCAGTGGCTGGCTGGGAGAGCTGGCAGCTCCATGCAAGAGACTTTTGCTGTATGAATACTTGCAAGGGGCTGCAATAAGATAGGCAATAAAATCTGGAAAATGCAAGCAGGGCTGTGCTGGGAAATCCAGGAGGGAACAGCTTTGCTTGTCTTGTGCCTAATGGAAAGCTGAATGAAATGCTCTACCTGTATATCATGGCCTGCAGGCTGAATGCTTGTGAAACGGTGATGTTAAAATTAGAAGTGGGAATAGCAATGTATCCCAATAAGGATGTGTATTTAGAGAGTTACCGCTCTGATACCTTATAAAAACACAGTAGCAGCCCTCCTCGTTTTATAATGGAGTTAATACACACTTTAAGGAGGATGAAAGGTCAAGGTATGACAGCAGAGTCACAAAGTTTGCTACCAATATCTACATCGTGTGCCAAGATGTTGTGAGCTGGACCAGCCAGTGTCAGGCACAAATTACATGAAGATTAATTGGACTTTCATGGCCAATTTCAACATGAGGGTGCAGATAGGATGCCAGGTGCAAACACTAGCCTATGCAAACAGTAACCCACGCACTCCAGGATTCACACTGAGGCATCAAGGGTTTCAATTACAAAACCCCTGCTGCATATACAAATGGCACACAGATGCACTCACAAATAAGCGTGCATCTGTGTAGCACAGGTATGTCCTTTACTCTGAGGGTGGTGTAAGTGCATGCATGCACGGGGCATGAACCAACAAACAATCCTGAAAACTTCATAAGCATCAGTTAAATGATAAATTTCAAGTACGTGATTTAACATCACGCTCCTTTTCTATCGGGGTTGCAGGGAAAAGTCACGCAACCAGCTTAGTTTCTCTTGCAATGGAGCACAAGTCAATGTTGCTATCCAAGAGCCCTGGTTGGCTCTGACTAATGCCACAACAAAACCAGAAGACACAAGCAAATAGGAGTACAGCAGCCAAGCCATGGTCTCAGCCGGCACAAGCCCAGTTCTGCTAAAGCCACAGCAGACAAAAAGTCTCCTGCAAGGCTGAGGATCTGCCCCAGCACCTTGGCATGGATCAATAAAGTCTGCCAGACAGGCAAGTTCTCACCTAGCCCACCTACCACCCTGCAGCTCTGGGGGGGCATGGAACCCGCTCCTAGTCCACATTCAACATTACACAGAGGGATGCTCTGCGCTGACACGCTTGTCATGCAGAAACCTGCCATTACCTCAAATGCTATTTAGATTATGGCAATATAAGCAACGGATATAGGAAGGGCACAAGCAGGCCAGAAGAGGCAATAACTATCACCTCCATTTTGGGCACGCTGCAATAAGCAAGATCTGTATCTTTATTGTAATTACAAATCTAGTGGCTGTTTGTATGATGTGAAGGGCAGTAGAAAAACTAAGTGCTAATATAATATCTGCACTGGCCTCCAGGGGGAAGGGAGTTATGTAACTAATGATCTTTTCACTGTTCAAGAGTTTCCACATGCTAGCAGAAGACGGGTGCCAGATGCCATCTTTTTCTAAGAGTCTCATTTCACTGGAGTTATTATTTCATCAGTATTATGCAGTTACCCACAGAGAAAGATAACTTTGGCTCTTCTGTCATACTCGGTGTGTTTTGGATATAGATACTTGACGAGGAAAAGAGAACGGCAGAAACACTTTTAAGAGGAATTCTGTGTAAGTACAGGCTTCAGAACTGGACCCATAATCTTAATACACAAAGCACACTCGGAACAACAGCTGCATGTGACTTGAGTGATACACTTGAGTGAATGAAGCCTTTAATCTCCAGCACTGCCTGCAGAAGTGATCAGCTCTAACTGCTTAATGCAACCGTGCTGGGGCTGGGAAGAACATTAGCAAAGCCCAGACTTTCTAGCCCCTAGTTTCAGTTACCAGCCTGTCATAGCAACAGCTACAACAGCAAAGGATAATAATGTCATTGCAAAAATGCCCAAGTTCAGTCTTAAAAATATAAATTATGGCACACCACTATGCCTGGACTCTTGCTAGCATAAACCAGCGCAAGCTGTAGCTCAGTAGGGCCAAAGCTTGTAGGCTCCTCCCAAAAGGTGTGACTCACATAAACGTTACTGAAATCCTGCTAAGCTTACCTGAGGTGATGCCTCCCCCCCTTATTTCATTGATTGCAGAGTTTAGAGATCTCTTCTATAATTCATTTAAACAAGCTTGGCTTTTTATACAAGTGCCATATTTTCATAGCTGTTGATGTGGTATATAAATGTGCATGTTTATAGGCCTCCCGTGTAATAAAACCCCAGTTTATGAGGCATTTAAGTAATGGGAAAAAATATAATGAAAGCAACAATGTTGGGTGTAAACAAAGAGAACAATTAAAATATACTTCTATACTGTAAGAGTTAGTTCTTAGATGGTTACTAATGCTTTATTCCTTAATGCAGAAATAACATCCTCTATTCAAAAAGGAAAAGTTGAAATAGTTCAAGGTGTGATCTGGCTTTCTTGTTTTCAAAAGCAGTTTGGCTTTCTGTTATCATCTCCATCAGTAGGGTTTGGTCCTTCTTCAGAAGCTCCAGTGTATGGATAACCCACCCAATTTTCCATCCCTATTCAATATTTTACTGGTGAATACCTTTCCAGGGCATACTTTGCTTTTCTGGGGGCATCCAGTTTTTCTAAGTGACCTTCATGCTCCTCCACAGTGACACCCTGCTTCCACTCAGGGGGTGACAGGGGCTGCTCCCAGCGGGGCACCATGCAGGGGGAAGGCAACAAGGGCTTGACTTGCTTGATGCAGCCAAAACAATGTATTCTTCCCCAGTCCAGCTATCTCCATTTAAAGATGCAAGTACGTCAAAAAACAAAAGGGAAAGGATGAGGATTGTTAACAAATGGCTTTCAGGCACAATCTGTCCCGAACAGGGCTGTGCTAGGCCATGTAATTCATGGCCTAGCCCATGTAATGACAGGATGTTGTACAGATGATTGTAGGGATGAAGCCCACAATTCATCTCGCCCAAAAGGACAGCAGTGTCATCTATAAACTGCCCCCAGAAGAGACCTATTTCAGCCTCTCGATGTCTTCATTTTTACTATGCCCAGATTTTCTCAAGGTGATGTGTGAAGCTCTGTGCTTAGTTTAGCCCTAACTTTATTTAAGGGAAAAACAGGGTCCCTCTGAGCATTACGTAAGTGCTGAAATGACTGCACGTCTCCAGGCTCATCTGCTCTGCACTTGCAGCCCCTGCAATCACAACGGCTGCTGGGTAGAGAAATCTTTGGGGCAAGGCAATCTCCTACAGCCCAATGCTCCAATGCTGAAACCTGCTCACCTACTACTGGAAAAAAAAAAACAACAAAACAAGAATAACACCAACAGGAAAAGAATTACTAACAAGGCAGTCTCAGGGAGGACTTCTATTAAGATGAGACCAATGACAACTGAATAAGAAGAGAATTAAACCTCACATATCTGTGAAGAAAATGTGCCGCTTATTAGTACTGTTCTCCAACCCTAGGCTCTTACCCTAGCCACCTTTATGCGGAAATCGCAGCTCTTAATCAGAGAATATCAGGAATATCTCTTAATCAGGAATATCAATTTTTAAGCAGGATGCTCCTGCTTGCCTAGCAGAATAAGCAGCAAAAGCTTCCCTCCAAGGTGACTTCCAACCAGAGCAAGCATTGCTCACCAGATGGAGCAGGACCGGCAGACAAACACATCTTCGCTGCCACAGCCCAGTTCCTTCCAGGTCTGGACTCCACATCAGCAGGACCCTAAAGCGTTACCCCTGCTGAGAACCTGGCAAAATACATTAAAAGGTATTTTGGCACCAGGCTCATTCATACATGGGCACTCTCCCCCCTTATCACAACTGCATTGTGCAGCACCAGAGAACAGCTCGGCTAGCTATGCAACGCGCTGCAGTCTCCCTGTACACATGGGGCGGACATGCCAAGCCCCCAGGGCACGATGCACACCTGGCAGCTGGCACTAACTAGCAGTCCTACCCACGCTGCCTCCCTGGCTTCCTCTCCACCGTTTGTGTCTCCTTGAGTGGTTTCTTCCAGCTATCAGCTGTGCAGCAGCTCTGGAGCTCAGTGTTTTAAGTAACCTGTCACGTTTCCTACAAGAGTGTCTTAGTGGGGGTGACGCAGGAGATCAGGTTGTGCCTAAGTAGTGCGGGCCATCTGCTGCAGTTATATACAAAGGCCATAGCTTTGAAAACTGGAAACAAAATCAAATCACTCTGAGCTGCACTCTTCTAGCGTCTTCCCTGTTGAGGCTGATGCTGCAGGACACTAGGAGAGAACATGCATTGTAGACAAATCAATTCAAGTAGTTAACTTGATTATGCCTCAGGTGCTGCCCCCACAGACTGCCCCCATCACGTGCAGCAGCAGAGATAGCCATGCTGGCCCCGAACACCTGATCTATCTATGCAGCAAAAGGCACTGTGGTACAGAGATAAGCCCTGGGCCCCAGGGGTAGCATCTAGCTACGGTCAGACTGATCACCCACTGCTGTTCCCTTCAGCAGGCAACCTGCTGGAGGGAGCCCATCAGCTCTGCAGCCACCCCGCCTCTCACCCCATGCATGTTCCTGGGCACTGTGCGGTGCTGCACAATGCCATCATGGCCTGCCCTGGGCGGGCTGTAGCACAGCTGATGGCACAGCATCACAGTGCACACCTTCGAGAGAAGAGCGACGTGAAAAACAGCTAAAGGTGATGCACGAAGAACAGATCCTTGACAGACTGAAGGCTGGCAGCTCTTTTTTTGTGATCTCTCTGGAGGATCAGACTTGCATTTGCCAAAGCCCTCCCCTTCCACCTCTACAGCTGTGGTAAACAGCTGCAGCTCTGGTCACAGCTCCCAGTGTCATCATCCCTCCAGCAATCCGCAGCTTCACGCCTGCGTTAGTTGCCTTTGGTGAAGCAAAGAGTTAGCATGTCAGGGACAGAGCCAGAGCAGAACTGTGTGTTGCTGCATGTCAGAAGAGCAAATAAATAAAGCACCTTTTTCATCTCCCATTCCAAGTTATGTTCCTGAAGTGTAGTTCCTGGTATAATTCCTGAATTCCTAGCACATACCCACGCTTTAATCATTTGCCCTTCTCAAAGCCTAGGTGAAATATATACTCCAGGACCACCCCGAATAACCAGCTTTAAAAGCCAACTGCTGTCCCCTTTGAATTATGAAACAAACTCTGCCAGTTTTTAGCCAATCAAGTATTGTCCCAGGGCAGCATTTCATTTCCGAGCTACAAGTACACAGTTCACTGTAACCAAAAGCATTACTTAGATTAATTTAGCTTGTGGCACAGAAGCACAAAGATACCAAGCCTCTTCAGTTATTTTTGAAAAGCACAAGGAAAAAATAAAAAGTAGTTTGGCCTTACAATGGTGTAATGTACAAGCTACTTCCCTCTGTCTCTAAAGATAAAAATCACCCCCAAGCGGCTGATGAACTTACCAGGTACATGTTAACGACTGGGGAAAATTCATCTGAAGTATCAGACAATACAAGCTGCTGTGCAGGGCTGGCAAAGAAATTTGAAAGTTTTGAACCTTGGCTTTGTGAGTTAGGGAGGGGGGAAAAACAGGATTTCTACCTGTGAGAGAAAATGCAGCAGAGTCGCTGTGATCTGTGCAAGCCATTAACCGAAATACAACAAAACAGGATGACAGCGGGTCCGCAGGGACCCAGAACACCACCAGTAGGTGTTCAGTGCTGCAGTGAAAGCACCAGGCAACTTTCCTACCAACAGACAGCTATTCTTACAGCACACAGTGGGCTGCTGGCGTACTCAGCCAAATCCCTCGCTTTCTAGAAACAGGAACGTGCCAAGCAGTGTGTCTAACAGCACAGCTTATCTGCTCTTCTCGTTGAAAGCATTCTGTCTACTTCCAGCACAGAAGCATCTCCCCTTCACCTGCAGGGTCAGGACCTGGTATTGCCAGTGCAGCCTGGCACGAGCCGCAGCTCCCTCAGCTCCTAGCTTTTGCTCCGTCGTGTCACCTATTCACGTCCTCTGCCAAAGGACAGCGCTGAGTTGCTGCCTTATTGCCAGTTGCGTTAATTAAGCTTCATGACTCCCCCATGAGACAGACAGGTGACACCATCCCTGTCTCACGTCCGTTGGATGGTGGAAGTGGCTCACCAGGGAGACCAGGTGTCGGTGTGAGCTCCGTCACCCTGCAGGAAGGGCTGTGGGACGCGGTGGCCTCCAGAAGCAGGGACGGGCACCAGAAGGCAGCTTCCAACCCAGGTCCCTGTCCCTTGGCCATAGACTGAGCAACAGAAACCAACTGTCACTGGAACCAACTGTCACAGCGGCCAGCTCCAGCGTTGGCCTGAGCTGTCACCTGAACAGCAGAGCGCTCTGCGGGTCATAACAGTGTGTGAGGGCCGGAGGGAGCGCAGCACGGCGGCCACGAAGGTGATGCTGAGCGAGGAGGCGGCAGAGCAGCAGCAGGAGAAAGCTGGGGTGAGTGTGCGGCTCCACGGGGCCCCGGCTCTCGCCTCAGCACCCCACAGCTGGGGCAGGCGGACGAGCCCAGGGGTGCCACAGCGGACTCGAGCAGCACCACTCTAAGCAGCGCGCTGCACACGAAGCAGATATCCATTTTTTTCCCCCAACAACAACAACAAAATGGGAGCTGAGGGCGAGACGAAAAGCCGCCCGGGGCGGGAAGGAGGCGAACCTCTGGAGCCACAGCTGCCGGCGGGGCGGGCCGGGGGCGCAACATGGCGGCGGGGGGCGCGATCCCGCCAGCGGCCGGCAGCCCCGTGAGAAGCACGGCACAGAGCCCACGGCACGGCACGGAGCCCACGGCACAGATCCCACGGCACGGCACGGAGCCCACGGCAC